>NC_068983.1:137373966-137417100 GCF_001194135.2 Octopus bimaculoides | reverse complement strand
GGCACATAAAAGACACCATTTCGAGCGTGGCCGTTTTCGTGCGGGTGACACGTAAAAGCACCCACTACACTCTCTGAGTGGTTGGCGTTAGGAAGGGCATCCAGCTGTAGAAACTCTGCCAAATCAGACTGGAGCCTGGTGTTGCCATCCGGTTTCACCAGTCCTCAGTCAAATCGTCCAACCCATGCTAGCATGGAAAGCGGACGTTAAACGATGATGATGATGTAATTAAAACATGTACCAGTGTAATGAGAGAGATTTTGAAAAGTATCTGTTGTGCAAACATGATAAAATTTTTTTTTTTTTTAAGTCAATGAATCATATACATTGCTTAAAAATCTGTTCAAAACTCCCAGTATGCCTTAATCTGAACATAAATCTTTATTGATGTGAAAGAGAAAATTCGACTAACCTCAAATATCCATGAAAGTGAAGAATCAGCTGAAATCAATCTTTTGAAATGGTGCTGCTTGGCATCAATTGGTGGCTTCTCAGAAGAGACACTGTCCAACTTTGGCCCAGGTAACTGGTAAGTGATTACTTTCTGTATGCTCTTCAGATCTAATTTATCTGAGACAATGAGACTGCTGAGTGTGGCACGAAGACATTGGTTGGTGTATGAATGTGAGAGGTGTGCTTTGGATGATATTTCTCTCATAAAGTTAGCTATGCTCTTGCCGCCATGTGGTTGCAATGTGTACCAGGTAGGCGAATTTGTCACATCTCCAAAGCGGGGTTGACAAAAGAACTTATCACTTTGTGGGTGCAATCTTGATAAGTAGCTTACAAAAATTTTAACAGGACACAATGCTTCATTTGGAACTTCATGTATCATCCTACAACTCGTGTTACTTAATTCGGTCGGAGTCTTTTCGCCAGTGTTGACAATACCATCAGTGAGGATTATAGATTGCAAACCAAACTTCTGATCCTTGTTAACGCGAAAATGAAGTTTCGTTAATTGTGAGAGGCATTTATAGCCGTTACGACCAAAAAACAAGACGATGTCCATAAAGACACGTTTCTGGAGCTTGTTTGGATTATTCAGATCACTGTTACACCAGCTGTAGGCTTTTTGTAAATCAGCAAGAGTTATTGCGGATTTGGCATTCCCGACAGCTGAGAATGTTTGTTGTAGACTATAAGAATGCTTCTGCCACACTCTGTTAGCCTCTAGGAAATAAGGGTCATTTAATATATCGATGCCCCTCTTAAGTATGAAGCGATAAAGGCCATAACGAATACCTCGTAGACCGGCGTGTTTATACCAAGTACCGTCATCTTTACGTAAATCAGGGAAAAAACTACAAAGATAATTTTTCAAGCGATGCTTGGCTTCCATATCACCACGAGCAATTTGCAACAACAACTGATGGAGTCGTAATTTTTCTCCTTTAGAAAAAATATATTCACCAAATTTCTCGCAGGCACTGACTTCGGCACGCTTTGTAGAATGGGCCTCAATATTGGCGGCGGAACTCTCATTCTGTGACTCTTGAGTTGCCATTATAGTATATAAATCAAGTAAAATGCTGAACAATTGAAAAAAACAGTAACACTAAAGTTATATAACTTTAAAAAATTCAATCCCTTCATATGTATATTATTCCTTACGATGCATTTGAACACAAAAGTACATGGGTGATTGATTCAGGAATCGAAGCTCAATATTTTAATTTAAAATGCATAACTTTATACATAAAGCAAATGAGACAATCTCTTTCAAGGAAAAGAAACGTGGCGTTTAAATTATATAACAGCTGATATCTGCATAATTTTAAAAGGAGTTGTGAATGCAACAACAGCGTTAGATGATTAAATGCAGTCAATAACAGTATTAAAATTGTTACGAGCATCGAACTGAGCAAAGTAGTGACTGGCGCTAAGATATCTAAAGTTGTTATTCATGTGATAACAAGACTACTGTATAATTCTCGATCGAAATAGTAGCAGTAGTAGTACGTTGTTGGTGACATTCAATTAAATCACGTAAGAAGACAATAGATATTTATCTTATGTACACTCAATAAAGAGATATAAAATGAACATAAACATAAAACAGAAAGGATTATAAACACGTGTAAGTAGACTAGAGATTGTTCAGTTGTGTAAGTTTTTAACTGGAGTGATAAGGCAGACAGAGATGTGTGATATACTGTAGTCCGATAACACAAGTTATTATTACACAGTGGGTGACGAACGAAGTTGGCAGAGAGCGAAACAATACGCCACGAGAATGAGTGCATCGGCTGAAACATTCCACAGCAGGCTTAGAAAATAGAAGAGGCCAACAAGATGTACTCCAAAACAGAGAAACAGAACCACAGGACGAAACAAGAGAAATGGCATCAAGAATAGCTACGTTGATTAATAATACGAGGTCGCTGACATCAGATTGCAACTGAAAGCCGTTCGCGATAACAGGCCTGAACATAAGTAGTACCCCTAATGTACATAACGTATACTACACAAACTGCTGACGTAGAAAGCAGCAAGTTCTATGTTGTCTACCAACTGAAATAGTCCTTCCTACCAAGTAAACATCTACATAGTCATTATTTACCACAAAACCGAAGCGAGTATTTACAACAGCTATATAAACATTTGATAGTGACTGCTGCTATCATTAAATGGGAAAAGGTTATTTATTGCCACAGGCTTGAAGCTGTTTATTTTTTCATTAAGAAAATGATTAGATTAAAAAAATAAATATCAGCATCCCTATAACAATTTACGTTCACATAAGTGTGTGTGTGTGTATATATATATATGTATGTGCGTGTGTATATATATATATATATTCATGTACATCTCTACAAATGTACATATAAAAATAGCCGTCATTCGCAAGCGAGTATGATCTGATAGTTTGTACCAGGCGTTTTTTTTTTTTTTTTTGTTCTCGGTACTAACCCTAATGTGAGCTGACGGAGACACCCAAGGGCCTTCTCACCTTTGAACCCAACAGAAAAACGACTGGAGGAAGAGAGGGCTGCCACTCATTTTTAGCCGAGTAAACTGGAGCAATGTGAACTGATATGCTTTGCTTAAGGACATGATGTTTCCTAGTCCAGGAATTGAAGCTATGAACTTATGATCGTGAGCCAAACACTCTTCACACAAACTCATGCACGAGTGCAAGTGCATAATGTGTGTCTATATATATATAAGCTGGTTGGTGTCCGAGGGCGCAGTAAGCCCACTGGGAATGAGGGATTCCTGGTCCATGTTAAGGCATCTCTCTAGAAGGCTAACTTGTACATAAAACCTGCTGCTCTGAGCCATATATCTTACACTTTGTCTCTAGGCTTCTTGGTATTGCTAGTGAGAGTCGTGGTGCTGTATAAGCTGCAGTACTCAACTTAAAACTCTTCCACAGGCATTGCTGACACTACTTCACAGTGATAGTTATGATCCTCTTCCGGGTGGACAACCATTATGTATGTACGTATGCACACACACACACACACACACACACACATATATATATATATATATGGATTGGGGGAGGGCACTACTAGGTTAAGAATTTCTCTCCTAAAAGTTTTTGCAGCAAAAGTCTACACACACAAGTGTGTACAAATATATTTAATATAGTGTTACACCCAAAATTTGAAAGACCTCAGTTGCAAAATCTTTTTGGGGAGAAATTTTCGTTAGCCCAGTAGTGCCCCCCATCCATAGAATCTATAAGAATTTCTCTCCAGAGACAGTCTTTGCAGTGGAAATCTTTCCACTTTTGAGTGTACATAAACATGTTAAATATAATTATACACAACTATATTTCAATCATTGCTGCTTAGTATACCTCTGATTAATACACACGCGTCTTTTCTCCCATATGTATAATAAATATGATATGTGAGTGTGTGTGTGTGTGTGTGTTACTATTTAAAACACTTTGATTTGGCTCCATGTGAATTAAAGTTTTGTAGGCCTGTTAACAGAAACCCATCTTATTCAGTATTAGTTACCTGAAGCCTGAACAAGCCAGATTTCGAATGCCTTTTTCTTTCATTTGTCCACTCATGTATATATGAAAATCCTCATAAAGGTAAATGTGATCCATGTAATTACATACACATAAAAGAGAAAGTTGGACACTGGATGTATATGTAGGAAGTTTGCCATTTGAAGTTCTAAGCTTTGTATAGCTAGTCCCTCTTCCCAGTTATATTAAAGAAATGCATGCTATATGATACCTATTTCTATATGCATCTGCACAAAGTCCGAGTGCATTTCTTTGTATATCAAGCACATTGGACATGTGGCTAAGAAGTTTGCTTTGCAATTATGTGGTTTTAGGTTTGTTCCAACTTCATGGCAGGCAAATATCATGTAACAGTCTAAGATTGACTGAAGCCTTGTGAATGAAATTGGATAATGTGGAAACCATGTGGAGGCCAGCAAACAGACTGTATTTCTGTTTTAAGGTTCCAGTTCTATCTCACAGTGCATGTTGATTTTTCCTCAAGTCTAAATTTATGGTACAAGTTAATGAGTAGGTAGTTCCATTAATTGGAAAACTGAGAGACATTTGTTGAAATCTAGAAGAACGTATATGAGAGAAGGAGAGTTAAAATATAAAATAACTAAGACAAACATTAAGCTTCGCAAGCTTTGATATGTTTAGCAAAACTCATCTATTGATGATGCTTCCTATCATCATTTAACGTCCATTTTCCATGCTAGCATGGGTTAGACGCTTTGACTGGTACAGGTAAACCATGGAGCTGCACCAGGCCCCAGTTGTCTGTTTTGGCTTGGTTTCTCCGGCTGGATGTCCTTCCTAATACCAACTACTTTACAGAGTGTACTAGGTGTCTTTTACATGTCACCGGCACTGGCCATAATTCAATTAGCTTGACGTATCTTCTCAAGTACAGCAAATCGCCAGAAGTCTCGGTCACTTGCCATAAGCCTGCATGAGGCTCAACAACTGAAGATCAAATTTCATCACCTTGTCCCTCCTATTAAAACAAGTACACGCGTTTGAAAGTTACAAGTAAAGCTCAAACATTCTTTGAAAATATATAGATTGTCAACTACAGATAAAATCTTAAATAATGATAAAATAAAGAAAATATTTTTTAAATATATTGTATACTTACACAAAAATAATTTCAAATGGGAGTTATTAATGGTGTTCTTTATTAGCAGCATATCCCATAAATTGATGGCTATTATAATCATTATTTAGATATCTATATTATTATAAGTTTTACACCTTTACTAGCCTTAATTATGGAAGGAAATTGAAGAGATAATTAAAATATTTAATACAACGAAACAAGTTTGTGTTATGCTAACAGCAATGGAGCACAACAAAATGAAACAATATTATGTGTAAAAATAAGAACATGAACACTTTAATAATGTGTAATTTCCAAACTTTATAAAATGACGGTCGACTTCCTGCTATATGATAATGTAAATAAACATAGCTCTTATGTACTGAGTTAATTCAACCAACTACAACGTCTCTCTCTAAAAAATGCGTCTTTCGATAAAACTTTTACAAAAGGTAGGTTTTCGAGGGTGTAGATTACAATTAAGTTGATAGAATATAGAAAAAAAAAATTTGTCGTTTCAGATCTTGGTTATCATCAAATTACATAACTTTAAGATACCCCTCCCGACTTACGTTTAAACCAAAAACGTTGTGTAAACAAAAGACTTTAGTGCTTCCAATGGTTGTTCTAAATTCTCCTGGACTTAATTGTAGTGAAACAATGGCACGTGTAACGCTTTTAATAATGTTTAACTCTGGTAGAAGGCCACCAAAGCTCTAGATGTGGAAAGACGAAATTGAGATTTAAAGTAACTGATGCTGGTATGTTAGCTATTTTCCTTTCTCAATCAATTTCTCCCCGTTCCTTTATTCAGTCACCCACTCCTCTACTTTATCACAAATTAACAACACAATATCTGCTATTATTCTTGGCGGTTCCTTTTATGACCCAGTAAATGGCACTAATTTTATCGACCCCAAAAGAGATGAAAGGCTAAAAGTTGATTACTGCGATAATATATTTCAAGTGCTATTGTTTGCATCAAAACTGACATTATTAACTTGAAAAGTAGTTATCTTAATTATACTATTGTTACTAGCAACAGCAATATGAGTTTCTAACCCATCGTATAGAGGGGATGCAACAGAGTTAATAGTGTTTGCCTTTTAAATGATTCAAAAAGAATGTGTGTGTGTGTAAAAGAAAATAGCAATATTTAAAAGGTTCACAAAAAATAAAAGATTTCCTTACGTCAGTTTGGCTGTTTAGTTTCAGTTTGGTATACCATTTTGGTGTGGGGACATTGTTCGTCTGGAATATTGTTGGTATGGCACTCGGCTTCAGTAAGATACGTGGGTTCTGCATAAACTGGAAGTTCTGTTCGAAACAATGAGGTTCAAAATGCAGAGTGCAGATTCGAAATCGGCGCCGTATGCTCTGGTTATCCGAACAGGCCATGTCGAGGAAGTTCTCTATCTGGCTGGAACTAACGCCCATGTTCTGGGCCCATATCCGACACATTCCCCGATCTTTGGGGAAGCAGTGCAGCCTGATATGACGAGGGAGTCGGCCATCATGACTTGAACAACCGAATGCCTTACATTGGGGCATTGTGAACCGCTTCAGAACCGGACGAGATTGTTAAATAGCAGATGTAAGTATTGAATTCAATTAAAAAATTCTAAAACATATCGTTTTAATTATTTAGTTGAAGGAGAAAGAGGAGAAACGAACGAGGAAGATAGTGTTTACAATCATATTCCTTTTTATAAATGGGTGAGTAATAGCAACATTATTACCCTGGAACGACAGCAGCAAATATAAAAAGGGAAATGTGTGTATAAAACATACGATTAATATTATTTTTGAAAAAAAAAAAAAAAGGAATTTTCCTCTATACTAACAAACCTAACAAAAACAAAACAAGAAAGGTAAAACGTAGTTAATACTGTTTGTAGACGCTTAGATTAGCAACAGAAGAAAACAGAATGAATAATTTATATATATATATAGCTAAGCTAGCTTGCCGTGGGTGATTTTTCTTTGAATACAGTAACAATGTAGGCAAGCCTTTCTCTGGCTGTATTCACGGCCACCAATAACATGAAAACACACACTTGAAAGTGATTGGAAATTCTTAGTTATTATTATTTTGTATGGAGAAATGTATATTTCTTTTAGAAATAGAAGGGTGATATGCAGTTAAGGGAGAGACTACTAAATATTCGTAGTCAGCCTTAGTCGCTCGGGGTGAACTTAGTCAGCAGTAGTCAGCCAGTTCTGTTCACAGTTGCTGTAACTAAATGGGTGAGTGGATGCTTTCTGCCTTAGTATAAGGGAGCAGACAGAGCAGCATAAATTGTGTGTGTGTGTGTGTGTGTGCACTCTGGCTTTGTGGATAAAATATATAAGTGGGTGAGTGAATAAACGAGCAGAGAATAGAACGAATTGAATAGAGAAATAGCTAACGTTCAGAAATACCAGAAGATACTTTAAATATAAAATTAAATTTGAAAAAAGATATGAAAAAAAAAAGTGGGGTGATGTTTTATTTCATTTATTTATTTATAGCTGATTTTTGTCAGCAGAATCATCGTGGACTAAACGGAAACCAAGCATATATATCTAAAAAATTATTTTACAAGAGGAAAATATACAGTAATGGATAGCAAGTGTTATTTCGTAGGCATTATTAAGCCTTATATTTAATAATGATAATAAATCGTGTTTTCCCCATAAGCAAGAAAATGTCAACAAACTTACTCCCCCTCCTACCTCAATCTATAAATTCCAGTCTATAGATTCGTGGGTGAACTGAGAGATTTCAAATAGATGGGGAGGAGGAAGAAAAAAAGATTCTTCCGCCGTGCATTAACATAATCTAGGCTGGGTGAAGGTGATACACAAAAGCCATTCAGTTATGAAAAGCTGATCGATGAAATAAATCAATTACTAAGAACAGATCTACATTATGTATGAGAGAGTGAGAGTGTGTGTACGTGTGTGAATGCGTGCGTGCATTAAACTCCCCCATTTAAACTGCAAATTTTAATCCTTTCAGCAACAAAATGAATTTATGTATTCCAATATTGGCACAAAGGGGGGATGTATATAGTTGGTTGAACTGATACTCTATTTTATCAAAGCCACAAGAGTAAAGACAAAGCTGATCTCAGCACAGTGATGAAACCAAGTACTGGTTGGCATTCAGTATGCAGTACTCTATAACCTTTTATATATCAATGATAAAAAAAAAATCTCTTTGCATCAAGTGTTGCTGCTAGGCCAAGTTGAATTGAGTTGTGACTTTTGTCTGTTATACTTAAAATTTCCACAACCACGAAGATGCAGTGTAGCTCATTATTGCATGACATGTATTTTCTATCCAGCAAAGCTGGGTTAAAATCCTGAGTACTAGTAGAATGGATACTGACCAAAGTTGTTTGTTCTTAAACACTTACTTTCTTTTGCGAAAATGCATTCCCCTCCTTTTCTTTTCTGTGATATTTCAAAGGTGGTGTGATATAATAGAATTTGTAAGAATGAAATAAAATATTTATTTAAAAACTCATGCTACACTGAATGAGTAAAAACAGAAAAATAAACTCTACTAAATTAACAGAGGAACTAACATGTTGGGCAATCAACAGTGTTGAGATAAATTCCCAAATTAGAGATTAAAGAAATATATTTAAATTATCAAGTGAAACACTTGTTAGAATAATGGACACATGGATAATGAAAATTTGTAACTTTTCACTCTTAATGATTTACCCAGCTGTCTCCACTCAAATACATAACCAACCAGTGTATGAGTAAATTATATTTTGTCATTGGGAATACATTACACCATGGCCAGGTAATTTTTAATGCCTTAATCCACCAAGTGAGAGGTACAGATAATTTCAAATCCAGTTAACAAATCTGATCTTGTACAATATGGACTTGTTCATAAATTTTAGTCTGAAGATTTGCAAATGTGCACTATGCACAAGAACTAAATGTTACCCATTTCCTCCTCTGACACAATGAGTGTCACCATATTCCAACAGCAGGACTGGATACATGTTATATATATTTTCCAACTAATTGATATGTAGGAGTCTAAATCACAACAATAAGACAGTGAACATACCACACATGCTCGTAAGTCACAATTTCTTACTTAAATAAAGAGCATGGAAAACTGCCTGCAACTTATCTCTGGTACCTTGCTCTGGGGGTTGAAATTCACAGCATAAACTAATATCACCACACCCAATCACACATTGAGCACGTCACTACATAGTCTGTATGAATATTGGAATTAACAAATTCATGTTGATGATGGTGCAACATACAGAAATAAATGCATATGTTTATGGAAAATTTAATTTTGCTACAAAACAAAGGCATCTGTGCTGATACTGTTTATAATCTGTTAAAATATTTTTCCTGCATAGACACAGATTTGGTGGCAGAAGTTTTGAAAAAATTTCATTGTATACCTTAATAAGAAAAACTGACTAGAACTAATCCACAGGGATAAAGACAAAAGATCAAGTTATGTGGCTGGGTTTAAACTGCATATAGTTGAATATACTGCAAAGCATGGATGGAAACCGTATAGCTGTGACACTTTTGTGTGCCAAAAAAATGAGGCACTAGTGGAAACAAAAAGATACACTCAAGAAAATGCCAGAACATAAACTGTCTTCCCATATGAGAAATTGGGGAAATATTTGTAAGCTACTCAGAACTTTCTAACACTGTATTGACAAAAGTTAGGATTATTTTAGCTAGATGTGCCTATTATTTAAATGCAGCTATGATGCAAATAGTATTCACAAAAAGCAACAAATGATTTACATATGGTCAAAAGATCAAAGCCTTTTATTATAAACACAAAGTGCATGCAAATTATCTACTGGTGTTTTTATGTGAATATATATTGAATATTAAAAGTTTAGATTGGAGCCTGGTGTTGCCATCCGGTTTCACCAGTCCTCAGTCAAATCGTCCAACCCATGCCAGCATGGAAAGTGGACGTTAAACGATGATGATGATGGTGAAATATTTTGCATAAGTATACCCAGTTTAGAGATCATATTGATCAATATCCAACTAAGCACAGTAAAATTTTGTTCCTGGTTCTTGATATGAAAGTAATCAGGAAATAAAATAGGTAGCAATAAAACACTCATTTTTATCAGATGCTATCTACATAGTTATCAAAATAATTTATATCCCACAAAATTACATTCAAAATACTAGATGGAGTGGTTTAGATTACATGATTTTGTACTCTGAAATTTCAAAATGCTGTATTTGACTTTATTAAGATCCTGAATGTCTGGTTCAAAACAAAACAAAAAACAAAACAACAAAATAAAATGAAAAATGCATAATAGAAAAAGTATTAATCCTTTGAGTGTGAATTTTAAAATCTTTTCTCTTCTGACAACATGGTCATGATTATTCCACTATACAAACTGAAGATTATGAACGTGCATAAATGTAAGCATACTGTCATTATCAAAAGTTAATTTTCTAGAAAAGACCAACATTTTGCACAATGTTGACTTAACAAGTGCATTTTTTATAGCCTTGTTGTTATAAAAAGGCTATAGTTCAAAGGTCACTTTATTTTGCTTTGTTTCATTTAAGAACTTTTCAATGTATTCTTATATTGCAATTATAATAAATTTGCCTAAATACTCTTATTCCATAAATACTTAGTTAGTGAATGTTATATATGAGAGATGTTTTTTCTAGAATTTCATTTCCATATGTAGATGTATGTATTAGATGAGTGCATATTGTACACAAATATGGTATTAACATTTTGCTGTAATTTAGTGAAGTAATTTTAAAAATGAAAATATTGTACAAATTAATGTTCAATGCAGTCTACTTATGCATCCACAGTATGCCATAGTTAATATTTCAATATAAAATCGTATTTTGAGTAGACCAGTTTCAAACATGGGTCAGTAATGAATTAAACATTCTTCAGTCATTTCCTCACTTTTTAGCAAATCAAGCACTTGTTTTATTAAACTATGTAATGCATAAACCATAAACCCACAATTTCAAAATTTGTTGCCATCCATAATCAGATTTAAAGCTCCTGCCTACCTGAAAGAAAATCTTTTCCTTTTGTATTTCATTGGAAGATGGAAGAAAAATTACTGAAAATTTAATTTTCTGTAAAATAGCTAAAAGGTATGTAACACAAGCAAGTGCAAAGAGAAAAGCCACTACCTTTAATGCCACTACTTTGAAGGTAGTGGCATCAAAATACAAACATGAGAAAAGTTAATGGAAGAAAGGATTTATAGTGATCTAATGAATAAAATACGAGCTGAAGAGTTAATATATTTCAAGACCAATAGCGTGTCACTGTTTAACTCTTTAGCATACATATTTTTGTCAAAAGTAATGCTTATTTATTCACATTGTTTTGAATTAATCATGCATTATCTTGTAGCTTTGAGATTCTGAAGAGGTAACTGATAATTTTTTAGAATGATATTGTTGGTGTGAGAAATCCAATCTATCCAGTTTGAACAGAATATTTTGGTCGGATATGGCCAGGTTAAATGCTAAAGGTTTAAAGTGAATTGACCCATAAAGAATATCAGTAGAAATAAATGGTCTAAAGCAAGCAATCTCAGACAAGCAAGTAGATCCCATGCTTTTATTATTTATTCATCTAAGGAACAACAATGTTCATTACTGGATCTAGGGGAAGGAGCAATACCCATAGCTTTGACAAGCCCACCTAGACATATGAGATAAATGCCATTGACATTCCTCTTGAAACTTTGCAAAATAACACTTGTGGGAAACATGGGTAAGGAGGAAATTCTAAAAGGTCAATGTGTTGGGCAAGAATGATTAAGTATAGTGGTTAGTGTGGGGTTAGAAGGTTGGACACAACAAGAGTGATGAGAAGAGGATAAGTGGGTCAGGAATACTGGGCTGAAGGTGTCAAGAGCCTAGCCAGCTCTGAGAAGACCCTGTGGACCAGAGGCCGGAGTGCATCTGTACGTAACTTCATGCCACTCAGTCTAGGATGCCTGTGTGTGCAACAACAATTCCATTCAAGATGTGAGAGAGCATTGCTCCTTTGTGAGCCTCATCTGAGTGTAGTGATTAGTGTGGGGCTAGAATGTCAATAATTATCAGGAAATGAAGGACCTTCTGGCTCTGAAAAGAGCCAGTTGTTAGGATGTAGTACTAGCTATGTACTTTTACCAGGAGAGATCTTCAGTGAAATTATAAAGGTCTTAGTTGAGTAGAATGTATTGCAAGCAGTTGTCCAATTAGAATTAATGTAAGCTCAAGGTTGGAGGGAAACATAAGGGAAGAATTTCAAGCAGTATAGTTCTTGAAGTATTAAGTATATGATTGGAAGCAATGAGTAACTGAAACAGATAAGGAGATTGACAGTAAATCTGTATATCATGTGAAGTTTGTCTAGTCCAGACAATGATGGGTAGTAACAATATGTAATCTGTTATTAGCAACATTCAATATTAATTTATCAGACAATATGCTCAATCAAGCAACACTGCTTAATCAAAATACTCAAAAATTTTGGCTAAGTGAAACTATACTTAATATTAGGCATATTATATAAAACGACTAACAGTTGAAGTAGTAGTAGTGATACTGGCAGAGTCATTGAAGAAAACAATAAGCAACAAAGTAATCAAACAGTAAAAAATGCATATAAGAACTTGCAACAATATAACTGTAATCATGACAGTAACCACACTTACAAAGAAACTAACCATATACTTATGTTCTCATTGAAGTACACTTGTATGGATCCAGACCCAGCTATCTATATTTATATCAGCTGAAAGTAACTGAAGTCAGGTAGGTAAGAGAAAAGGGAGAGAGAAAGACAGAAAAAGATAACTAGATGTAAAAATACAAGGTGGAATATTTTAACAGAGAATTATTGATCCTGGTAGTAGTCAAAAGGCAAATCAGTGGAGCTGGTGCTTGGCAGTGAGGTAAAAAGAAAAAGATGACAAAGATAAAAACAGTGTCAAGATGAAAATCAATTGCTTCTCCTATTTTTTGAATTTAGAATTTTTTTTTTTAAACTGCAAGCAGTTTAATCAGAGACTACCTTTAAAAAGTCATATATTTGTCAAAAATCTTTCATGAAAATATAACAAACATTTGGAAACTGGAATTTTTTCAAATTAATCCAAAAATAGATGTTTTGAGCAGATACTTTCTTTGTAAAGCAGTTTTAACTTTGATGAAAATAACTGAAGTGGTAACTGGTCAAAATTATTCAGAAGACTGAAACTATGTTGACCCAATGATGAATCACAAGACTAGCTTTATTGATTGGTAAAAATGCCACATTTTAACAACCAGGTACAGCTCTCAGATTGGTGAGTTTGTGGTAGCACTAAATCAAGAAAGGAGGGAACAAAAGAATCAGTTGTTCATTGCTTCAACAATTATCACCATCTCCAAATTATTAAATAACCACCAATGGAAAGTTAGGTCAAATGTATTGACTACTACTACTACTACAATAGATCCAATATGACCAGCTTTTTACAGACAGCTTAGATGTCAGGGCACTGAAATCCTGAATGGTCACTCAACTAACAACAAAACTTCCTCTACCATCTTGAAAAAATGGGACACATAGGATAATGTATTCCTATATATATATATATATATATATATATATATATATATATATATATATAAAAGATGGTCAAGGTTGGAATGTCACTGAACACAGCTTGATGAATGCTTATCTGTGGTGAAACAATTGCAGTACATCTTGCACCATCATATTTTGTGAAAGTATGTTGCTGATTAAACTGGAATCATGTACCATATCCATTATATCAATATCTACTAATCAATGATGGGTTTTCTATACAGTGTCTTTGTGCACATCTCAGACTTTAATGCAAGAAATATTGCTTGGCTCACATATACTTTGTGTATCCTCCACATACGAAGTTAACATCAGAAAAACTCTGACCAGAGTTCAGGTTCAATGAAGAATTAATTGCACATTGTTACAGTTTTTGAAATGCTAACAGAAAAGTTTAGGATTGGTTAACCCTGAAAACATTTCTATGGTGCTGATTCAATTCTTATGAGGAAAATGTCAAAGAATTCATGAAAATCATTTCAAAGCTGTAAGAATAGTTTAGAGTCTGAAGGTCTAAAAATAACATAACAACAACCAAAATACTTGTTTCAAATGGGAAATATACAATCTCAGAGACATCTATGAAGGTGACTTTGCTTGATATGTAAAAATATAGTTAGGACCTCAAAACTATAAACTCTGTGCAAGCAGTTGCTTTTTTTGTTTGTTCTTTCTTGAGCCATGCCTGACTCATAAGGGCTGCTTTCCCAATTTCATTGGCATATAGGTTCCCGACATGGACATGATGCCAGTCTATTGCAAGTGAACTGCTAGATGCTGTGCAAGTAGTAGGTACATAACAAAAAAAAAAAAAAATGCAGTGATATCTCTGGCAGGATTTCAGATATAAACAAGTATATGTGAAATGAAGTCATGAACTTCTCACAGAGCTCAGTAGACATAGTTGATAGTTTTTGCTACTCATATTATCCAACAGTCAGTGGCGGACAGGCCAGGTTGCCAGCTTTCCCGATGGCAAGTTGGCCCCTGTGCCATTAGAATATATGGGGGCCCATCCCCTCAAGTTTCAGAATTTTTTTATTCACTCCCGGAAGAATGCATTAATTATTTCAGCCTCCCTGTGTTTGTAGACAGTTGAAAAGAATACTTTTAACAGAAAAAAATTAAATGATAGCATTATAGTTGCAGGTGGGCCCCCTTAGTCCCCTGGCAACCAATATTTTTAGACTTAGTCTGTCACTGCCAACAGTACTGAAGGTAGAAATAGTGAAAGCATAATTGTATGATACAGGTAAGAGTTAGAGAAATTCAATGTTCTGTCGCCAACCAAGTTTCTCTCTTCGTGGAAAAAAAAAATTCAATACAAAGTATATCTGAGAAGTGTGATTCTAACTGGTAAGATACTAACAAAGATTTGTGGAGGTGGGTGAGGAATGAGGCAGGATTTGTTGAATGGGTAACGAGAAGCTGCATAAAATGCACCAGTATATTAAGCAGTTTAACATTATATATGTGGGGAAACAATGTCTTGGTAATACAAATGGACTACAAATGTTGGGTGAAAATGTTCCCTGTTGTCAATTATAGAGAGTACCTATGAAAGTAAAAGTTTGGGGAAGATATGCGAAAAATAGTGAGCATAGAGCTCAAGATGTTGAGTTTCTCAGAAGAAAAGACACAACAGAGATAATGATGTAGAAATACGCTGTACTTCAGACCTAATTGACACATGCTGGTATGAAATAAGGAAAATTAAAATGGTGATATTCATGATTGCTATGCTGTATTTTGCACTTTGTCATTTTAAAAAAAATTTAATGTTATGGTAATTTCTGTACAATATCTTTACTGACTCAGAGGAAATGGAAAGGACAACTACTTATGGAATCTTGGAAAAGAAACCTAGTCATGCAAGTCAAAATAGGAGGGATAAAGTTATGTTTAAAAGAAAAGCGGCTCTTATGTGAAACTGTAGTCTAAGGTTACTTGCTTACAGGAATTACTTCACAATTTTCATTTCTTCTGTTCCTTTTACAGTGAGGTTGCAGTTCCACTTAACTGAAGGGAACAATGTTGATTACTAATTCCTAAATGCCAAGAAATACAATGCAAACACAGCTAGAATTCCATTGACAGCATGTTGAGAGTGAATTGTCACCTCTCTACAGCTGGTGATTCATTTTGACTCACATCATGCTTTTTATTTTATGAGAAGTGCATCTAGTTGTAGAAAGCATTCCAAAGCAGACAGTGGCGCATAATGCAGTCCTTGAACCTGTCAAACCATCTAACCTATGCCAGCATGGAACACATGTTAATGATGATAATTAGTAATCCTGTCCTAAGCTAACTACAACAGTTGAAGATAGGGAGTAATAAGAATGTGAGAAACTAAGTTTAGTCATTAACTCTTTAGCATTCAGATTACTCTGTTAAATATAAAGCTTATTTATTAACACTGTTTTGAATAAATCATGCATTATATTGCAGCTTTGCAATTTCAACGACATGATTGTTTACTTTTAGAATGACATTATTGTAAGGTAAGTGTGAGAGGCCACATTTGACTTGTTTGGACATAAAACAGAATACTTGGGCAGGAAATGGTTAGCTGAAGGGTTAAGAGAAAATCTAGAAATGTGTGACAATTCATCTTTGCAATATAAACATAAGAATATTGTTTGAAAAAGTACTCTAATAGCTTAGTAATCTGAGGCAAAGAAACCTTAAATCTCCATATAAGCTGATACTAAACTCTATATGATGCATATTTTGATACACTTCAATGTTTAACTATTACCTGGTACAGAAATAAGTAACAGGAAATATTGGAAGAAAAGTAAGAAAAACAAAATGTCATGAACAAAAATGCTTGGAGTATGAGATAGATGTAGGGGATGATACACAATGACAAGGAACTATGCATATTTAACAAAGACATTTCTTCTCCAATATTTCATCTTTCTACAATTGTTTTTGAAGTTGGATGGACCACATTTGATATTCTGCAGCCAAGAATACTGACATATGATCCACCAGTCCTGTTCATTGTCTAGAGAAATGATTTTCAACTTTTATTTGATACATGGGATACTGAATATGGTATTGAAAGCATTATGGCACACCAACAGCATATAAATTATATTTTCTAAATAACAAGTATTAAAACAGAGATAAGTGAGCACAGTACTTTTTGACACAATGGAACATACATGTCTCATTGTTGTGTTGAAACACGTTTTCTAAATAACTAGGCATTCTCCAAC
Organism: Octopus bimaculoides; assembly: GCF_001194135.2. Taxonomy (NCBI): domain Eukaryota; kingdom Metazoa; phylum Mollusca; class Cephalopoda; order Octopoda; family Octopodidae; genus Octopus; species Octopus bimaculoides. The sequence continues at coordinate 137,400,178 of NC_068983.1, read as the reverse complement.
TTGTCTCAAAAACTCATGACATACCTGTGGACTATAACATCACATTTACTAGGATAAAGTAGTTGGAAACATCTGGTCTAGTGGTGGTAGTTTATAAATTTCACTAGCTTTGACAGGAGCAGAGGCACTTAAAATGCCAATGTTAAAAATTTGTTGGTAATGGGATGGTTAAATCAAACTACAAACAAAATGGAAGGTGAAAGACACAAAGAGCAAAAAGTTTTAACCAAATATTAACGTATTTAATGATGTAAAGAAGAAAAACAGTGTAAAGAATACAAAAAGAAAATGAGATTTAGCAACATGATATAATAACAAAAACGGTGTCATAATATATGACGCTTGTGTAATTATTGTGAAGTAGGCAGTCTCCACACCAGACACATTTTGTTTTTATGAGAGACAAAGCCAAAAAAGACACATGCATACAGAAAAAAAAATCTATTAAGTATTTTTATCACTGTCAAATGATGTAAAGAATCATTTTGTAAATTTTAGAAGTAGATTTGAAGAAAACACATGCACACATACACACTTACCTCTGCCCAACTCCACATCGCAATTTTTTTAATCTCCATGATTACCAGCATCACATGTAGGATTGGCTAACAAGCAGTTTTCTTTAATGAATCATTATGTACTCAAAGAAAGTTTTCCTTTTCTCACAAAGAAAAGCAAACATTAAAAAAAATCTAAACAAAGGCTCTGGAAGTTGTACATGTAACTGAATACCTTTCAGAAAAGCAAACTGACCAGATTCAAACAAAGTCTGTAGATTGTTAAGGTCATAATACTTAAAGGACAATTATTTTTTTTCCTCAGTTCATTGTTAATCTTTCAGGACCTGACTTCAGCAAAAACTTTTTTTTACCACATTTTTTTAAAAGTCTTTCTCGCTTCCTGCTCAATTTCATGACAGTCCAAAATTGCTAAAATATTTCAGAGTATCAATAAGCCATGTCATTGTACGAAGAATTGCAAACCATCATTCCAAGCTTTATATCATTATTATAAATAGATAAAACTAAAACAAAAAAACCCAATGCAATAAAAGTAAAATAACAATGCTACTGTCCCTTCTTCCAACAAAAAAACCTAATTAAAACCTTATAAACAAAATTATCACATTTGTGGAAAAAAAGTTAAATTTTGGGGTCCAGAATAAATTTATAAAAAATACCCAGAAAAAAGTTATAAAGACATCATAAAGCAAGAAAATATCTTGTTCAGAATATACTTGGATTTTCTTGTATAGGTCTACTTAATCTAATGCAAAAAAAGCAAAGATATACGAGTCTTGTAGCTAACATCTGATTATCAATTTTATATATATTTATATATATATATATTAATAGCTTGTGAGGACTATGATCCAGAAATGTAGATCAGAAAAATAGAAACAAATCAGTTTATAGAGGTAAGTTATAAACATATAAAGGTAAAAATGAAATTTCTTATTAATTACCAAGAGAAAGAAGAAAAAGAAGCTAGCACATGCATACACATACATCTGTCAATTTAATACAACAGTTAAGTGGATTGAGTAAATAGAGTTGCAGTACAGGCAATCTGACTCCAAATGAAAGGGGTGAAAAAAAAGAAAAGCTGTATATCTATTGTTTCATAAACTAATCTAACAATCTATGTGCACACAAGTGTGCTACATTAACAAGCAGCAATGCATATGTGTAAAATTTGGGACTGTGAAAAATCTTGTCTAACAGGTTTCATTAAATTACATCTCATGCTAATTTTTTTTTATGCAGTAAGAAAAACTATTAAAAAAAACAAAAATTTTTACACTAGAACATGCCAATTCGAAGCATCCTGACTATCAATATGAATAGTTATCACAGTCTGTTATATAATGTTACACAACAAACTTATGGATAACTAAAACACAGATGACTCCGCATTACATATGAAAGTTCACAATGACTATCGAAATAGCAGTTAAATAAAGAACAAAAGAAAACAAAAATTAAAAAATCTAATAATTTAGAAATGAGTACATATTTACAATATTTGAATTTTTTTTAAAGACAATTTAAAAGATTCTTTTATACAGGTGGAATAAACAAGTTTCAATAAAAAGCTAGTTTCAAGCAATTTTCCAATTCTAACCTTACAATACTATGGATACTATCTACCTACACACACATTCATATACATATATAAAATACTAAACATATATATATATACACACACACATCTATATGAGTTGGGTAAACAATTCAGAAGAGGTGATATTATCAGTCTACATATTTTGCATAACCTCAGGAACCACTTCAGTTGTAAAGGTGAATTGTATTGGGATGATGAGCCTTTGAGATTATATAACAGCAACCCACAGGCAACCAGCCAATTTAGAAAGAACATATATTTTCTTTTAAGAGAATCTGGGCTGGCAAATCATCATACAATTAATTTAACATATTAACTTTGTCAATGTCACTTCAGACCTGACAATATTCTATATATTATCCTTACCTTAAACCAAACAAATCATTTCAATATATCCAAACATTCCAACCACATCAGGAACATTACTAGTAATTGAGATAAAAAATATTTCCATTAGACTCCTACATTTTTCTTAAATGGTGCTGTTTCTAGAAATAGCTTTAAGGAGAGAATTAATTACCAATGTTAATATCCAACATTACTCAAATAAATGCAGGAGACATACCAATATTAGTACAACCCACTCATCAACTTAATAGCACCAACTCCAGTTAATAGATGCTTCTTTACACTCCTCAAGGAAGACTTTCATACACAACACAAATGTTACTAGATATTTAAAAACATTATCAAGTTCTCTTATTCAACCACCAACAATTTTGCTAAAAAATCTTGTCATGTCTAACATTTCTAAACTCAACAACAATTCTAGTAAGTTTAGCATTCCATGTAGCTGCTCCAACCCCAGCTTGTCCCTGGTTGACTTTCACACACAGTTTACCAACACAATGTGAAAACAAAATCCACCTTGAAAACATATATCAGTATGAATTTGAATCTTTTAAAACAAAATGATATGTGCATTCATCTTTAGAAATCCCAGTAAATACAATCAATCACGGACTGCATATATCTGGGAACTTAACAAATCTCTACCATTCCAACTCAGCTGAAAATACATGAATAGAGTGTAATCATACTCTGGAAACAAGGAACCTTGTAACCTTTGTATGGCCGAAAGTTTGGTGATCTTATTTGCAAAGGTAACCATTATTGAAGAAAATTTCTGAGCTTTTTCCTCATGTCTGCATTAGGTTCTTAAGAAGTAGAGATATTTTAAAACAATTAACTACCCTGACTGCTAATGAATTCTGGATACCTATCGTTTAATTCAGTTCTCAATTTTAATCATTTCTGATTATTTCCCACAATTATCTTAGTTTTCCTGCATACCTTTTCATGCTAATTCCTTTTATTTCTTATAACAAGGTTTTATTGTCTTTCACCATCTTTATACTGTCAACTACTTTAGTCCTTTATCTATTTATTCATCATCATCATTCAACATCCATTTTCCATGCTGGCATGGGTCGGATGGTTTGACAGAATTGGTAAGCTAGGGAGCTGCACCAGGTTCCAACCCGATTCCTTCTATTATAAATATTCTTAATACTAAGATCAAGATTACTAATGCTACTTATTGTTCCAAAAATATTCACCTCCATGGATATAATGATGGTGACATTGACATTAATAATTTTTTTTTAAGTAATAGATTGTGTTAATATTACTATTATCATCAGGGTAGTGAAGTGATAGAATCATTGGAGCATCAGTCAAGCTACTGTGCTACAATTGTCCACACCCTGTGTTCTGAGCTTGAAAGTTGCTTTGGATTAACTTTGCTATGCGCACCTTTAAAGTCAGTAAAATATCAGTCAAGTGTTAGGGTTGTTTTAAATTGAAACCTCACCAAATTTTTAGCAATCTTTGATACAGTTATTAGTACTGCTATTGTTATCATTACTATCACCATCATTATTAGTATCTTTTATTATGATGATGAATATTGTTAGAGTTCAATGCATTGTGGTATTTTTCTAGCTCTCCTATGTTCTGAGTTCAAATCCTGCTCAAGTCAACTTTACTTTTCATCCTTCTGGGATCAATGGTATTGAATAACCATCCTTTCCCTCAAAATTGGTGGTTTGTGCCTAAATTAGGAACAATTAAGCATTATTTTTATGGTCATTATTATTGTCGATGATGATGTGATTGTGAATGCTGTCACTTATAATGATAACGATAGTAGTAATGATACTATTATCAGTGTTATTATTATTTGTAATAGTATTACAATGAATTTAATATTTTAAATCTTGTTTCTTAATTTATCTCCAGTCTTGAAATATACTATACTTAATTTCTAATTTATTTATTTAGTTACTTGAGCATATGACACCAAATATCTGCTCTTAAATTTCTCAAAGTTACAACAAAACTTTTATTGACAAACCTAGATTCCAATTAATAGAAGGGCACCAAAACAAACAATAATCAATAAATAAAAACAAAATACAAACACAATTATCCATTACAACTCTAAGACACTCCTAAAAATTCTTAGCCCATTCAACCATCTCAACTTGAATATTGATTTAGGTTGTACCCACTCTCTTCAGCTTTGATGTAAGTGGATATATAGATGTAGTCTTGCTGAATTGTTAAATTCACTTCACAACAACAAGGTTCAAGGTTGGATCCCACTGTGTGGCATCCTGGGCAAAAGTCATTTTCTAAAGCTTCAGATTGACCTATACTTCATAAGTAAAATTGGGTTGATGGGAACTGTATTATAGTTTGGTGGACTGAAGCTTTAATTCAGAAGGCACAACCTTGTCAGACACACAATCAAACAAATTCTGCCTGAAAATTACATCAATGATAGTGTCAGTGGAACACTCAGCCATTTACACATTAATTCAAGATGCCAATTATGGAATAATACTGAGTCCATTGCTTGTTACTAGGCTGTAGAGAAAAAAATTCACAGCCAAGCAGATGACATGCAATATTTTTTCTTTTTTTTAAGTTAAGAGGGAAGGTAAGGGCAATAGAAAAGTATACTTATACTGGAGACCTGGCACAAATACTTGTAACAGAAGATTCCATTAAAGGCACTCAAAGTGCCAGATTCTGCTGTTATTTCTGGTAGCATATTAAGTTTGCTACAGCTATCACAAACTTTCCGTTCTCATTTAACTACAACTGTATAATCAGGACATGTGACATTGTTTTTTGACCTATGTCTACTAGCATTATTGAATGATTGGCAGACATGAGCAGTCTTTTGTCTTTGGTTTGTAATGAGATTTGTCACAGATGATAGTTCTTTCATGTGGCTAACAAGACCAGCAATAGATGGATAAATGTTGTCACATACTGAACGTTTGCAGGGATTATTGCTATGAAGTTTCCTTTCCTTTTGTTTGGTTTAATTTTGCATACTGAATGATTTTCTTCAAAATGTATGAATGCTTTCAGTAAATTTTTCTTTATGATACTTTTAACTACAATAACTTCCTAAGTTTGCACATTAATATTGCTCTTCTTCAGATCCAATTTAAGAAGACCATAGTTCTATGAATAACAATAGTCTTTTCCCAAACCATAGTTCATAGGTAGAAGCTTTAGAATTGTTCCAAATGAGTTACATGACTTGCTTACTTCAGTATGTAAAATTGCAAGCAAGTTTCCATGCTGCTGTTCTGTGAAATTAACATGCAAGTGGTCGAACACTCCACAGACATGCGTACCCATAACATAGTTCTCAGGGAGATTCAGCGTGACACAGAATGTGACAAAGTTGGCTCTCTGAATTACAGGTACTACTAATTTTTGTGAGCTAAGTGGACTGGAGCAATGTGAAATAAACAAAGTGATGCGCCTGTTTGATGATGCTTTTGCTGAAAATACTCAACTGCTTAATGTTTTTAATATGGATATCTCAGCATCATTTAGTATATATTATTGAGATCAGAGAATATTGTGATATTCCAAAAGATTCTATTTATCTTGTCATCAAGATTTGCATCTGTGATTAATATGCTAGCAAGATATTTGAAGGAAGATAGTTTTTAAATTTATACCAAACAACATTATATTGGAAAATACATGAGGCTTTTCAGACAAATGCTGAATATAATAATTTTACCATGGTCTACTATAAGACTTAACCAATAAAATGTTGTCAATAAGAATTTAAAGATCGTTTCCATTATGTGTGACATTATTAGTCGTTAGCAAATCTAAAGGTGCCTTATTAGAGATAAGAAGTGATTCATAATTAAGATGTTGAATAATTTATCAATTATATGGCAGCAAATATAAATACCATTAAAGAAGCTTTGAAATTGATTATATAAAAAAGCTTTTGTGAAATATATGGAAAATCGAGTAAGAAGTCATGTCAATCAGCTTCACTTTATCACTCATATAGAAAAAGGGGCTAAGAATTCTTAATTAATATGAAAAGATTTGAGTAGGGAATAGATCACTGCTTAACGAATCTCCTTTGACAAATGAAAATATCATTACTTCCTTGCTCAGCAGGAAAACTGAGTGTTAGGAAGAAAGGATATCCTAACACTAAAAAAGCCTATCCAGAATTGTCACATGCACACATTAATACACACCAATATACATACAGGCACATATACAGACATAAAAACCTACATAAATACACACATTGTTTCCATTGCTTGGTCTGGAGGAAGAAGCAAAGTCTGCACATGCACACGCGCACACACACATATATACATTCATACATCACCATCATTTTACATTAAGTTTTCATGCTGGTACAGGTTGGACAGGTTGCCAAAGTTGCTAATCTAAACAGGTCAGAAGATTGTATATTGCCCATGAATTTCTTTTTTGGCTTGGTTTCTATATAAATATATATTAATGTTTGTTTTTAAGTTAATTATATGAAACAGTTGAGTAGTAAAATGAAGGACACTCAATATTTTAGCAGAGTACCATATTATTTTAGAAGGGAAGCTTCAAAGTTTTGTCATATAGGTAATGATAATGAGTAAACTCTGTGTGTGTGTGTGTGTGTGTGTGTGTGAGATTTTGCCAGACTATCCAACCCATGCTAGTGTGAAATACAAATGCTAAATAATGATATATATATATATGTTAATGATGATATTGTATCATGTAAATTGTCTGATAACTCAAAGGACTGCCTAGTTCTGATTTCTGCAACTGTTACCCTATATCAAAGCAAAGAGGCAGAAAAATACACACACACACGGCAGATTTCTTTCAGTTTCCATTTCCCAAATCTGCACAGAGGACTTTGGTTTTACTGGAGAAGTCTCCCTTCTATTAAGAAGGGAGACTTCCCCATATATGTAGCTATGCATATATAGATGCACATACATATCCATTACGTAACTCAATTGTGGAAGGGTCATTTTTGACATCAAATAAACACATTGAGCTGTTAGATTCATTTTCATCTAGATTTATTTCATGAGGTCACAAAATTTTCGTTAAACAACTAGCAGCTTGTCACTGATACAGTTCCAGAACAAATATTGATAATCAGTTTAAGCTTATTTATGGAGATTGACAGGGTTTTACATTTTTATCATTTGTTTATGTATTTCCTGTTGAGCTGAGAGGTATATAGTTTTGCATTTATGTAGAGTGACAACGTCTAATTATGTTAACTATAATGCAGGTAATATGGATGTAGTTTCACTGTATCTATCCATATAAAATTTGCTGTTAGTAAAATATGCAGAACTGATTTTTAAGAGCAAGGCAATATTCCTTAATATTAATATTGATGTGCTAGACCTTTTCCTAGTTATTAATACATGCTGTAAAGAATACCTATTTAAACAACCTACAGAACTCGTGTCCAATCTTGACCTAAGACAAGGCATACAGTGAACCATTGCCGTTTCTTTCAAAATGACTTCAAGCAAATCCTGAGTTGGTTGGACCAGAGCAATCCACTACACTTTAGATATTCACATTATAAGAACCACAGTTGCATGTGCATTTGGTGTTATTCTTAAAGCTACCTAAAAGAATTATACTTTTAAGTTTGAGAACAAATTTTATAAACAAATGAAATGTGATGCAATCAGAGTTGGAATTGTTACTGACATTACCAACCTTTGTATGGTGTAGCCAGATGGGCAATGAAAGTAGAAAATAGTTAAATCTAGCATTGTTCTCAATTTAAACTGTATTTTCCCTGCATAGAAGTTGAAATTTTCAGACAAAAAATTCCATGTGAAATGCAGCAGGATTTGAAAGAAAGTGAAGTTTGAATGTTTACATTACATATTTACATAATATATAATGTTGACTTTTATGCTGGAAAGTATAGAATCATTAACCTCATTGAAGTGAATCTTCATATTGACAAACATGTGGATAGAGAACACATGATGAATACTATATAGTACATAGCAAATTTCATCTGTTACTGACTACTCCTCTATGTACCTGAATAGCCATTTATCTGTACTGAACACAAATTATGAACAGAAATCATTATCATCAACAGTACACCAAAATCATACATACTACACATGCATTATAGACAACTTATGGTGAACCAAAAAAGATTTTGTAATGTTGGAAACTGTCAAAACAAATATTTTAGTAGCAGACTTAGCAAGAGTGGTAAGGAATGAGCTATTCATGTGCCAACTGCAAGAATGACGGAAATTCATTTAGTATCTTAGCTTAAAAAACAGTCAACAAGTTACACACTAGAAAATGGGCTCAAAGCATTATAAAGGAACAAAGAAAAGGTGTGATAATATTCTAAAAAATACAGATGGGACATGCCTTTTATGTGTAACAAGTTTGCAATAGGGTAGTTAGGGACAATAAGATAGTCAAGAACAGTATACCCTGTGACAATAAGAGCTTTGATTGTGTAATGTTTATAGACATGACAATAGTGAATTAGCTTGTAAATGTTGAAGTATCTTAAACGAATCTAAAATTATCTGTAAATCTTATCCTTTAGACAAGGTCACTTGTGAAAGTGGCAATGAAATAAATATATGCCAGAAACCCACATATCAACTCCAAGGTCATGAAGAGCTTTAAAGGAACATGTGCTAACCTCTTTGAAAATTATAAGGAAGAGACAGCATACATATTAATGAGTGATTCAGTGAACATTGGAACAATTAAAAATAAAGGTACTTCCATTTTTTTTACTAACATACACACACTATAGACAATCAATACAACGAATGTATAGCTACATATCCTTATGGCATAATACTTATACAAATAACTGAATCAGTTGACATACTAGAAAACATACCTAGTTCCAACTGTCAGTCCAAACGGGGCTAACAATAATGCACCACACACTGCAAAATACGTATACACATGTATGGAGTGTATGTATATGCATATGTGTACACAAAGTATATAATTATGTGTAATCACATTTGTAAGTTTATACAGATAGATGTCTGTGCTTATCAACATTTGCCCATCTCTCCAACTCTGCTTTGCTTCCCAATTTTTGTACACTTTTGAACAATTTAACCTATACATATAAATATATATATATATATAATTATGTGCAAAGACATTTATAAGTTAATACAGACAGATGCCTATAACTTTATCAAGATTGTCTCTTTAACATTATGCTAATTGCATACTAATTCTTTCCTTCTATTTAAAGTATAATTTTGAAATGTGTAACAGAACCCAATTTCTAAGACAATATAACAGTTTTATACATAGTAATTGAAAATGAGGAGGTAACATAAAAAAAATACAATAAATAAATGTGAAACAAGTAAAGAAAATTGGTAGAATGATGACATTTACCCTTTTGATACCAACCCTCCTGAAACTACTTCTGATTTAGTGATACAAAATTCCTTTAAAATGGTTAAAATGAAAACCTATAAAAATTTCATGTTAATTCATGTTTCAAATAGAAACTGAATAATGGGAGTTCTCTTACTAAGTTCTTCATTATTTTCAAATTTAACTGTAATGAAAGCAGTGCATTTCAACAGAAATATGGTAATGAAGGGGTTAATATACACTAAGTTGCAAACAAACAAACTGAAAATGATTACTGATGGCTGCTGTCATGTGGTCAGATGTCAATCTACATGAATACAACAAACCCATATGCCATTAAGCTCAACAATAAAAAGGGAACAAAATTAATAAAACTTCAGACATAAAAAACTGGCTTGTCATACTGGGTATTAAATAGTTGTAGCAGAACTATTTCAGTGACAAGGCTGCATTTGTGCTATGAAAATTCTGACAAACACATGAAATAAATTTTTAGGGAAATTAACAGCTTTTTATGTTAACAAACAGCTAGAATGGCTCAACATAGTTGCTTCAGTTTCAACATATGATCTTAAATCAAGTTATTACCACAACTCCAATATATATATATATTTTTCTAAAGAGACATACACATGTATACATATGATACGCATACCATAGAAATGTACACACACACTCCTTACACAGTCTAGTCACACATGAATGTGTGTGTGTGTGTGTGTGTGTGTGTGTGTGTGCGTGTGTATGCCTTAATTCTTCGAAACGCTGGAGTTTTAATGGTGGCAGCTGATGAAAGGGATGTTTCTATGTGGCCTGCTTGTTTGTTGCACCTTGTTTACCATTTTGTCCTTGTTCTTTTGCCACGTCATGTACCCAGTTATGTATCTATATGTACATGTAGATGAACGTATATACATACATGTACATATATATGCATATACTCATATATATATATATATATATATATATATATATATATATAACAAATAATATATATAATATATATATACACACTACATAAATATAGGGCGTATCTGTGCTATATAACATACCATCATCTGAAGATGATTTCAAAGAAAACTGTATTATAACTCCCATTTAACTAAATGATTGTCTGCAGGAAAAAGTATGAAGGAAAGAGGCTGTGCAAAGTTTACAATGCAAATGATAAGGTATATGCAAAAAGAAGGGTAATTCACTATTTTGCAAGACTTTAATTTATGGGGGAAGGGGAAATCTGATCTAATATCAAATTTTCTTTAGACATGACATCCTATACAGTTTAACCCCACCCCAACCTTTATAGACTATAAAAATCGATATTATTTCCTTATTTACTAGCTTAAAGGCTTGAAAGCCTTTAGCTAGTATAAATAAAGAAATAATCACTGCCTTTTTCTTTCTTTTTTTTTTGTGGAAAGAGAATATCCAAGACTACAATTATCTGATGTGGTGTCCTTCCATTGCAGTGGAGCATAAAGAAATCTGACTACTGTTTTTAGAAGATCTAGTAACCACGTAAATAAAACTGGTGAATGTATAGATAAATATTTTGGTCTACATTCTATTACCATCTCTGGATGGTAATCGTGAACACTGAGAATTCGTTTATAAACAATGTTACTTTTTGCACTGGAACAAGTCCACAAATGCAGCGGGTAACCAACCGTAATTCATGTGTTACTTTATCGATTCCAGAGAGACGAAATGCAAAATTCAACCTTGCCAGGATTTGAACTTAGAATCTAGAACAATGACATCATATACTGTAAAGCATTTATTCAATCGTGACGCGTTCTACCATTTCTGCCGCTTTCACTGCCTTCATATTAAAAAAAAAAATCGATCGTAACAGGGTAACTTTAACAACAGTAAATATATCAAATAGCAAAAAAAAAAAAAAAAAAAAAAAAAAATTCGGTGAATGAAAGTTGAAAAAAGAGAGGAAAAACATGCACCCTTTTTCGTTTTCGCTTTTGTTGTTTTGCATTGTTTTTTTTATAAACATATCCAAACAAATGTCAATAGAGAGGGGAAAAAAGAACAAGAACAAATTTGAATAAAAACTAAGCAGTCATTCTACATCATACCGATGTTTCTTTAAAGTGTCTTTTCTGCATGACCCTTTTCAAATTCCTTCGCGGTAAGGTAGCCACAGCACCTGTTGATTCTCTGTGTCCTTTGTGCGGGGAATGTGGTAGCTTTTTTAGTTCTCTCCCCAGAAGAGAGACACTGCTGTGACGTCTGTAATTGCTATCATTCACTTCTTGCTCCAACAGATGTATGCTGTTTCGCCGTTTGTCCACCCATTCATCTATTTCCTTTTCTAAGTGCGACGTCCTTTTACGATGAAGGGACACCCACTTTTCTAAATCCGTTTCCCTATTTAAAGCACTCTGCTGACATTGACCAACCCATTTCTCTAAATCCCTCTCCAAGCTAGCAGCGTTCTCTCGCTGCTGGATCTCCCATTTTTCAAGGTCTCTATCCAAACTCACTGAAATATCATGATAGGGTACTGGCCATTTATGAAGAATTCGTTCTTTGTTCAGTATAGCAGTGGGACGCTTACACATCAATTTTTGAATATTTTTATCCAGACCAGATACATCCGTGTTCAGACCTTTCCATTTATCTACACCTGAATAGAAAGATTGATTAATTTTCGCCCATTTTTCGAGATCACGGTCCAAGCTGGAAGCTACATCATGCAATTGACTAGTTGTCCACCTGTTGAGTGGTTTATGAGATGGAGTGCTATGTTGGCTAGCCCACCTTTCTAGCTCTGCTAGGTGTGAGGCACTCCCATGATGTCCACTGCTCAGCCGTTCGATATCACCCTCAAGTAGGGACTCACTGGTCTCCTGTTGTAACGACCAGTTTGGGGTTTCCTCTCCAAAAGCAGAAACGGCATCTTGTTGCTGTTCCTCCCACAATGCCAAATCTTCCAGGGCAGACGCCGTACCTTGCAGGTCATCTTTCCCCTCCTCTTCCAGAGAAGAGTGGCTACACGGCTGCTCTTGATCCAGTTTCGGACGGCTCTAAAGTTACAGTCACACAACAAGTAACATAAAAGGATACATTTCCCACAAAAAGCTTATGACAGCTGATTTAACGACAATAACGCATCAGTCACTGTTTTGCTTTAATGGATAAGGTAGTACGCTTCACTTGAAATATAATAGTCAAACCTACAGGCACTTATTTCTCTCGGTCTCTTTTTCATAAACCCAAATTACAATATTTTTTATGGTAAACAGAAGTTACATTTATTAAAAAAAAAAAAAGTAAATGAAACAAAATACTCTGAAATTTCGGATTAAGATATAATTTCAGTGAACAAAAACTAAAAGTTCAAGATGAATGTATATAAGCAATGTTCGAAATTAGACCTCGATTTATTCTATTCATTCATTTCAACAAATGACAGCGTATTCCTTTTATCTTTGACTTTTTCAAAATATATCGATTCAACTTCTTATCGATAATAAAATGATTTTAAATGTATTATATGTATATATCAATGAGCTGTAATATTAATACATAATGCTAGAGACAATTATTAAAGTGTGGTATTAGAAATAAACGCAAGCAAAAACATTCCGCTCGGGGATTAAAATCGATCTCCGGTTTCAGTGAAAGTAATTTTCTTTTGTTCCAATAAAATTGCACAGAAGGAAATGTCGCCATCAATTTGGTCAGTAATTCCTGGAAAGCATCCTCTCAATCACTTTCAACAGAACATTGAATATTTTCGTCATATGAAAAAAGAGAAATGTGTTATGTCGATGTAAAAATCCAAATGCATGTGTACAATATATTGTTTGTTTTCAGCTATTTTCTAGAAGAAAAAGAATGTGGGAAGAATACAAGAAAAGAGAGGATTCTATTAACTTCATCGTCCAAAGTGGCTTTTGACTAAAATTAAAAAAAATAATCTGCTACAAACCACATGATATAGATTTGCAGGGAGAAAGTACTTCAGTAGGGTTTCCGGAATTTTCCAATGATCAAAGTGGGATAGCAGCATCACAGAAGTGATTCCTTTTCTTTTTAAATAAGCGGATTATGTTGAATGTTTCCCAAAAGACAGCGAATAACAGTAAATTCCATTACAAACAGGGAAAGAAGAGATGAATGAGGGAGATAAAATGCACCTGTAGTCAGCAGTGTGATTTTATTCCAATAACGGTATTGATAGTAAGAACAACTCTATTTCCAAATACATTCCATTCCTTAGAGCATGTTTAACTGATATTTCATTTACGAAAATTTGGTCCTTGTTTAAGTACCTTTCTCATCGTTTTTCTCATCCTTATATAGAAGCAGTGAAATATATAAATACATACACGGAGCTACAGCTTTACGAGCAAATACATTTTAGCTCATAACACATCTATATTAAAAAGGAGAGTGATACACGATAGAGAAAGATTAGCTTATGGCGAAAATAAGCTTATTGTTTCAAGCAGGTGCTGGCACGGTTCACTGTATTCCATTAATTGTTTGAAACTGTTATTGTTGTCCGAACAGTTATTCCAACTGCCGAAGGTAGGAACGACAGTCTGCTTTTATGATAGTTGTTAGGAGAAGTGAGCATGCGGTAAATGGCACAGACATCTCCCGCCATACTGCCTGCTGAGAGAGTGAGTGACAGCGAGCGAAGATAGAGAATGAATGAATGAATGAGAAGGAACTAGTGAGAGAATGAATGAATGAATGAGAGAGAGAGAAGCTGAGAAAACGCCAGTCGTCCGTGGAAAAACATACGAGGTAGAAAGAAATCTATTTGTTGACTGACGAATTTAATGAGAAAATTAATTCAGGATTTTTATTATAAAAAATATAGTGAGTCGGTGAGTTGGTGTTTTCTCCTCAGTCAAAAAGACAGAATATCAAGAGTGTTAGTGTGCAACTGAGAAATAAATTAGGAAGAAAAAGTGTAAGAGCTATAGCTACGGTAATATAATGTAATTTATAACTATCTTGGAAGTTATGAAAAGCAAACTGGAAACTATGGAAAGGAAAAAAAAAAATTATAGATGAGAAAATGAAGATATTTTAAACGATAGTAGCAAGTGTGATGTTAAGGTTGAGAAAGTGGCCGAAACCCAATTTGTATTGATAACACGAATTATATTTTGTCAATCGGAAGGAGGAAAATGAATCTTAGAACAAGCGTAGTTAACGACACTTAATTAGTTAGCAGTAGATCATACAGGGGTATTGGGACGATAACAGGCCAATGATATGTGCAGGAATCATTAGGTGCCAACAATTGTGCATACATTATTCCTACTCCTTGTCACAAACAGTTGACTGGGGGAACATTCATCAAGGTTGGAATTCAATCGTACTGGGTTAATGGGGAGGCGCTTACTATTTGTTTAATGCAGTACATGTGCAAATCACTGATTAGGTCACGAGTTCGCTCCCCCGTTTCTCATTAAATTCAACTATTTACTTCACAAGCAAACCAGGTAAGAAAAAGAATATGAACGACGGGGTGCTAGTGCGAACATTGAATCAATGAAAAATAACGTGAAGGTGATTTATATAGGATGAAAATCTGTAGATTATCAGTTAACCTCTAGGAAGAGTTTAACAAAATGAAAAATCTGTTCTATTCTCGGTATTGACGAATGAGTGATGACAATGATATATAAATAAAATATTTAGTCTGCTGCAACTATATAACTAAGTAAATAGATCTCCATTATTTTCAACAATTTCTGTGGTTCGATCAACTGAACTACTTATTCATTGAATAGCGTGTAAGTTACCGAGGAGTCCACAGACACGTGTACCTTTGACGTAGTTCTCAAGAAGAATCAGCGCAACAGTGTGATAAAGATAGCTCTTGAAATAATAGAGTGCATCAGACCGGCTTCCATACAGTTTCCGTCTACCCAATTTCACTTACAATGAAACATTTGCCGAAGATGTCAGGAAGTGAGATTGAATTTGGGACCTTACGACTGCTCTACGTAACAACTAGGCCATGCCTGCGTCCATACATTAATAGATTTTTAGTGATGACATATAACTGGAAAAATACTTAGTGATTTATAATTGTTCACCCCTCCTCCTTAGCCATTATAATACTCTTTTTACATAATATATACTTCAAAATATGGTATTTTGCCCAAAACCAATCCAAGTATCTAGACAAGAAATAAATGCTCAATATTTTAATTTTTCTTTACTTGTCAGTAAGACAAATTGACTATAATTGAACAAATGTAATACTGAATATTTCTTGACTTTGGAATTTTTATCCTGTAGCATCTGACCTCCAGTTCCAATATACTCTGTATTGTATAGCTTCATATTTCATAGGATGTAGAATGTTAACTTGCGCTGTTTATACTTCCCTTAAAACAATTTAGTAATGCAAAGTGCTTGCAAATGGAAGATAAGATAGATTGCAAACTTAAATTTACAAAGTTGTTATCACTGCAGCACTAATAACAAAGCCCATGAATAAATAGATTACAGGTGCAGGTATAGCCTTGCAATTAAGAAGTCTGCTTTGCATGGCACCTTGGGTATCTTGTACCCTAACTTTGGGTTGATTAATATCTTGTGAGTAGAAGTTGGTTGAGAGAAACTATACAGAAGATGCCATGATTATGTTGATATCTTTTGCCATATGTCAGCACAGAGTGTAAACACAGGTGAAAATCCAGTGCTCTTCAAACAAAGTCCTCTAAATTACATATGATCCCATGTCACTCTTGTTAATTAGAAATGCAGTGAACCACTCAATGATTAAATTGTTGGAAATTTTGTTAAACAATGACATCATTGTTCCATAAATTGAAAACAAAAGTATCTATAATTATAAAATATAATATAATAAACAAATGTAGAATGATTTTATCACCAATATAAATTTCTGAACAAGAATATAAATAATGGATTTTTCCATGAAGAGATCAAAAGTTCAAGGCTTTGTGATAAATACAAGAACCACAAATGGTCCACTTTTCATAGCACATTCCATTTCCCTGTAATGCATCACAACTATCTACTTACACAGCAGCAGAGAATTCCTATGACGGGTATAACTTTAAGAGGAATGAATTTTGCTCCCAGGTAAAATTATATGAAGATAAACTTTCCAGTGTCATTCCCATTACTGGAAGGACTAGGGTATCCAACATATGTATGTGTGCATAGTGAATATTTCAACAAACTTCGTTAACTTAGAAGAATAAATAAGGTAAAAAGGAATAAAAATAAAATGGACAATAAAACCTCCTCACAACCAGCAGCAAAAGCAAATGAACTGAGTAGTAACATAATATATATGATAGAAACATCATTACTCATTCTTATAATTCATGAAGTGGAATCACAATTGTAAAAAATAATGTTCTCAGGGTCAAAGTATGACCTTGATAGAAAAATTCCAGGTTGACATTATATATTAGGTTACGCACCTTTTCAATTACAGAAAGACTGTATTTTTGTAAATACATATCTCACATGGAATAGATTTCAACTGTATTACTACTGGAACATAGCAATATTGGAACCACCCAGAGTAATTAAATGTCATAAATATCTAAGGTACAGGATTTTATACATTCCTGTATTTCTGAAATAAAATCTCACTAGAATCAACTTTACTCTTCATCCTTACTGTCTCAATTAAATAATGGCAGGTACGTATTAGCATTGATTTAATTAACTATCCTGTCCAAATCTATGACTTTGTTTCAATTAGAAAAAATATATATGAAACAATATACCATATTACATTGTACAATGGAAACAATAAGTTCCATTTTATCAATGGCAATTGCTTACAATATTGCAGACAATGTATTGAAAAATTTCCTGGGGCAGGATATGCTATACTGGTTTCATATTACCTTACATAAGTATGAATGAAGCCTAGATATAGTTTGAGATTTATTTTATAGTCTGACATGTGCCCATAAATGTTACAAAATTATCTAAGTTGTTGGGCCCCAAAATTATCTTTAACTTTACAATCAAAATATAGTGTCTGCTGTAACACTAGCCACTATCAAAATAATGAACCATGTTGGTTAGAGTATTATTTCATCTTGAGGGAGTTGCTTACTTTAATATAATACTTCAATACACTGATTTTGTCATACATTTAAAGAAAGAAGAATTATTAAAATATTCTAATGTATTTCATAAATCTACGTCATATGCAGACAGTGCTCAGCATTTGGTCCTTATATGTAGCAAGGCTACTGTGTACACATTTCCACTCTGAGTTTGACACCAATTCTACAATCCAGTAAAAGTTAAATACAATAATTTAAAAAGTTAACACCTGTAAAAGCTTTGGTTCATAACTGCCCTTCAGATATTGTCAGATTAAGAGGTAAAAACTCTCTCTGTACATATTCAATTGTGAAATGGTTAGCAAATTCACTTCATGTAATAATTCACATTAGAAAACCTATCTAATGTTAGCTCCAAGAATTAGGAATTACTTGATCATAACTCAGTGCTAGAGTTTTACCAATACAAAGAGTTAATTAATGTGGAAACTGCATCTATGAAACTCCGATATTTATAGCTAGATTTACTTTTGTAAATTTTAACCATTTAACACACTTGTAATATGATTGTTGCAGTTTCTATAACCTTTAATCTTAGTATTCACAAGACAATTGACTGATAAGCTATGGAGCTAATATTGTGGGTTTGCCATATGCATCTTTCTCTCACATGAAAATTAGGTTGTAGTACAGCAGAATAATATTATAGACAGTATCTTTGATTTTGTTTCATAATTTGGATTATTTAAAGCATTTGTCATAGACATATTCTTTCTTTTTTAATAAGTTAGAATAGAAAGGTAGAGAAAAGTTCACTCATTTGTTTGCTGATATTTAAGTAATTCTTTCTAGATTGTGTTAACTGCTTAGAGTGAAGATATTGACAAGTGTATAGTAAGTAATATGCCATATTTGATAGCTTTCAAGGTGAACAAGCTTTATTTTGGTAACTATTTACACCTGATATTTGTAGTCCCCCATTATCAAATCATTTTCAAGTTTAATATATTCAGATCTTTATGAAATCTCACTATTTTTCCATTAAAAAACCCACAAGGCCTTTTAATACTGCATTTTGAATTAAAATACACATCATAAATATTTTATTTAAATTCTAAAATAATCATGAATTTAGATTGGTTCATATTGTGGGGTTTCACACAAAACAAAAGTTCAAGATCACTCCAATTATACAAATACAAGTGAAAATTACAACGTAGTTTTTGTTTAAATATAATCACATAAAATGAATTATTGATCAATATTGTATTATATAATTAACTAAATAACTGCTGGTATCAAACTAATGAAATATGATAGGACTAGTGTATGATGTCACATTTGACACATAACTGACTGTGAGTTTGTTTAAATGTATGATCAAGTCTTGTCACTTTGATCTCTTGACTAATGTAATCTCTATGAAGTAAGTACTATTGTTATACACTGTTACATTAGGAAACACTAATAACTGGAAAACAGTTATAAGGAAGATGTTTATAGTTCATTTCATAGGGTACTTTAGTGCAGTAACCCAAACCATGACCATATGTTTATAAAATGCAGGCTGATTTATTGGGACATATTATAAACTGCTAAATATGATAGTTTTGTGTGAATATAACTCCATCTAAAGAATCAAATGCCCCACCTCCAACATTATGTATTTTATGGTACTCTATAAATTTGCAACAATCTGAATGTTTTCAAAACTGTAGTATTTCCAGAGTTACTGCTATTATATATAATTACATGCAAATTTGTTTATTTATTTATAGATGTTTTAAAAACACAAATTTAAGGGAAACAAACTCCATGTTACACATGAGAAAAGACATGGTTACATAGTTAGTAAGTTCACTTTGCAGCCACATAATTTAGGGTGTGCTCTTTTGAGAAAGCATGTCTCATTGACCAATATCCTGAGTGAAATTTCCTAAACAGATACTATGTGAAAGCCTGACATGTGTAAGTGTTAATCTTTCAGATATTAATTTTTAACGTCTTGAAATTATCTCCCTTCTTTCTTTGAGAGATGTTAACAAGTGCCATTAAGTTTTTGTTTTCTTTTTCCAAGTAATTATATTTTTTTGCATACAGCATTCCATACATCACTGTTATTTCTCTAAAAATATGTAAACTTAGACAATCAACAAAATGAATATCAGAGTATGTACTATATAATTGTCAGACACTCTTGAATGTGTCACCCTAGGATAGCTACGGTGCAATGATTGAAACTAATGAAAGAATATATTAATCGTTAATAACAAAAAACCCAACATTTTTGAAAGCTTAAATAGGAACATATAAAATAACACAAGATTTGATTAAACAAGAATGAAAAAAAAAAAAAAAAGGTTCGCTGACTTACTGTTGAGAACCGGTGGGTCTGCTTTGATATTTGAACATTCTGGGTATCACCTGAAACAGAAAGAAACTATTTTATCACCAAATGGGTAACAGTGGAAAATGACAAGCTTGCATTTATGCATGTAATTATAAATAATAGGGTGAAGTTCCATTTCTGAGAATATGATACATAAGGAGTTGTAAGAAGAATAAACAGTTTAGTAGGCTGCCTGCATACATGAATCAGTAAAGTAGTATAAAAACTATGATCTGTTTCAAAGATACAGAAACTGTTAAATCAACTGCCAGAGGTGGAGTTAAAATTGCAAGCAGAACCTAACAAAAAAGGAAGAACCAATACAATGTCCAGTTCATATTCTACAATGCATGTTTTTGATTAAAGTCAAAATTTTTTTTTTCATTTCCGACAGTTGTTTTTGTGCTACTGCAAAATTTCCAATAATAAATATCAAAATAATTTTACCATAAATAAAAATAATTATTGTAGTCTTGTGTGTGAGAAGTTAGGCTGTATGGTGTACTTTAGGATATAAAAATCATTGTTTGCTTTTAGTTAGATAATAGTTTGACACTTTAAAAAATTTTGATCACTAGCACATCAGCCAAGCAACACTGCCAAACATACTTAATATACAATATTTTCATTATTTTCTTTTCCAAAAATTTACATTCTCTAGAAAGAAGGGAGAGTACACAAGATAAAACAGTTAATGATTTAAGCAGAATAAATGCATACAAAAAAAATAAATAAACATCAGTCATTGTTACAAAAAAATATAATTAATCATATTTTAAAGAAAATGATTGTTTAAATCTTTATTGATACAATATTTGTTATATACAAAATTTTATTATGTACATTTTTGCCATTCAAACAATTATTTTAATAGAAAGAAAAACCACCAAAAAAAAAAACCCCCCCACTTTGTTCAGTGCAGTAAGGATCTCCCATATATTTACATTCCAGCCTTTCAAAACTTGAAGGATAATCTGTTTAAAACAGCCAGTGAAATCTACTCATAAATCTCTCCAAATTGTTTTAATTTACAAAGCAATATGACCCTTCTCTTTCCCACTATAACTAGATTGATTTAAATTCATTTCTGTGTTTTCTGTAATTCTTTGTTTTCTGAAACTTTTTGTCTGGAAGAAGAAAAAAATTGAAACATTAAATTATAAAAATAAATATTTTATATTACAAAAATTATCATGAAATCCAAAAATGACAAAGATATAAATTGAAGGTTATAAAATAAATAAAATTTAACTAACCTGAAGGAGTTGGAGAAACAGCTTCGTTTAAGAGTTAGCAGTCAGGTTGAATGCATCTTTCTACTTGCATCAATGAAAATCTTGCAAATTACGAATTAGGTATGTACAATTTCAAATATACTTGCATGGATAAGGATCACATGGTGTTCCAAACACAAAGGTAGAATGCATGCAGTTTCATGAGTCTTCCTGCAAGGAAGACGCATGAAACTGCTTCCATGAGATTTTGTTGAAAGTGGAATGCAATTGGGATAGTGAGTAACTACTCCAAGTAATACAATTGTAAGAATTGATAGACAGTGTTATATTTTCAGTATCAATCAATTCTTTTAATTCTCCATATATATTATTTCCAACTCAATTGTCACATGTATATTTTGATGGAATTAGCTTTTGTTTTAGAACTGCTACAGTAATAAGCTACATGCATTTGCAAGTAGGCATTTAGACAAAGTCTTTTAATTCTAAATCTAAAATGTTTCAACAGCAAAGGGTTGAAGATAGTGAAAACAAACTCATACGACATATTTTTCACCAACATACTAGACTTTAGCCTAATGACGCACTGTCTCCTCTTTCTGCCTTTCTTCTCTAACAATAGCAGCTTTTACTCCTTGCCACCTTCACTTACTCATCACTCTTCCTCTCATCAGCAATCTATTCCTACCAACAAAGTCCTGCACTAATCATTACACACAGACCTTTCATCCCCAGAATATTCCCCCATTGAAATTCCTTTCTCTACAGTAGCAGATTTGCAGATTATTTAAGAACATTAACTTTGCTTGTCTTATTGGTTAGTTTCAGAAGGCATGCAAAGGACAGAGGTTTAATTTTTTCCTTCACAGTTGAAACCAAAAGGTTTGTGTGTATACATACATAGGTACACACAAAGAATTAAAATAGGAAACTATCAAAAACTGCATATATGCTATCATTTAAAATGCTAGTAAAAATATTTATTTTTTGCAGCATAAAGCAAAAATAGATATCAGTATCCTATAACTCTAAATATAATAAATATTAATGATCATGAAATTAATAATTACACAGACCAAACAATTTTTTTTACTCTGTTGTCAATAAATATGAACCTAAATTAAAAGTTTTTTGATACACAGAATCTGAAAATGATAATTACCATCACATCAAAATTTTAAGATATAGGCGCAGGAGTGGCTGTGTGGTAAGTAGCTTCCTTACCAACCACATGGTTCCGGGTTCATTCCCATTGCGTGGCACCTTGGGCAAGTGTCTTTTACTATAGCCTCAGGCCAACCAAAGACTTGTGAGTGGATTTGGTAAGACAGAAACTGAAAGAAGCCCGTCGTATATATGTTTGTCCCCCCAACATTGCTTGACAACTGATGCTGGTGTGTTTACGTCCCCGTAACTTAGCGGTTCGGTAAAAGAGACCAATAGAATAAGTACTAGGGTCGATTTGCTCGACTAAAGGTGGTGCTCCAGCATCGCCGCAGTCAAATGACTGAAACAAGTAAAAAAGAGTATACAGACTGGATCCATAGAATTTTTTTTTTTCAATAAAACAATTGATGAGGAATAGGCATAACATACAAAGAAATTGGTTTTTCTTCAAAAACCTGAATGTTTCCCTAAAATTTCTACAGAGAAATTACATCATTGCTTATGTTTAATTTCTCATGAATTTGCATTTGGATGATTTTCTTGAGTGCTGAATCTCAAGAAGACCATGAGCCAAGTTCCAGCAACATAGATAAGTCCCATCGGCTTTGATACATTTGTTCCATTGATTTTATGTTCTGATGGGTTACCAAGATTTTCAAGGAATTTATCAAGGTGACTGTGGAGACAGTGCAGTTTTATGCTCATATTTGCTCCCAACTTTTGAAAATTGTCCATCATGTTATTGACTATTTCGGTATAGTTAGCTGCTTTCTTGATGCTCAGAAAGTCATTTATAACTATTAGAAATGATTTCCATGCTGTTGCTTCAATGCAATTCATTGAATTTACTGAGTAGCCACCTTTCATCAATTTTCTGATTTGAGACATTAAATACTTCAGCTCTTATCATTTCACTGCTTACATTGGGAAGGGTGCTGTAGATATAGTGAAGGCATGGTCCATTTTTATACAGAACTTTAACAAACTTTGTGGAGGTGCATGGCTTAGTGATTAGGGTGTTGGACTCATGATCATAAGATTGTGGTATCAATTCATGGATAACGCATTGTGTTCTTGAGCAAAACACTTCATTTCATGTTGTTCCAGTCCACTTAGCTGTCAAAAATGAGTAGCAATCCTGTAATGGACGGACCTGTCCATGTGGGGAATTTATATGCCATGAAGTTGAAAAATTGGCCCTTATGAGTCGGCATGATTAAAAAAAATAACTAACTTACATACTTTGACAAAAATTGTGAAAATTATGTGTGTATGGGATGGTATCTTGAAATCTAGAAGTGATGACAAAAAATAGATTTCGTTTTTGGATATAGTAAATCAAAGAAACATTCAAATCAGGTAAAATCGTCCTGATAACAAAATACCTGTTGGAGATTGTGTTGTCAATCTAGAGGTAATAAATGTTTATTCAAATAAATAAATTTTTATTATTGCCTTAGGTCAAGGCTATACTGGGCTAGTCTTAAATAGTATGACAATTAGTGAATTTTTAGTTGATAGACATAGGAAATAATCTATTACATGTTTTAATCCAAATCTACAAAGCATAAACTATAAAAACAAACAGGGTTTCTATAAATACAGATACAATATCATCACACTCTATCTAATCACCAAAATTGATACTTATCAAATGCTCCATCTAGAGACAAAATGCAGGATAAAGAACAAAATTTTAGACTAATAGCTTATTCACTCTACTATTCCACCTGGTATTAATAACATCTACTTGAATCTGAAGATATGAAGGAAAAAGAACCAAGGTTAATGTCAATGAAATTAAGTCACAAGCTAAAACAAAAGTATTAGCACAACGTTATTTTATGTCTTAAATATACCAAGAACTATATTACAGCAAGATATTTTCTTGGCAATTTACTTGATTAAAAAAATTTTTTTCTTTGAAATGCATAAAAACACTTGCTGGACCTGTGCTAAATTAATGTTAAATTTCTAAATATTGACTAAACATATCGTTTTTATTTAAAACGGTCTTTCAAGTATAAAAAGTAAACATGATACTAAACATTGGTTTATACAATAGCAAAATATAAAGGATAGAAATTAAAAGAAGCTGTTGAAAGCTGAACGTAAATTAGTATAGTTACAAACGAAAAGACAAAAATAATTTTAAGAGACAAGAGTATGAAATGCAACCAGATTAATTGTCTCTATAACTTCTCTACGTTATAGATCTAGCATTCTCTCAATACTCCACCTCCATCATTAGAGAAAGCTTGTACATTGCATGACGTCAAACTCAAGTCCGACTCAGGTGGATTCTCAAAATGTTTCTCTCACTCTCTCTCACTACGCTGATACTACTTAACTATCTCCCTCTTTGTATCTATTTCTCTCCTTCATACGGTCTACGTTATGTATAAGACACCAACAGCAAAACGTTGCCTAGTTTTTCAACTCACCTTTTTGGTTCGGCGTCTGAAAATTGAATCCGTATCTAGCTTGGAAGCGTTCATACCAATTATTACGGAAGCAAAATTCATTGTAACCAAGACTGTGTGCTACTTCAACAGCTTTACGCTTGATTTTGGTGGCATTTAATTGTACTCCCTGACGACGAAGCTGTAGGACCCATTTGTATATGGCCTGTTCGACATCTCTATAAATTGTACTTCTAATTCGCTTGCGTTGCGACGAGCCATTGTCTGTGAAATCTTCCAAAATACGCGCGCGGTTTTTCATAATAGTTGATAATGTTGTCGCTGGGATACCGAATTCGCGGGCGATAATTTTTTTCTTTTTTGTGCCTTCGTCTACGGCACGTATTATAGCCACTTTTGTCTTGAGTAGCAAACCTTTGCGTTTGCAACCATAAGGCTTCGATTTATTGATAGCAGAAGTCATTTTTTTTAAAGCTGCAGTCTACTTATCGCTTCTCACTCTACTCACTTTTACTACGTTATATTTAGAATGAAGTCACACTCACTTCGTTCACTGCCTGCAATGATTGGCCTTAGAGTTAGAGAATTACTACTGAAAGATTTACTGCACTATGTGGCCTCTAGCAGCACTTGAGCTCTCTAGTAGTAATCGTCTAAACAAACCAATGTATTGCAGCTGCATAGATTTTAGTTAAATAAACCTGACTCAATGAACTAAATTACTAAAGTTTTCATTTAATAATAACAATAATAAATAACAGAAATACCGGAGGTGGAGTAAGGATAAAGTGAAGTTATGATAGTATTTAAAGTGCTCGAATTTTGTTAAATTGAACGGTGGAATGTAGGATTTACGATTATTTTAAATTTTAATGATTTTCCTCATTACTGATTGTGAATGGATGTGTGTTACGTTAGTCTTACACGATGTCTCGAAAAAAAAAGTTTAAACAATTTCAAAGGAGGTGGGGGACATTGATTAATAGAAAGATTTATGACCATAAATCAAACAAAACCTCGATTTCTTCAGAAAGGAATCTTAAGATTGATAAAATGTTATAATAGAATTAATTAAAATATATGTATATGTGTGAATATAGACATATATATATA
>NC_068983.1:137369890-137373939 GCF_001194135.2 Octopus bimaculoides | reverse complement strand
GATCTAGAGAGAAAGAGAGAGTTACACACAACACACTGGGGGTAGCATCTGATTCCTTAAATTAGATTATAACCTCTTAAGAAACTTTACAACAGAGCAAAAACTGAGGACCAGTATATGATATCGAAGTACAGATCCAGCAAGGAGCTTTTTTTTTCTTGGTTCTTTTCTTGCATCTAACAAGATACATGTTTGAATTTGTTATGAAATTCTGGTTTCACACAAACGCTTTATTTAATACCTATGGATATTACAGTTATTATTACCCCATAAAAGAACCATAGTTTAACCTTATTACAAATAGCAGCCAAATGTCAACTCACATATACACTACAGTCTCTCACAAATAGGATGAGAGTGGTTTACGCCCTACTTGCCTTTAAATTAAATCTACTCGTTTTTAAAGACGAATTAGGGTTGAACAATAAACAAATTTTTTTTTACAATACATCAATTTTGTCTTCAGTCATTAAACTGCGGCCATGCTGTGGCACAGCTTCAACGGGTTCAGCCGCACAAATCGACCCCAGTTCTTATTCTATCGCTTCATTTTGTCGAATTGCTACGTTATGGAAGTAAAGAAACCAACACCGGTTTTCAAGCAGTAATGAAGGACGAACACATTATATAATGAAATATAACAAAACGAAGACACAAAATCATAATGTGACCTTTCATACTGAATATGTTAATTGAACTACGAAATATATTCATGAATTGTTCCAAGTCAATGCTTCAAATTACCTCCCCTGTGCTACGATACTATTTCACATTTCTTTCTAACTCCACGCGCTTCAAAGGACAAATAATTATAAAACTTTTGTGACACTTACACTTACCACCGTCCCAAAGACTTTCATAAGTCAGCTAAGAGATAAATTTACTATAATTCAATTTTACTTTAAGCCGATTCTAGTACTTCCTTTTTATACGAGATCTTTCATTCATTTATTTTTACATTACAAGCTTCTGTCTGTCTTCTTTTATATTTTTTAAAAAGGAAGACAGACGGTACCCATAATTCTTCAGAGGCCCTCCAAGATTAGATGGAGAGAAGGCATCCTCAAACCAGATATAAGACTCAAATGCTTGCAACACAGTGCATGCTGCTAAAGGCATCCAAGTAGGCCATAACAAGATTTGAACAACAAACACAAACAGCTGGAACAAATACTACAAGGCATTAAACCTGCTATTATTTCAGTTCCACCAATTCATAGCCCAAAATGATAAAAGCCAAGTGTTACAATAAATAACACATAGCATTCTATCTGATGCTCCAATGGCTACCAATTTGTTGCGCTAATATAAATGAAAGATGCTCACAGCACCTAGGTTTCCCAAGCAGTCACTTGCATTGTAGAAAAATTACAGATCTGTCAAGACTCCAAGCATCAAGCTTAAATTCAATTATAATGGGTTGCTACAATAAAACCATTTGCAACTCAGTACTTATTGGCATTAAACACAAAGTATTGTTTAAGGAAGGAAAGTAGGTTCCAAGGTTTTGCTTTCCTCATGTTGAATGGAATCACATTGACAAGTGTCATAATAAATTCTGTGTGGGACAATAACATAAGAACTTCAGAATCAAGTTGAAATTACAAAACTGCTACCTGATCATAACAGCATAATTAACAATTATCTTAAAAGTTTAATTCCAGAAATGTAAACTATTTCTCCTTGATGTACCTAGAAAGAAGGCGGCGCATGCTTTCAACTTGGTAATAAATGAAAGTGCTATGGAAAGTATCAGCAAAGGAACTGAGATAATAGAGGTTCTAAGAAGTTGCAAATTCATAATTTGGAATGAACACACAAAGTTTCATAAAGTCATATTAGAAGTAGTGGACAGGGCAATGTATAAACAAAAAGATAATGGGGAAATCCTTGCTTTTTTGTTGGAGATTTCAGACAGATATGGGCTGTTGTTTTAGGAGAGACAAGAGCAGATGAACATTTGCTTAAGTCCTCATATCTTTGGGGAAATGTAATGAAATTACACTTATCTGCCAATTCAAAAGACAATTTATTTGCTTATCAGTTATTTGGCCAATCTGTAAACAAGTCACTGCAACAGGACAATAGAAAATTCAAACCAAATGAAGAGGAAGAATTAATATGGGAACAGTAAGTACAACACTATCATCTGCTCACAAACCAAAAGGAATGTCTACTCAAATCTTTCTGAAAAACTATCAGAATCACAGAAAGAGTAATATTAGTTCTAAAGAACAGTTGCAGCTGATGGCATCAACACAGTTTTTGCAGTAGCTTCTACTAAGAACCACTGCTACAAATCATTTGAAACAGTACTTGATTCAAAATTGAATGATCAACTATCCAAAAAGAGTTTCTAAATTAACTAGAAGTTTCAGGAAACCCACTACAAAAATTTAAATTTTAAAATAGGAAATGGCTATATGCTCCTTATAACTCAAATTCAGCATACAAGTACAATGGAACAAAATGTCACTGGTAAGAATATAACTTTTTGGATATGCCAAAGAGGTATTCATGTGTATGTTTAAGAATCTTGTTTCCTGACCCTGTGGTATGAAACTCACTTTCACTCCTCAGCCCTTGAGCAAGTATCTTCTACATAAACAAATTTAAAAAAAAAAAACCTTTCACCCCCACCTCCCGTACTTGGCAAAATTTTCCCAAATACAAGTTTGACGTGAAAAATTAGTATCTTTTATCTCTTATGTATACAATGTCATTTGTAAATTTTCTTTTTCATTAAACACAAATTTTACAACTCCTTACTGATCAGATTCTGAAAGTTAGGGTTATGTTCATTGAAGATCATATTATCTTCAATATTTTTACACACACTAACAAACAGTCTAGGTTCAGTGATGCTGAGGAACAATATGATAAACATTGGATTTTGTTTCTCTATCATAAGCAAGATAAGGACAAATATAAAGGCAAAAGCTATCCAGACCAAATTATTTGACAGGCAATACATCCAAATCATCAATTCTCATCCTTAATAGAACAGAAAATAATGAACTTATAAAACTTATATTTCATTGTGTAAACAGCATAAAGCAGAAATTGTAAGCTTCCATTATTCCTAAATTGGAAATTATTATTACTACCAAGTTTTATTTAGATGAAATACGAAACAACAAAGAAAACAACACGTCAAGATAATTTATGAATAGAAGTAAAAGACATCACAAATATCATCACTACTAGATCACCAAAATGAAAGTAGTTTTAAGCTATGGTTAAAAATTAAAATGACTACATATTTATGTGAATACTTTGATCTATAGAAGAACCCACAAACACTAGTCAAGTTAAGTTTACAGTTGGCTAAATTACGGTATGAGTACCGTAGCTGTCAAACTATGGTGCACGTGTTTTTGTTTATGTTTGTGAATAACATCGTCGCTTTCCGTAGAGTTTAAAATTTTTTAAAAATATGTGGGGTGGGGAGGGTATCTTTTCAAGTCGGCGTAAAAGCGAGAGACAGAGAGATCGCGATTGGATCGAGGAAGTTCTTTTGAAGTTGGCGCGCCGTCTCTGTGTGTGTGTGTCACTGAAGCCATACATACATAACTTCTCTCTCCTTTTCTCTGTCAGTCACTCACTACAAAAAGTGAATAAAAAAATTTCAGTCAACTCTCTCTCCCTCTTGGCCATACATCGATCTATATATCCCTACAACCAAAACAAAACAATTTCTCAAATGTCATCATTTCTTAGAACAGCCAAACACCTACTGGGGTTTAAAAATCTTATCCCTACAACCAAAACACAAAACAATTTCTCAAATGTCATCATTTCTAAAAATAAATTTGGCATCAATTCTAAAAATAGCCAAACACATACTGCTGCTGTCCAAAGGAATTGGTATAAAAGACAGAAAACCAGCCAATCTATTACAGTCTGTTAAAGTCTGTCATACCGGCCATGATGAAATACCACAAGGTATAGAAAATACGTATTCGCCTTTATATATTTAATCCTTTATATTGAACTCAATATTTCATCTATTCAATAAGACATTCAATACTTTATTTCATTGTACCATC
>NC_068983.1:137365033-137369686 GCF_001194135.2 Octopus bimaculoides | reverse complement strand
CCTACATATGTTTCAAAGGATTACAACCTGTGTGATCCATAGGGATCTATGATATTAAAATTGTAACCTTCTCTTCAGGGAATGCATGGGAATCAATCCCTATGGATCACATAGGTTGCAATCCTTTGAAACATATGTAGGAATAAAGTATGCAATTATAACATGCGTTTTCTCCATTCCTTAAATTTTTAAATATACTCAAATACCCAAAATTTCAAGGGGTTCCTGCTTTAAAAACAGGAACTACACCACAGTTATTTTGTGTTCTTTGCTACATTGGTTTCTATTAACCCATTTATTCTATCCGAAGAATTTTTATTCATTAAGATAGAAGAAATACATATAATTATATATATATACATATACATATATATATAACAACCTGCGTGCGTGTCACTGAAGCCATTCATACATAACCTCTCACTTTTTCTCTGTCAATCACTCACTACAAAAAGTGAATAAAAAAATTTCAGTTATCTCTCTCTCACATACACACACAATAACAAAAGCACTTCACATGCACACCACACTTTGTCTCGCACACCCCATCAAACAGACACACACACGCACATAATTTGGTAATTTTTTAGATTAACACCCGCACAATCTTCACTAGGGGGTTAGAGTTAGGGACGAATTCCCTAACCCAAACCCTAACAGCCTAGTGAAGATCGTTCGGGTGTTAATCTAAAAAATTACCCATAATTTTTCCGATTCACGCCAACTTCAAAAGAACTTCCCTCATACAATCGCGCTCTCTCTGTCTCTTTCGCTTTCACGCCGACTTCAAAAGATCCCCTTTCTCCACAACCCCATATGTAAACATTAAAAAAATTTTTTTACGGAAACGGACGATCATCTTCACAAATGTAAATAAACACACGTGGTTTATAAGAGACAGCCGTGTGACTAGTATCGTAAGATCGCCAAATCTCTCACTACATAGAATCATTCGATAATTAACACTCAGATTAGATTGATAATTATTAAATACGCAATCCAAAGATTCAATGTTACACATATAGAGTGAACAAAAGACGAGATTTGATTAGGCCAATAGATTATCCACTCTTTTAAATTCTGATAGTCATAAATAACTTTTACTTAACCCCTTAATGCTCAAATTATTTGCTTCATCCCAAATTTTCACTCTCTATCTTTATAAGAACGAAAAAATTTCAGGGCGTTGCCAATATTCATTGAAATGTGTGTAGTTTTTAGAAGACACTTTAGCCTTATGATTAATGGCAATGCTTCGGTATTAGTTATCAAGAGTGCCATTTTAAAAATCAACTGATTTTAGATATACCTCTAAAATTGTTGGTAAATTAATAATCAATTCTTGTGAACTTAAAAGACCATGGGCACTAATGAGTTAAGCTTGCGGTTAAAAAAAAAGTGCTAGTCAAGTTAAGGTAAAAGAGAATTAACTTAGCTGGAGGTGATCCAACTAGGAAACAAACTCAAGCCATTAGCTTCACTTACAAACACAACCAAAATTTAATAACACTTTTCACCAGTTTCAGAATGACAGCGAGTTAAAAGAAAATCAATAAATTTCAAACTAAAATTATCATATAATCCACAACCTTTCTTATATTGAGCACATACGGTCTCTCCAGATTTAGTAAGCGTGTAAACGTTCACTATTATTTTAACAGTTTTTCTAAATTAAATTGCAACTATCAGTTTAACAGCTTGTGTACGAGTAAATAAAGAACATTCATCTTTCCAAATATTGAATAAAAGTATCCCATCCCTTTCTGTTTATATATAACAATCGTTTCTTGAAGTGACATATACATACAAAGTGATAACACTGGTTTGTCACTCATTTTTGATTTTATTAGAAACATACCATACATTACTGTTTATACAATACCGAAATATAACAGAAAGAACAAGGAATTTGAGTGCAGAAAGTAAATAATATGGTTAGGAACGGAAAGACAGCTGTGATTTTTAAGAAACGATGAAGATACAAAACGTGACCATAGACTGATTTTCTAGATTACTACGTTATATATCTAGCAGCCAGCCTCTTAAACACATTGCTTGTACACTACATGACATCAAACTCGAAGTCCAACTCAGGTGTGTTTTCATATTGTTTTTTTTTTCCCCTCTTTCACTTCAACGTTGATGTTACTCGACTCTTTCTATGAGAGTATTTCTCTTTCATATACTCTACGTCTGCTACCACTACCATCACACTTTTTGTTTATCTCACGTTGTCAAGCCCATGAAAACTGTTGCCTGTATCTAGCCAGAAAGAGCTCATATCAATTATTCAAACGCAAAATCTACTACAACCAAGACTGCGTTACTTGTACAGTTTAATTTTTGATTTCAGTAGAATTTAGTTGTACTCCCTGACGGCGAAGCTGTAGGACCCATTTCTAAATGGTCTTTCCGACATCTTTATAAATTGCACCTCTAACCGTCCAACCCATGCCAACATGAAAGGACGACGTTAAACGATGATGATGATCTCGCTAGCGTTGCTATGAGGCATAGTCAGACAAAGTACGAGCGCGATCTTTCATAATTTTTTATGTCATTGGTGGGATACCGAAATACTTTTTCGTTTTTTTTTTTTTTTTGGTACCTTCATCTACAGCACGTATAACAACCATATGAGATTTCGATTTACTAGATGGCATTTGCTTTTGACCAAACAGCTTCAAGATAAAGTCTTACACTACTCACTTTTTACTACACTATACAACATCCTTGTAAATGGCCTCGAGTAGCACTCAACTATACAAAACGAATTATTGTAGCTTCATACATTTAAGAGAACTTCGAAAATGTTTTATGGAAGTTAATGAGTGGAAATGGTGAAGAAAATAAAATAGGTTTTAAAAGAAGGAAATGTGTTATGTGGAAATTGAGTGTTGGCAATTTTGTTAAATTGAATGGTGGAATTACAGAACCTTCACAGCTTTTCACCCCCTTTGGTGCGTGCATATTACAATAATTTACACCATAACTAAAAAATGTAATATCACAGCAAAAAAACTTAATATATGAATAATTTATTGTTACATTTGGGGACGGTCATCTTTTGCCAGTAAACACATGCTCTATTTATTTGATCTTCATTTTATTATTATTGAGTGAGAGAGCAGTGCATGCCATCAAAGTGATGGCTGAGGTGAAGCCCAGTTCCTGTCTGATAAGAGTACACCAGGTACATGCATCACACCCATACATGCATGACATGG
Organism: Octopus bimaculoides; assembly: GCF_001194135.2. NCBI lineage: Eukaryota > Metazoa > Mollusca > Cephalopoda > Octopoda > Octopodidae > Octopus > Octopus bimaculoides. The sequence continues at coordinate 137,366,459 of NC_068983.1, read as the reverse complement.
TGATCTCATATCAAGATAAACAGTGCATGACTTTCCAGGTGGGGTCCCAGTGAGAATTTTCATCAGGTCAAGTAGTTCATCCTACTCAAAAGGTCCCTGAATAAGGGTTGTTTAAGGATGTTGAATATAAAACCCATGTTCCCAGAGGTGAATTATTCAAATCCCAAAGAATTCCTGTCAACATGTGACTATGATGCCCACCGCCTCCACATTATTTCTGTTTGCGATCAGAGATGCACATATCGTCAGCCACCAAGGGACATGCTCAACTGGTTTCGGTCAAACAACTGACAAGCAAATCTGTGGTATTGAGCAGAATATTTGCTGTAGCCCATCCTTTATACCAAGGCGAAAACATGTACATGATAACACTTCCAATCACTTAAGATCAAAAACCATGAGGGCCAGTGCCTAGTACTGCATCAGGGCATTTATTATTATTATAATAATTATCATTATTAAGGCAGTGAGCTGGCAGAATCGTTAGCATGCTGGTTGAAATGCTTAGCAGTATTTCGCCCCTCGCCATGTTCCGAGTTCAAATTCTGCTGAGGTCAACTTTATTTTTCATCCTTTTGGGGTTGATAAATTAAGTACCAGTGAAACACTGGAGGTCAATGTAATCGACTAGTCCCCTCCCCACAAATTCCAGGCCTTGTGCCTTTAGTAGAGGGGATTATTATTATTATTAATTTATTCTTCAGAGTTCTCTTCTTGCACATTCTGTGGCCTCTTCAATGACTTTCTGTCTCCTTTCCTCTCTGGTTTTGTCCTGTCTATACCATTTTGTCTTTTGCTGAAGAGGTCACAGAATGTGTGATGAAAGAATACTACTACTACTATTGCTGCTGCTAAAGTGAAGATAAAATAAATAGTGCATGTGTTTATTGGCAAAATATGACCATCCTCTAATATAACAATATCTGTTTCAACACATGATTTCATATCAACAATCTTGCAAAACAAATACATAAGCATATTAATAATTTACTACTGCACAAAATAAATAAATATAAAAAACTGCTTCAAAAACATTAGTTTTACCAGTAAAGAATATAACACTGAATAAATAAAATGTTATAATGACAGTAATTGTAACCATATATAAACAAAAATATAATTTTGATACATGCACAAAGGCATCTAATTCATGTTGCATAAGAAACTGAACTGCAGTTTACAGGCCAAAAAACTGAAGACCAGTATGTTAACAGTCGTCTATACTATGAATAGTTTCTCTACTACTAGCACAAGGCCACAAATTAATTAGTGAAGTAACTAATCAAATCAACTGCAATACTAAACTAATATTTTATTGGTAATATATGAATGAAAAGTGAATCCAATTCTGAAAATCAAAACAACTATTTCTGCTGCTCCACAAATAATTACAATATATATATATATATATATATATATATATATA
>NC_068983.1:137334385-137364661 GCF_001194135.2 Octopus bimaculoides | reverse complement strand
GAATGCCTTTTAACACAGGGTATTCTGATTTTTGTCAGACAGGTAAACAGGAGTTAAGTATGTACAACATTCTCTCTCTTTTATGTGTGTGTATATATATATATATATATATATATATATATATATATATGTGTGTGTGTGTATGTATGTATCTATGTATTTAATTAATTTTCTTATGACTGATACAGCCAATTATTACCAGTGTTCATTCTAGGTATTTTGGCTATTGTCTCCATTCATATATGGAAGGGCTGCAGAACAGGATTTCTTTGCTTGCTCTTTTCTTGGCCCTACCCCATAACTATGTCCTGGAGAATAGTTTTGGATAGGGAATCATAGTAGGATACATGTCCATATCAGATGAGCTTTTGTTGTTTCATTATGGTAGGGCATGGCTCTCACCTGCCAGCGTATCTGGTAAGTTGCTAACAAAGCTGTTGGTTTTGTGCTTTGCATAGGGGACAAATAACAGCCCTCGAAGCAATCATACTCAAGTGCCTGGATTCTAAATTCTGTGTTAAGCTGTAACTGTTCAGCTTTCACACCCGTATAAAAATTTCTAAGTCAAAGAGAATTCCTACAGTTTGAGCTTTGATGTAACTACACTTCTGACAATGTTTGACTTCATGGTAGAAGAGAATATACCAAGTTGTACTTTTTTTTTTATCTCCTTTACTGAGCTGCTGTTCTTAAAATGAATCCAAAGTAAAAGCTGTCTACTGTTTCAAGTTTTGCTTTACACAGTATGTTGGTTGCTGTATTGTAGTTGTGTCTCTTGACTAGTATTTTACTCTTTTCTGGACAAGCTTCCATTCCATATGCTCCAACTGCTTTTTCCAGTCTGGCGTTAAATTCCTAGAGGTCTATTTCATTGCCACCCACCCCCATTAGGTTGATATAGTCAACAGAATGCCATCTTTTCCATAATCTTATACACATGTAGCCAATCACAAGAGGTGCCACTTCCTATGAAGAGAACAGGATTGCAGGAACACAAAGAAATCTTGAACTGCACAAGTCAGAGCCAACTCTTTGCCTTCAGTCCAAGCAGACCACTAGAGCCTTCTGAGCAGGCATTGGATTGATCAGCCACAGCTGGACACACTATGACCGATCTTCTTCTCCCAGGTAATATCTTTGGTTATCATTAACAACAATGGATAAACATCATCCCCACGAGAGGGATTTGTGCATTCAATCATACATAGTCAGGAAGACATAGGATGAGAAGGTGAAGCAAGATCTTTGAATGTGGGTTCTCCGAGGCAATGACAAGTGATTGTGACCATTGGCAATTTGCTGTGCTTGAGAAGACTCGTCAAGCCAAGTGAAATTATAGTTGTGGCCGGTGTTGGTGACACGTAATAGCACCTGTGCCAGTAAAAGGCACCAACTACACTCTCTGAGTGGTCAGCATTAGGAAGAGCATCCAGCTGTAGAAACCAAGCCAAAATAAGACTGGAACCTGTTGCAGCTCTCTGCCTTACCAGTTCCAATCAAAGTGTCTAACTCATGCCAGCATAAAAAGCAGACATTAAATGATGATGATGAATGATTTACATTTGATGACCACAGTTGAATGCTGTAAAGATGCAGAAAGTGTTCTATACTGAGAATATTCCACAGTGCAAAAGACTCAATGTCTAAATGGAATGAGATCTCTGGTATGGCTACATAAAACTCCATAAGAACTGTTACAATAAATTATGACAAAGTTATCAGATTCATACAACAATATCATACACAATGCTTTCTAACTCTGTATTTGTAACAACTGAATTATAAAACTATTCAACAACAAAAAAGACTTGAAATCAATAACTAATCTCTTAAACTATTTTACTTATGAGTTACTTTAGAACCACTTGAAAAGATAACATTATGCACTCAAATAGATACAGTTATTCTTACCTTGAGCTTTTCTAACTCGTTTGTCACTAATGCCGTGAACAAATCGGAAAGCCTTTGAACAAACTCTAATTAACCTCCCATCAATATTTAAAAAATATTCCCATGTACAAGTTCGACGTGAAAAGTTAGGATCTTTTCTCTTATGCAAACACTGTCCTTTGCAAGCTTTCTTCTTCATTAAATTAGACAAATATAAATTTTGCAAGTTCCAACTAGCCAAGTTATGAAAGTTAGTAAATAATGTGTACTTCACATGATCTTCAATATCTTTATAAGAACAAAATATTTGAGGGCATTGACACTGGGTTACAATATCATAAACTGTGGTTTGTGTTCCAATATGTCTTTCCATCATCAATTCTTTTGATTTTGTGCAGCAAAAATGAAAGATAGAACAAAGGCAATTCAATTTTCTTTTAAATTATAAGAAAAAGAAATGTATGCTATTCAGCAGTCCATTTTGTCTATCATGACAAACCATGTGATATTTTAAAGGATTCTGATTGGCTACATTTGTCATATGCCTTAAAAAGTAACATGTAAAAGTGGCAAATAGAAGGGAGATAACTAATAAGGACGACATAAGCCATACAAAGGAAAAAATTGATTTCTTGCACAAAGAAAAAAAAAAACGCCATCAATTCCCTCATTTATAGGGTAGAAAATAATGTACCGAAAATAATAGAAAACTGGTAGATGGAAGCAAAATGCAAAAGATCAAATCGCAAAGATTTTTCACCATATATATATATATTTTATTATTAATAATTGGCAGAGGTTACAGTGACTCAAAAGCTGCAAGCTTTGTGCATCGGCCCTTGATATACTCTAACTTTTGCTGATAATTAAAACACACACGCACATCTATATATATACACTTATATTTTGAGTTCTATTTTTCTGTTTGCACCACTAAGCCTATACAACGGACACACACATGCCAAAACTCAAGATCTTTAGCGAGACACCATTTATGTATGAATGTACCTGATGTGACTCAGATTGCAAGATTGATGCAACATAATATGATGCACAGCATCCCATCCATAAAGGACAGTCGCAGGATGGGTCAAAACGGTTGTTATACCAATTCCATCTGTTGTTTACTTAATCAATTATTATACACACACACACATGCGTATGCTACAATAAATGAGCATGTAGTTAAGATCTTGTTACATTTAACTTTTGTATGTGGTATAAAGAGGAAGAGGTTTCCTTAGCTGAAAAATAACCTACTAATAAGTAATAATTTTTAAACTAGAAAGAACAAAAGATTTGAATGCATCAAAACAATGTGAATAATTTGATAAATGGGGTGGTATGGCAGAAACTAATTAAATTTACTAAAATGAGTTCAAAACTTAGTTACATAATACAAATGAGGGCCACTCAACTACAAAGATGATAAACCATTGCACGGCCAAAATCAGGGCAGCTCATGGGCTTCAATAATCATCTGCTAAAATAGGCCTTTGAAATCCCTGCCCATCAGTACTTTCAAATTGGGAGAACAGTGAATTTTCCAATGTCCTGTGGAGAATAGATTATTAGCTGTATGGAGACTAGCTTACATTTTTGTACTTTGATATAAACTTATATATATAATCTCCTCCACAATTAACACATTATTCTCTTTGTTCTCCTTTGGCTCACTCTGTATTTTGACCAATCTCACCACTAATTTGAACAACCATGAAACACAGCCACTTCAGCTAGATAGGCATTTCTAGAGGAATTACTAACCTCCTACACCCTCTTAGTTCAGGCTCATTTTTTCTTCTTCCTTTTTATTATCCACCATGGTTTCTCAAGTTTAAACTCCTCTCTAGTGTCATAAGATGAAAGGGTAGAACTATGTTGTTCTTGACCCATAGATCCCTTAGATTCTTTGTGACCTAGCATGTTGGTGGTACTGAGAATGAGGCAACAAAGTTATTAGATTGTTGTTGTTGTTGTTGTCATCATCATCATATTTAATGTCTACTTTCCATACTAGCATGGGTTGGACAGTTTGACAGGATCTCACAAGCTACAGGGCAAAGTCACGTACTCTATTCATGTAGAACATGTAATCTGGTTTCTCAGCAGTGAGTTCTTTGGAAAACCCCCTCCAAAATGGGTAATGCTTGCTTTAATATAGAAAATTCCCATATCACATGATAATTTTACTCTGACATGATGCCTCCTACAACCCCAGAGTGATACAATCTTGAGAAAGGTATTATCACAGGATATAACATGTTAGTGATCCTTTACAGACTTGCTATTGGCATGATGGTAATGTCAGCTGAAGTTCAGAGGTAAGAGCTGCTCACCAATTCTGGTGCCTGGTAGTCAGAAGAGCTTAGCGAAGCTGATGATTTGGACTCACATGAATTTCAATACAGTCAAGAAATACCATCTATCAGCAAAAAATCAGTCTGCAAAAGGTGTTTGACAGCAGCTTGAAAAGCACATCCATTTGTGAGATCAACTAAGAATTGGAAGTGCAATTGGCCACAATGGACAAATAACTGGAAATATCAAGGCTTGGGTTTACCAGTAAGGCACCCTCCCATGGGTTCTTTAGCCCCTTTTTATATACAAGTTCTCAACAACCACAGTTGAGGACTTTGAAAGTAGGGTCAGTATTCCCCTTCAGAAGTGGTTGAGACTACTGTAGAGCCTGAGCTGCAATGCTTTGCAGGGACATAATTAATAAGTTCAGAATATGATACTTAATGCTAAACAATATTCAGAGATTTAAAGGCAAGTTGAAGATAAGTCTTGCTATAAGTGAAAAGATACTTTCAGTTCAACCTATGCTGGATATTTTTTTTGGAGGAAGCCATCATCTGTTTGTGTTCTTTCTCAAGAGTTCTTAAAGTCTGGTTCTAACATGCCTTTGACATGTTTTGCTGCTTTACATAACCATGGTGGTCCTCCATAACCCTATTCTTTCAAACTTTGTGCATGTGTGTATGCGTATAGATACACACATACACACATTCACGTCTACATCTATTGCTTGCTTTATCATCAGTTGTAACTGAACAGGATCTGGTAGCTTGTACTATGGATTCATTTATTTTAGGTGCTTATGTCATCAAGAGCAGACATAGACACTCACCTGGCCTGGCAAAACAGATGGAGTGGAAGAGGAGGATGCACCAGCAGCCAACCAGTATTCAATCTCAGTTAAGAAGACTTAATATACATACATCATCATCACTTAACATTCACTTTTCTATGCTAGCATGGATCAGACAGAATTTGTGAGGCAGATTTTCTACACGCAGATAACCTTCCTCCTGTCAACCATCACCAAACAAGCTAACATTTCCTCGTGGCCAGACATGTTTTTCACAGAAAACTGGAAATGAATATTGTTTGCATGAAGGCAATGTTTGTTTAGAACCATGATGCTTAGACAAAAGCACAAACATATATGTATGACGAGTTTCTTTCAATTTCATTCTACCAAATCCACTCACAAGATTTTGGTCGAGCTGGGGCTATAGCAGAAAACACAACTCGAGACCACATGGTTGAGCAGCAAGGTTCTTCAACATGTAGCTATGCTACACCTTATGTACATACTGTCATTGCTTAATGTCAGTTTTCCATGCTGGCATGAAGCATGAATTGGACTGTTTGACAGGAGCCAATAAGCCAGAGGACTGTAACAATCTCCAATACCTACTTAGGCCAGGTTTGTATGACTGCATGCCCTTCTTAATGCCAACTACTTCAAAGAATGTACAGGGTACTTCAAAGAATGGTACTGGGTACATGGAACTGGTATAAAGTGAGGTCACCAAGTAACTTGTAAGGCAAGATCTCTCAATTGAGGTGAGCATAGTACTGAAGGAGGTTGTTATATGCCAGATGATGAGATGTTAAAGTATGATAGAGGGAGAGAAACAGGTGTCTTGCAGTACAGGAGATACTAGATTATTTCAGTTGAAAAGGAGAGCAAATGGTGAAGAGGTGTCAGGATGTGCCTTCAAGTTACAAAAAGGTGAACATAAGTGAAGTGGTCCAGAGGATTAGGTAAGATGAATGGGAAGGTAAGTTTGCAAGAGTGTTAAAGGAGAATAGCAGATGGATAGAGATAGAGGTGGATGCAGTGAATGGGTGGAAGTATGATCAATGGTGAATATAAATAGTAAGGAGCAGAAGGTGAAGACAATAGGAGGTGCACAGGTGATGTGAAGTGTAAGCAGTGTGCAAGATATGAACAGTGTTAGGTACAAGGTCAGAAGCACATAAGAGTGGAAATAATAGGAAGCAAATATAAGTGAGGGGGGGGGGGCTGTAAAGGAGAAAACAGTGTTCAGTGGAAAATAAGGTGGCATGGGATGATACAGGAAATGCAAAAAACAAAAGAAGTGGTTCCAGGGATGGTGAGTGGAAGCATAAAAAGATGGGGGGTGAAAAATGTGCATGCAGTGCTGCACTCATATAATTACAGAAGTTAAATGAAAAGTGCTACTATAAAATGAGTCCAGAAGGTGGGGAGTGTTAGGAAGATGAGTTGTGGGGAAGACATATCAAGGACAGATTTGCTGTAGGGGCACAGACATATTATGCTTTTAGGGTCACCCTTTTGCTGAGATGTATGGGTCTTCTCAAGCATAGCAGATTGCCAATCAGTTTAGTACATTGTTATCACCAATAGGAATTCTAACAAGTCAATGAGGGCCATTGCCATGTGTCTGAATCAACAATTAGCTGTGCTGTGTATGACGATATCAAGTACAAAATCTGTAATAAAAAGAGAGCAGTTCATGTCCAAAAAGTGAACAGGAGGAATCACAAATGGCTCTATGATAGATCTATTGAAATCCTCATCACTGTGATGGTCTGGGAGGTTCTGAGCATGTCATGCCTCCTCACTTTTCCCCACAAATCCACAAATCTTAAGGTGAATAGAGGTAGCCTACATCAAGACAATGAAAACAGTTGTCAAGTCCAAGATTGAGAGAGTAGCTTGGAAGAGGTAGTACATGTACCACCAAAACTGATTCTCCTTACACAACCAGCATGAACAAGGAGTGGATGGCCAAAAGTTTTCATAATCAAGTTATCTTTAACATTTGGTGTCCGAGCTCGAGAGCAACAAGCATGCCCTTAATACCAAGGACTTGTGGAGGTTTGCTATTAGGGACATAATGGCCAACATGAATAAGGATCACCTATTCACTAGTCATTTCAGAAGCAGTATTGAGGCACCAATCAAGGTTGATGGCAGTTTTATCGATTAGCCTTTTGATGTGTATGTCATTGTCATCATTTAGCATCCATGTTCCATGCTGGCACAGATGATTTGTTTATATTGATTGTATTGTGCATTAGCTTACTTCCTTCATCAAACTGACACTTTCTGTACAGGTGTACAGTGTGCCACATTTCAGATGTCAATGTGATCAAAAAGGAATGTGAGATTAATTGTTTTGTTTACAAACAATGTATTGTTGGGTCTGGGTTGTGATCCCGAGTGCAAGACCCTAACCACTAGGCCACATGCCCCCTCCGATAATGATTTTCCAAAGTTAGCTTAAAAGTCAAATCATTAAGAAAAATGTTAACTTTGTCAATTAATGATAAACGGTTTGGTGCCCAAGTTTGTATATACACATATATACCTATCTCAAACTACACACATAAAGCCATAAAGCATTTCTCTATTATTTATAGTTTTAGGATGCTTCAAGATATTCCAAAAAAGAATTGCTTATCAGATGACACTCTCAAGAAAGCTTATACAATTGTTATGAGGTCAATAACATACATATGTAAGGTGATTGCTCCATCTTCACAGATGATTGTTGTCTCCTTCTGCTTCCTCATTGTCAATGACATTTCTGACTTTCTGTCCATGACCTCTCAACTATTCAGTTATATTGCAGATCTCCATGGTTTGAAGCATAGGTGAAAAAATTGTAACCTTAAGTGCCTTTCCAACTGGATAGCTCTGCACATGTTGCCACTCTTCCATAACATTAGGGCTTTCAAAAGATGGAATGATAAAGGAAGTCACCATAAAGGGAAATCTGCACATCATTAGATTATAAGGATAAATGCTTGTATATCATGAGTACCACTCTTTAAGTCTCCATTACTAGTGCCTAGTGACAGGCTGAAACAAGATCACCAGCAATCACATGAAACTGCAGATTTTACATTAGTGTACTTCTTTTAGAATAATGTTGTGACAACACATAGGGAACCCTCATTCCTGATGGTTTTACTGTGTACCAATATCAACCAATGGTATTTCTGTGTCCTGCACTTAGATAGTCATCATATTTGCTAGTTAACCCACAGATGGGATCCTAACAAGTATTACTAATCCAGGTCAGAGTAGACCAGGAAACAATAGAGGTTAAGAAGTGGTTCTACACTCCTAGGAACCCTGAAACTCTTGAACCAGAGACCCTATTGGATGCAGTTTAAAGTTATACCCATACATACATACACAGATATATTGAACTCCTGCCAGCAGTCCAACACAAACCAGCATACAAAATGGACATTAAAAGACAGAGATGATGATGATGAGACATAGATGTATATATACGCAATATATTTATATCAATTAATCATTCAATGCACATGGTTTAACCAATAGAAATATTTTTGATTTTGTAACAATATTCCAATACAAGGACGATGTTTAGATTTGTGGTTTGTTCATGCTAATAAAATATGCACAGTTGTGGTGTTTTCTTTTGCATTTTTCTGAGATGTACAATGTATATTGGACATAGAATTCTCAATACAAAATTACAAGAATAGTTGTGAAACAGCACAGCAAAGAAATAAAATTTTGTAAAATCACAATATCATATGAGCATAGAAAATGAAATAATTTCAGGCACAAAATATGTGACCTTTAGGACAAATACACTATAAATGATACCTATTTCTGGAGTGAGGTAAGAAGCAGTAGTAAAAGAAACTATTATTATTATTATTAAAACAAATAAACTAACATTGAAGAACTTATAAAAAAATTGTGAAACAGGTATATCTATATTGTAAGGGAAGAATAATAATCTCTTACTTTTGAAGATGCTTCTTCAGAAGGTAAGAATGTTTTGTATATGAATGGAACTTCATATTTAAACCTGACTGAAAAGCAAGTTAGCTATGAAGGATTTCTTGCTCATGAACCACTTCATAAAAGATATGAAAAAATGAAGAAAAAGAGGCACTCACAAGAGTTTCTCTCATAAGAATTAGTTGCAAGCAGCAATGGATTTTCATGTTTAATATCATGACTTTGAGGTGCCTTGGGTACATTGTTGAATATTGTAGGAATGGCATATCTCTGAAGTAAAGCCCGCCCCCCTGGCTTGATCATTTGGAAGCAAGATTTTTCAAAATGTTGACTGCATATGTAGGTGTAATGGCTAGGAGTCCAGTTCTGACGGGCAAGAGCACGGACCCATTTTTTCCACAGACCTGGCTTTTTACGCACATCAGGAAATCTAAATGAAAAGAAAAGGAAAAAATAAAAGAGTTATTAAAACAGTGAAGTCTACAAAGAAAAAGTAAAAGAAAAACAACTTTTATTATAGTAATATTTGAGGCAACCAGCTATTTATAATGAAACATCTGAAACCACACCACTAGAACATGCTAAGTTTATTCAGCAGCAAAAGTCAAGTTAACTTTATATTTTGGGAATCACTAAACTATTCATGTTAGAAATAAAATCTCATCCATATGAATTCAAGGTAGAATGACTGGGCCAATGTTCTCTTTAAATTTTCTCCACCACTGAGCAAAAGTACTTTCTGTTCAAAGCCAGTGTGCAGCATACAAATTTTAATGCATCATATTAACTCTCTTGTGATATAAGGTTTTAAAGTGATTGAAATTAATACCTTATTTCAAAATTTCACATTAATTGAATTTCCACATACCAAATTAATAATTACAAAGTTATTTGACTAAACTCCAAATTAATTGAAATAAAGGTAATGTATTTAAACTGAAATATGGTAAGAAGAGAACTAAATGCACATTCATAAATTAAAACGAATTGCAAGATTTTGATGTGTACAGGTGTACATTAGTGCACGTTGTAATATTGTTAAAGAGCAACTATGCAGCTGCACATTTGAGCAAATTAGAGACAACATAGTAGGGATCACTTGAATGCTTACCTCTTGTGGACAGAATCTTTTTATTAAAGGATTGCACAAGAATTTTAAAGTTTAGTGAGTAATGCATATGAAAAGACTACACAACAGAGTAAATAGCATTTTTATATAGCTGTATGATCATATTAAAAATGATAGAAGGGCAACATATGGTTAGTATGAATTAATACAGTAAAATCTAGTTACTATCAAACTATCTCATAACAAAGGCCAGTTTCTATAAACAAAATCTGAGCTAGCAGTCTATATATATAATTTCTATAAATGACAATCCACCAGCAACTCAAAAGCTTTTTAATAACATAAAACAGGATATCCAGTGTGTGTATAATTGTCAAGCAACAGAATTTTAAAAATTATTCTGATATTTTATAAGTCAAATAGCTTTTGACAGAAATTTATTGAATATTTCTTTTCTTGAACTCATAAAATATAGTATGCTTTTAAAAGAATATGTTCATGTTAAGAGACAAAAATGTTGTTCTTTTATAGATGTTAATGTTGAGCCATCCTATATCTTCTACGAGATAGAAAAATCTGCAGAGCAATTAAATTTGATCAGGAATAAACACATCTAAATTTTCTTGAGTACGAGATACCTAATAAAAAAAGCTATCAAACCTCAATAAATTACAAAAATCATTGAATGTTCAAAGTACACTGAAAGCAGTGCTGTTATTGAATCTGCATAGATCACAGGAAATAATAGCGGTGTTGTGGCATCAAAGTGCTAATGAGTTTTGAAGGAAAAAAACTATATATAATTTACATTGAATTCACCTCATCCACTTGAAACACTTTTCAAGAAAAAATTGTACATAGGTATATGGTAGAGAAGTAATATTTTAAAATACTAAATTGCATTAATGTTTACTTTGCCTTTCAGTTATACTCTTCTTCCTAAAAGGGCTTTATTAAACACTATAAGGTATTACATCTAGAACAAAAATAGAAAAATCTTTGTTCTGTTGTGAAAAAAGAAAAGATGTACAATGAATTGAAGAAATAAGCTGAATTTTGATAAGCTTAAGAAATATGAAAAATTTGAAGACTGAAGATGACAAATAATGAAAAGAAAAGGAGTAAAGTATTTATAAGCTATTGGTCATTAAAACTGGAGATGATGTAAATCAAATAGGAAATACAGGTGCTAAGCATAAAAAAACCTAGATCTGATAAACAGATTGGCTAAACCAAGGCAATGTAGAGAGATCACCCAGAACAATGAAGAGTTACAACTACAATTAATATATTAACTCCAGTATTTTACACATGTCAGTAATCCAAATGCACAGTATACATACAAATGTAGGCTTTATGATGCATGTCTCTTTAGAGGAAGTTACTTGTAGAAACATAAAATTAACCCTTTAGCATTTAAACTGGCCATATCCTGTCAAAATATTCTACCTGTTCTATGTTCAAACTGGCTAGATGTAGCGTTTCACACCTAGCTTATAATGTCATTCTAAAAATAAATATTCACATCATCAAAATCTTAACGTTACAAGGTAATGCATGATTAAGTCAAACAAAACAATGTGAATAAATAAGCATTACATTTGACAGAGTAATCTGAAAGCAAAAAGGTTAATTTTCTGTCAAGAGGTGAAAGAACTTCTGGATTAACTTTTACAGACTTTGCAGATTAATTTAACCAAACATGATGCAATATAATATATGGTATGATATAATATATCCCAGATTAAAACATCATTTAAAACCTTACTATTACTTTTGTGTTGCCTCAGCCAGCTATTTGACATATAGTGCTGTAGTGTTAATCAAACATTAAAGAGTGACTTTTCAAGTCCAGCACAAAACATTCCAATATTCAACCAAGTTGTCTGCTTTAATATCACACACAGTACGCTATTTCGCAGATGGTTTATATTTATGGTGCAGTAATCTAAAGTAGGTACATTTCGTTGGCTTTCTGTCCTGCCTGTATCCATGTATCTAGAGGTTTAAACAGAATTTGAATAGTTTATAGTTTCATTTTAAGAAGTTTCTAACCACTGTTTTTGGATGTACAATCACGTGCACATTGCTCTGACATGTTAATACAGACATAGGCAACTTTTCTTGAGAAGTGGTCCACATGAAATATGGCTCATAAGGATGGCTGCACCACTACAAAATTTCGAAGTAATCTTTCATTAGGTGTACCATTTAGAAAGTCTTCTGGGCTGCAGGTTACACATGACTGTGCTAATACATTCAGTCTTTAAGCTGTATCACTATAGTATATTTTGTCTAACTGACAACACCCATCTTTCTTTATGGTTGAATGATTAGAGAAATCTACCATTCATGCTAGTTTAGTAATGTAACGTGAGTAACAAAAACTGATAAACAGAGTTTAAGAAGTGGATTTTATAGTATTAAGCAAATGAAAGATATACTTTTTCTTGGGGAATGTCAGTCTAACTTAGATAGCATTCATAGATGATCTGCTACCTATACTAAGATGTGTAGAATTAAGTGAACACAACAAAATGCCTGCAGTGGATTTAAACTCAAGATACATGCAGTCATATGCCAGCATCATATGCACTCACCCATTTTACTACTATAAAGGAGAAAAATTTTGCTTAAATTCAATGCATTATTAGAGACCTCTCTTTTTAACATTTTTCTAAATCATAAATACCTGTGGAATTTATCTCCAGTTTCCACAGCTTTGATCTATATTCTTGGTTACAATTCTTACGAACTAGTTTTTTCCAGACGAGAATTAAACTATACCACAAGCCAATGAATCAGTCATCAGTCTCAAAGAGTTATTGTCTACAGTTGTAAATATGCCAAATGATACCGGGTATCCACTGAGAGCTAGGAACATAAGAACAAGTGAGAAAGGAAAACTGGACATGGCCATTCGACATGCTACTAATAGATCGTCGTCAAAGTATATTCAACTGTTTTGGAAAAATACACAATATTTAAGAGGAAGATGAATAGTTAGTCATGCCTAAAATTATCCTTGATCTGCTCAGTCAGGACTGATCTGTAGCTAAACAGCGATTCAGTGGACCTAGCCACTAAAAACCAAGTACCTTGACCATGAATAGTTACATAGTGCTGGCATCACGTTGTGAGAGACATCCAGTGAACACTCATTATTTTGTTGCAAAGACAATAATTCTCAGGAAAACAAAGTGTATATAGTCGTCCCCTTAAAATGATGCACATATAAATATAGTATTCACTAGAGGGATACAGTTAAGTAAACTATAAGTAAACTATCTCTTAGCTTTAACTATCATTGATCAATGTTCAGAAAGGCAACATAAAATAATCACATATACGATCCATCGCCTACCAAGTACATACACCAACAATACAGCTATATTCTATAACCCAGTACTGAACATATACACATTCTGTTTATCACACTGTATTGTAAACACACAGGAAAAGAACATGTGCCTGTTAATCAAAGACAACAAAAGTTCGAGCCAGTAGTTCCTTCGCTAAAATTCACATCGTCAATATTTGACGCTGTCCGTCATCAATTATCACTCCGTGACTTCATTTCTCTAATTTTTCGAAAGAAAAGTGTCACTAACCATCATCTTGGCCAAAGACAAAAGAGTTTGAACACACGGAAAGGAGTTATAATGTAAGAATGTTGTAGTAGACAATTTCTATTGAATAACTCAGCAGAAGTTCTATATTATAGCGAAAATACTGCAAAAATGTTAATCTCGGTGGCTAAATCTATGAAATCCATGTGATAAAAAGTATAAAAACGTGGAATGAGAGCTGACCGAATATCAAAGGAAAAGAGAGTAATAGTGTGTATGTATGAATGAGAGAGAAAAATAAAGACTCGGAGATAGTTATACTTGTAAAAGAGTAACGGAAACAGAATGGCAACAGATCGAGTACACAGAGTGAGATAAGATGAAAGAGGAGGAGAAAATACCAAGGCGATCGTATCTAAAAGATATTTAGTCTCCGCTACTTCACTAACTTAGCTAACTAGAGTCTGATCCCGTGTATTGGGTACTTAGTGACTTCTGGAATTGTCATACGGAAATGAGTTAAATTTAAACAAACATTAATGGGAATAAGAAAATGGAAAAAAAAATCAAACAACAATAACAGCACAGAAAATTGATCTTACCTGTGGAAGGAAATGCCGCTTCCAGTCTTGTGTTTACTGCTACAACCAAACACAGCACAGAAGTTCACCATCTTTCTACAGTGTTTTCATTCAAAGCAATATGGCTGCCCACATATATACATCCAAGCATGTCGGCCCCTCACTCAGTTGGTCGGTGGGTTGGTCGGCTTAGTTCACTGCTGCTGCTGATCCTTAGGATTTTACTCTTCCTTTCGTTTTTGTTTTTCTTTCATTCCATCATTTCATTCTTTATTGGTTGGTTTATCTTCCATTCGTTTGGGTGTGTTCTTCAAATTCCATAGCTATTTAATTCAGATTGGTTTGCTTGCTTTCTTATAAGAAAATTCCAAAACGGAAGTGTAATCGATTAATGAATTATCTTGTATTTTAACCACTGGAATCGACAACTATCAATGAACCAGCGTAACATATTCATTGAATGGACCTGCTCGAGTTTATAAACTTTATAAATTGCTTCAAAAATTGCTGCAGAAAACATTTTGGTGAGATTCTTTTTTTTTTTTTATGGGCTTTCAGGGAGACTAATAAAAAAAAAGAAGTTCACATTATAGATAGAAAAAGCAATTTTTGTCAATCATCAAAACCACGAACACCACATTAATTATGTGTTCACTTGAGAGCATCAGTCCATTTGTTGGCATAGTTTTTCATTTCTCGCAGTCAAAATACAAGATAACGAAATACACTTCCATACGATCTTTGATTACGGATCGATTTTTAAATTTCTCAGGGTCATTTCCTTTACAACGAAGAAAATTAACTTTTATTAATTATGAATACACCTCATAACAAATACGTGTAGAGCAAACCATTAAAAAAAATTCTAAGCATCGAATAAGATCATACATAATGATTCCAACGATCTTAAAATGCTGGAAGGTAAAATTCAGCTAACATTTTCCAAGCACTGACATAAGAAAAACGCAGATAGGTGGGCATTAAGCAAAACATCATTACACTTTAAATCAGATAAAAAACATTTCTTTCTCTAGAATGTCATATTTTAGAAAAAAAATTATCAACAATAAATATATGCTATCTGTATTTTCAACCTGATTCATGCTATCATCATCCAAAAGCAAACAATTTTCATATCCTCATGCTCTACTGAGAAGAAATATCTTAAACCTACATAAGCAGAGCTTTAAAGAGGTTGTAAAAACAACTAGGATCCTTCGCAATTCTAACAGAACAGTTACGCAACTGTGACGACCTTTATACACAAGTCGAGGTTGAGGTGAGGATGATTTTCATTAATTTCGAACAGATAAAACGAAAGTAAAGCGGTCAAGGATTTGTTGCAATTACGTCGCCATCCTGTTTATTCATTTCACAACACAATAACTACCTAAGAACAGTACACGATTGTATAAACAAACAGTTGATTTTATATCAACAATAATTGTTGGATTTTATTTTGCTTTTCATAAATCAAAATTCATCCAAAAATCCAATACTTAAAACAAAAAAACCCATCTATGCTGCAACTACTCGTTTATTGCCGAACCAATCGATTATATTCTCAACACATTTTCTTCAGCAATGTTAGAAATTATCATTATTAATTCGGAAGTGTAAACTCACCTGTAAAAAAATGAACACATGGCATATCGATTTTGTCAGTACTTTTCTTACCGCGATTAGAACATTTTGTCGGTGGCATATTCCGGAGTTCAGCTTCCTTTTTTCTCCAGTCCCGAACAAGTTTTTCATTAACACTAAATTGTCTCCCGGCTTCAGAATTATTGGTTTTCAGAGCCAGCATCACGACTTGTAGTTTAAATTTTGAAGTATATTTCATTCGTTTAAAACCCATTTTTATTCAGATTTGTTTCCGTTTTCGAGGTAGTGCAAATATTTTCCTAACCTGAGTTAGTTGATTTCAGTTTGTTGAAAGTTCTATTTAGAAAAAGGCGAACAATTTTTCATCCGTGCAAGGAGAAATCACTTCATCCTTTCACTGCATCTTTCCGAATGATTCCTAACTTAAAAAAAAAAACAACAACAAAAAACACGAAGCTTGTTTTAACCGGAAGTTCGGATTGCGTCTTACATTCTTTTATAATGTTTGAAAATATCGAAAAGAATGAGAAGATGAATGGTTATTATAAGACTTTTAAAAATGGCTGCGAAGTTCTCATAAACTATTTATCGATCACTTTCTGTCTATTACAATTGGTGTTTGAGATTAAGTGGAAATGTTTATTCATTGGATGAACAATGCCTAATATGAAATGGAAATTTGAATCTTGTAAGTCGATTGTTTAGAAGGGAATTTCGAGAATTGATCTCTATTACATGCAATACAATCAATTCTGAGCATTATACATACACACACACACACACATATAATATATATATATATATATATATATATATATATACAACGAGAGAGAGAGAGAAAGGGAGAGAGCGAAATGATCCCTCCCTTCCAATATACTGATAATAAATTTTCCTTTATTTCTACTCGAAGCTTGCAAAGACATACATTTTCTCCCATTAAATAGTGTCTGCATTCCTTTTTTATTTGGGTTCCTTAGCCCGTATTTCCCCCTGTATTTTCACTTTACCAGTTCACTATTCCGATCACATCCCCGCTACACACAATAAGAAAAAAAGAAGTCCAATACAATACAATTTATTGCATAGGATTGACAACCTCATATTAATTTAACATTAATATCCTTAAAAAAAAAAAATCAACATTAAGGAAAAGAAAGAGCAAACAAAAGTGTGAATAATGCTGAAGAATAAAAAGAAATCGCCACTGGAAGAGAGAGAGAGAAAGAGACGTGCGTAAGATAAAAAGTTGTGAGGTTTTCAGCAAACCTAGGATCCGAACTAGATTCCCGGTGGAAATAGCTGAACAATGTTATTAACACTTGGAAGGGGATAGTCGTAAAATCTTTTTTTCACTTCACATAAAACAATTTTTCTAATCTCACCTCTACAGGACTACATTTCTCTGAAATTCAATTGTATTCTCTCTACCTATTTTATCGAATCTCCATTTAGAAATACTAAAAACCGTTCACTGTTCTCCAATAAGAAATGTATAATTTGAAAACAGAACCTCCTCAATTAAACCAATTAATAAAAGTATCTTCAACCTTATATAGAACATTTAATAACGTGTTAACTCAGTTCCACATTACTTTGTTTTGTAGGAGCGGGTAAGTGCCTACATCCCATTCTTTTGTTGAGGGTGAGTGTGGATGCTGAAATCTTTCTACTTTGCGATATTCTGTATATTTTATTGTAATGTCTTCGTCAAAGAAGAACTGGGCTGATAATGCTTTTCAGGGCCTCAATAACTGCTTTCAGAAATTTTATCCTCAGATCGGGGTCATGATGAAAATACTCGCAAGAGAATGGGCTCCGCTAAAGGCACTCAAGGTGGGAATTAAACCGTACAAGAGATTAAGTTTTCCACCCAAGAATAGGAACGGTCCTTCCAATGAACTTTCACTCAGTTTCTCTCTAACTTCATTCACAACACATTGAAACTGTTAGAAAACATTTGCCGAAGGTGTTGCGTAGTGGAACCTGAAACAATGCAGCCACGAAGTGATGCTTCCATTTGCACAGCTATACTCACGCCCACTATATGCTTTGATTGTACGTCTGCATCGATCAAGAGCTAGACAACTACTGTTATTAATCACTCCCAAGTCCAGTAGATGCCGTTAATGATTTTGTTTGGGAGATCTTAAAGAATTAAGTACTCAGAATGAAAGCTGCATCGGAAAGGTATGCTCCTAGCGCAAAGTTTCCGAGTCACCCTTTCCGTTCGTTTCTAAGTTTTCTGGGAAAAGGCATAACGAATTTCGCCTACCATCTTTAAGCAAAGTCTATGCAAAGACGAACAGTTTTAAATCCGTATTTTCGTAAATAGTTGCGCGAGCTAACCTGAACTTTGTTTATAAATCCATATTATCGGAGAAAAAAGAAAGCTGGAGGTATTTGTTTAATATTAACGGGCTTGTTTACATTTGAACATGCGTTGCCAAAATCATTAAGACGGGACTTTATGATCCAAAGTAGTCACCATCCTACATTTACTTTCAAGGAAATTTACCTAAGACTACAGTATCCAATGAGTTCTTCCTTTATTTAAGACCGTGCCGTGTTCATTTGAAGGAAATAAGGCTATCTTTCGCAGGTTGGGGCCCTGCATCGAGTTGCGTCATTCCTTGAAGTACGACATACTTCTATAACTTCTGTGACGTCATGATAACTCGAATCTTAATCTGACCAATCAGAATGAGGTAGAAGGTTCGAAAAATTAAGCATCATTATAGAGATGGTGTTGGCGACACAATGCTGAGTGAGAGAAGAAAACAGCACGAATTGGATAGCTATGAACAAACCAAACAAAGCAGAAAGGAAGAAACAATGAGATAGATGGACTACAAATTATGCTCATGAATTGAAGACAAAAAAGAAACAAAGCAGGTTTCATAGATAGTTTCTTTACCAAGGTAAATCGTTGGGAGATCATAAGGACTTTCCTTACGGTTGTTCCAGAAATGCCTGCTGCACACCCGATGGTCACGACTTATATGCTTTACTTCTTCGTAATTATTTGGGTCATAGCCAGCTCGTCGCATCCACTCATTTCTTAAATGGATATTTTTCCATGGTAGTCGGTAGAAACTAATCGGTCCGCCTTTCTTCTGAAGGGACCGACAGCCTTTCACTATACATTTGGTTGGCATTTGTAGCAAACCGCAGAATAAAACCAGTTATGCAAATCAGCGAGCCTACATGAATTTTTGTAAATTTCGAGATGACATCTGCAACGGCAAAAGGAAAAATACCCTAAAGATACGTCGTGTAAACCACCAATCTACCTGCTTCTGATTGGTTGGTCGATAGAACTATTTAAACGGCATAGAAACTCACTAACACCCGCATCTTTTCAAAATTCCACCTTAATTTAGAATATATTAAGAATAGCAATCATAAAAAATTAATTTTAAAAATAGAACGTATATTTTAATCTACAAGTGGAATTGATAAATTTCCGTTTGTCGCGATTAAATTTATAATGTTCAAATCACAAATTCTTCCAGAGAGAAACAATGGAAGATATAACAAGTACTTAACGTAATTCTTTTCTTAAGATCACAGAAGGATTGATACATTATTCATTCGATAATACACACTAAATACCTTACGTATTAATTATGTAATTAAACTAACTGAAACAGATATACCTCACTGAAACTATATATTTAGGACTGATAAAATTAATAACAAAAGTGCCGATGTTCATGCAAAATAAAAATTATTTTTGCAATCACTTCAGTAATCCACTTTTTCAATGCCGTCGTCATTGGCATTAAATCATATCCGAGTAGTTAATCTGTAGCGAGTGATTAGGACTCTTTATCCTGATGGACGCGAAGGGTGCCGATGCCTGAGGTGGCTGTTCAGGTATAGAAGAGCTGGGGGCAATTATCGCAGAGGATTGGCCGGCGGTGGGTAGGTAGTGCGAGTCACTGTTTGCGTCTTCGACGTCTGATCTCTGCCTCTTGATACCTGTTATTTTCCATCTGGTTCGATCCCTTGACGATGACACGCTGCCACTTTGGGCGGTCCTTGGCGATTGTCTCCCAGGTATTTGGGTCAATGGAGCAGCGGAGGAGAGTGGTTTTAAGCTGGTTTCGGAAATGGGATTTGGGGGCTCTGCATGGTCTGGTGCTTGAGGCCAACTCCACAAAGAGGAATTGGCGGGTGAGGGGAGTTTCAGATATACGTATGAAGAGACCCGACTAGCAGAGGCGCAAACGTTTTTGTTTTGAAACGTATTTTGCAAGTGCATAGTCTCTGTCAGAACTAGAATTTTAACTTCGGGTTCATACATTTTAATATTAACTCTAAGAACACCAAACCTATACAGAATACAATAATATGAGATCAAAACCTACAAATTACTTAATGGTATACAACAAAGATATATTCTCTCAGTCACCCATCTTTATAATTGTACAAGATATCACTCAAATCCTGCCATTCCCAAACATCTGCTCCAACCACTTAGTTGTTTCCAAACAATTAAATGAAAAGAAGCACATACCAGTTCCACTGCATCCCTCACCAGCAAAATCAAATAAAAGTATCCATCATACTCAATATTATAGATACACAAAAACAAAAATATCAGTAATTGTATGTTATGCCTCTAAGATATTTATAGTACAAATAGTAGACAGTAAAGAAAGCAAAATGCTAAGCAAACATCACTCAGAAGTTCTCTGCAGTCATAGACCAGTTTTTTTTTTTTTTTCAACATTAACATCAACTGCATTCATCTCACCAGTCAATGAGCACCTGCAAACCTTATGACCTTTGATTAGCCCCCCCAAAAATTATTCAACACTAATCCTGCAAGTAATACATTAGATTAATCACAGATTTATAAAAATTGCAGCATCAATAGCCTTATTAGTGCAGAAGAACATGCTGAGATGCACATCATGAATGGCAATGCAAAGGAACAGCAACTGTCATGAATCAATTGAGTTTACCTTGACTGTAGTTACTAGAACAGATCGATTATATCCAGACTTTCATGTTGCACATAAACCAATAAATGTCAGAGTGCACAGTATAGACCTCAACTAGATGGCAGTAGAATACACTTAGTGGCTTCAAAACAAGAATCTCTGTTATACACCGTTCTTAAGAGCCACAGACTGGTCACATGGTCTGTTTGAAATAGCAAGAAAATCCCCCCAAATCACACAGTATTATCTTACAAAATACTCATTAGATAATGTTGTTCTGAGCCTTCAGATTAAAGGAAAACAATGGGTAGGTCATGGTTGGAATAACTCTAGTCATAGATCTGCTTTGATCTGGACTGACTTTGAGCTAAACAACAACAGTTACAGATATAAATCAAGTCCTCAATCTAATCTGACATTTAGTCATTATTATATTGATTTCTAATTTGGCTACAAAAAAAACTAATTTTATGAGACAATATAGTTAATTGTTATAACACTGAAAAGATAAAGTGCAAAGTTGATACTGGGGCGATTTGAAGCTACAATATAAGGAAACATAGCTTACATACCTCAAAGCATTTTGTTATAGGCTCTACTGATGAAACCATCAACTGTCCTTTAATAGTGATGTTTTCTTAACTCATGCACATTAAAAATGTATACTTTGTAGTTCTGGGTTAAAAGGAGAGCTTACTCCTTCAGCACAGTACTGCATACTAAATAATTTACTCCATCAATAATATATTCAAAAGACTAATATTGATTGTAAAGTGTGACACATATATGATATACAATGGCTGCCTTGGGACCTGGTAAACATTTGAATATACAGAGCAAAATAGCAAGGTGGTTGCACAGGTTGATTTTTGCATGAAATGATTGACCATTGGTTCAAACACAACCATACAGTTATATTTTGTGACATGTAGTGCATGGCTTTCAATACAGGTAGCATCATAGCAACTATTTGACAAGACATATTAATGATCTATGATAACAAGCACTTCAAACATGACTGCACCTCAGTGAAGAGCAAGGCATGCTCAGGTAGGCCATCCACAAGCTGAAATGAGGAGCTCATTCAGAAGGTCTGGCAAATAGTCTAAAACAAGCTTGTGTAACAAGCTAGGAAATTGCTCACAAAGTGTGAACAAGCACAAGTTCAGTGCATTCCATTTTAACAAGATTTGTGCATGCAAATAGTGTCAGTGAAATTCACCCCCAAAATGCAGAAGCATGGAAATCACTCAGGACATGCTGGAGTGTGTAAAACCATGATGAGACATGGGTTTATGGTCTCTGCTCGATGCGTATAGTCATCTTTTGTGAAAAGGAAAATCTGATAAGAAGATACTACATGCCTGTATTCTAAGCACAACAGCTGGGAAATGACATGGCTTGCCTGCGTGAAAATTTTCATGCATGCACAGAAAACGTGGTGTTACCTCCCATCCAGATGATTTTGCCCACATGACATTAGTTTTAGTAGGAAAAAATAAAGTTGGATACTTTTGGAATGCACGAAATCAAGTAAATCATAATGAAAGAATCCATTTAGAGTAGATTGCAGCTAATTAATTGCTGCTGTCCTGCATGACATGTGACAAAAGGTATCATATTCTACTCTTATATAAATAATAATCTTCTATTGCAATAGATGATTTTATATAGATCAATTAGATGACAATTTTGTTCAGGTTAGTTTTGATTCATTCAGAAGTTGAAAATAATGAAATATGATGAAATGAAATAATATCTAAAATAGATTTAGAGACACAATTTACATTCTATATAAGAAAGGTATAAATATAGGAAAAACAATTCATTTGTATAAAAAGAAGAAACAAACTTCTACTTATATAATTAAATATGCACTTAGTAAGTATGTAGTTTTGAACAAATATAGATATGTCAGAGTTAAGATGCACTAAGAAGACTGTGTCAATAAGAACCGTTTCATTAATATCATTAATGCAATGGGGAAAACGTTAACCCTTTAGCATTCAGATTTCTCTGACAAATATAATGCTTATCTATTCATATTGATATGAATTAATCGTGCATTGCCATAGAGCTTTGAGATTTTAATGACATGATTATTTATGATTAGAATAACATTGTAGGCCATGTGTGTGAGGACAGGTCTGGCTAATTTGAAGGTAAAGCAGGTAAATTATTTGGCCAGATATGGCCAGTTTAAATGCAACAGGGTTAAACATACTTCCCACCAAACTCATAATGCTCCATGTATTTGGAAGCATCATTTTTAATTCTACTGACAAAATCAAAATAAGAAAAGCATTAAAACAATCTCTACCATCACTGTAATACAATAGTGTACTTTGTAGTCACCTTTATCAGTATGCTACAATTAAAATCTTCATGTAACTATACCCTACCAAATGTTCTCAAGCTCATTGAACACACTACTCTAATGAACCAACTTTCAGAAGCTTTTCCTATACACACGTCATCCACGCATGTCATTAAATGTCTGTGGTGAAATTTTTGTAAGGTAAAATTTATAGCTAAATTCACAATCCACCTTTGATTCTATACTCGAACAGTTCTCAGGTGCCACTAATACTTTTGTAAAAGTCATGACCATTCCAACGTCATACACGTCTTGTTTTAGAGTGAATCAAAGTTATTTCTACAGGTTTTCAACAAGGTGCACATAAAACTGAGTGGTTCGCTATGCAGTTAAATGGAACAAGGGAGGTAAGTACGGATTTTAGTAAAACCCCGAAAAGGAATAACTGAAGAAAGTGGTAATAGCGAGATATTTTTTATGCCAACGAAAATCATCGATGTGTTTTTTGTTTATTTATATTAATTTTACACAGATTTAATAACGTTCAATAGTAGTCATTTGGCATTGCAAGCTTAGTTTCAAAGATTCCATACCGGAAACACTTTCAACCAAGAACATATACTATTCAATGGCATTGATCTGTACAAAAAAAATTTGGATGCAATTATCAACCTTCTGTTGGTTGGGTTTTTTTTTCTGTTTAAGAAATCCCACCACTAACAAAGAATTTTGAAAGCTCGTTTCACGACTTTTTCAGTAAAACAAGCAAAACCCCCAGGGACGTTGGAGAAAAACATAGTAAAACGTAGAATGTCAAATACAAACGTACTGGTCACGAAAATAAAAACAAAAGGTCGATATTTCTAAGCAATTATCAGGACCTTAATTCATCAGCTTGTTCCCAAAATCTCTCTCGGAACAACTACTTTACTACAGTAGATCTAAGTTTGTCGAATACAATCCCTAGCATCATACAGTAAAAAGGAAACAACCATAACAAGACTAACATCAAGCAATTAATTTTAAAAATGTATATTCTCAAGTGTAGATGTTAACTCCTTACCAGATTGAAAATCTCCCTAAAGATTTTTGAGAAGATACTAAGAAGCACAAGTTTGTTGCCCAAGCCACTAGAAATGTGAATAATCATCTCGTTTTTCACTCAAAATTTGCGTTTAATCACTACAATATTGTCTAAGTGATCTAGGTATCCATTTTATTCCCTCTATTTTTTCAATCTCATTTAGAATATTGTTGTTTAGCCCCTGTAGTCATACATGATATAAGAAAGCTGATTGGGATGTTTAACTTTTTTTTTTAATTCTCAATGCAACCCAAGAAGAGACTAACATTAATATATTATGGTAAAACGAAATTCAGTAGCAGTGGAATATAACGAACGAATATAATGAATAACAAATAAACCTAATACATTCTTAAATTTTCCAGCTTACGCAAATCTGTAGGGCATGATCGGTAAAATTTTACTATAGAATAATTCTTACCAATTCTGGCACATAGTGAAAGAAGGGGAAAAAATAACAACCAATATACAAATACACACAAATAGATACATATACACTCATGCATATATGTGTACACAGAAGTTATGAAGTGAGAAGCAGAACTTATAAGTACCGTATTTCGGTATGTATAAACAGCATTTCTGCATAGCACACAGCCATTCTTTTGCTTGCATGTTATCATCAGCTGTATTTACTTTCGGCAGTTTCTCGAGCTTATCTTTCTGCTTTCGCCATTCTCTGACCGATTTCTCATCGACAGTGAATTGTCGACCAGCAGCTCGGTTCCCATGTATTTCGGCATAGGCTATCACTTTCAACTTCTGTTTAGCAGAGAATGATTTTCGTGCTCGACCCATGATAAACACTAAAGTCTGCCTTTGTTGCT
Organism: Octopus bimaculoides; assembly: GCF_001194135.2. NCBI lineage: Eukaryota > Metazoa > Mollusca > Cephalopoda > Octopoda > Octopodidae > Octopus > Octopus bimaculoides. The sequence goes on along the minus strand of NC_068983.1, from coordinate 137,339,701 downwards.
TACACAGCTATCCAAACAGTTTGCAGCGCCACCTTATGATATTGAATGAATGGACGATAACTCCCGATTTCAGTTCACTTTTTCTCCCCTTAATGTAGCTGAACTTGCAATTATAACTTGATAGATTCTTTTAACGAACTGGAATGATACAAAACGTTCCTTTACATGGAAAGTACTTTCGAGGCCAATATTTAAATTTTGCCTTAGAATAGTAAGTAGGTAAATATTTTTTTGTACACAATCATTAAAACGAAAATTATTTCAACCAAATGTAAAATTCGTAAGGAAATTGATTTACCGAAAATGTAAGAATTGTTCGTGCAACAGCATGATAAGTTTTGGAAGGCAATGTATTAATTCAGTGAGAAAATAAGAGTTGATTTCTCAATAAAGTATAAAGTTGGGAATAATTGACTCAATATTCAACGTTGTGTTCATTTCAAATGAGGTGCGTAAAACTTAGTTCTGAGAAAAGTTCTAAGGATAAAAAGGTTAAACCAAACAGAATAAACTTTTAAATATCTCATGTTATTCTCGTTATTACAAGCCTTTAATTCTTAATTTGGGGACATCTGGTGAGTTAATTTCTAGTGATGTAAGAGGAAATAATATTTATTTGGGACATGTTTATCAACAAGCGATGGATAAGATATGCCTTTAGTTTAGAGACAGAAAGAAAGACATATACAAATATAATATATATATATATATATATATCGGGATAAGAACAAGAAATGACACGAAGAAAAAAATATCCGTGATGGAAAATGCATCAACTACGTGTTTAGGATGGGATCCCTTCAAAAGAGTGACATTACATGTTTTTAAGTTAATATTACATCCCCCGAAGAGGAAGGTATTGCAATTTCTTTTTGCTTTTATGTTTGTGTCAATCCTTACTTTTCAGTTCATCAAGAGCTTGTATTACTTACTTTCTCTCTGGAAGCGGTGCATGACTATGTGCTTTTTTTTCTCTCGGATACCCAACCACCATGTGCATTAAAAAGTTGAACTCCACGAAGGGTTACAGAACCACTAAAGATGTTGTCCTCGCACCTGAAGTAATGATTCTAGTCCCGAGATCGTTGGTGTCGGTAGGTGTGCTCCCTAAAGGATAGTTTGTCCTTACCTTTCTGGGATTTGGCAAATTTGTATTCATCCATTATAGACAAAACGATAATAAAAAAAAATAAAACTTCGCTATTGACATTTGAATAAACGGCCAAATCCTCCAGACTCAACAGAACTATTTTCCTAAAAACACTCTAATCCTTTTATTTTAACGGTTACGGTTAAGTCAATAATTGTATGCCTAATATTACAGGATTATGAAGTGAATTACCAATGAAAAAGTTTTATGTTTGAACCCTTCCCAAACAGTTTTGTCACTCTTCTGAATTTTTATTAGATTTGTCACTCTTTCGATCCCTAAACTAGCTCCCTTTTCAATCCCTAAACTATTTCCTTCTGAACTTCATGTATGATGAAAAATACTGGTGCATCAAATTCTATCGCACATATTAGAAGTTTAAATTAAACATAATAGCTAACATATCTAAATTCGAAGCTGAGATATGAATAAGATTATAGTTTTCGGACTATTATCCTCATCTTAAGAAATTAAATCTTTTAAAAATCTTAATGCAGGACAGTTATTATATATAAAATTCTCTGACAGAAAGGAATATATAGATGCTTAAAAGAAAAAACGAGGGGAAATATCTGAGGTATGCATCAGTTTATTCTGTATCTCTACCAGACCGATATAAAAGGTAAACAATAAATTAGTTGATAGTCTATTGGCGTTAGAGCCTCCAGCATGACATCGGTATTATAGGGTTAAAGTATAAACTAACTGAAACGTTCCATTGATCAATTTACATTGCTATCATTAGAACACAACACATCTCATTGAAATCAGTATTGTTATTTGGGAACAGTTACCTTTAACATCAACTCATACCGATAAATATATATGTACTGAGTGCTTTCTCAATGTTTTAAACTCATACGCATACATATATATGTGTGTGAGTGTGCATTATCGTATGAGGCTAATCGCTGTTTACTAATGCTAGCTTATTAATATTTTATATTTGTAAACAAATGAAAGTGATCATACACAGCATAACTCATTTACTTCCACGCTTGATCAAGCGCTGGAAGTATAAGCACTCATCCCCACTCAAACTCGTGTGACGTCACGATAACTTAGCTTCATCGACCAATGAAATTGAGGTAGAAATTTCAGGACGCCGACGACATATACACAAAATTCGTTTTTGTATGTGTGTATGTGTGTTAAGCTACTTAGTCGTTTTCATTATCACAAAATAGATAGAGGAAAAGAGAAGAGAAACGAGAGGGGTAAAGAGTGAAAATTATATTAAAAAAAGGAAAGAAAACCAAGTTTTAATAGATAGTTTCTTTACCCAAATAAAACGTCGGTAGATCATAAGGACTTTCCTTGCGGTTGTTCCAAAAATGCCTGCTGCATACTCGATGGTCACGACTAATGTGCTTCACTTCATCGTAATTATTCGGATCATAACCAGCGCGTCGTATCCACTCATTTCTTAAACGGACATTTTTCCATGGTAGTCGGTAGAAGCTAATCGGCCCGCCTTTCTTCTGAATGGAGCGACAGCCTTTCACTATACAGTTAGCCGGCATTGTGGCGAACAATAAAGAAAAGAACTAGCGAGCCTCAGAATTGAAAATGAAGGCCAATTTGGCGATCTAGCACGGATTATTGTCACGTATCAGACGCTATCAAATACTAGCAAAAAAATATATAATAAAGAGACAATCTCATGTAGACCACCGCCTTCTACCGTCTACCCGCTTCTCATTGGTCTGTTGATAAAAGCTATTTGAATGGTTTAAAAACTCGATAACTCTCGTACTTTCACATTAATGTTTTGCTGTCACGTTGTTTTATTCTAAAATTACTATTTGGAATAATTAATCCTAACCCAACTAACAGTTGGTATGACCAAAAATGTTTTAGTATAATAAACGTCTGCATAAATTTTAACTGGACAGCATCTCTGTCTGAACAAAATCTTAAAGGGAGTGGAATAAAATGAGAAATATTAAGCTTTATTATTTTTACTGTTTTATTTGGATGCCCTTCCTATTGCCAATCTCTCAACAGTAAATAAAAATGGAACAATAATACTAAAATTTTAAATAATTTCTTCAAAACTTGTTAGGTTATAAATTTGGATTTCTTATAAAAAGGAATGGCATAGTGTGTGCAGTCTTAAAAATATATGTCTATTTTATATATTTATATTACTTTTTTTCTTTTTCTTTTTTACATCTGCTTACTATGAAACAGATGTTGCAAGAGAATGAGAGCCTGCTCCCTCTTCCTGGATGCAAAAATTCCTCTGGCTTATCATACTTGTTAATTAAAAATTCCGCTGGCCTATCACACTTGTCAATTCAAGTGCTCTCCTGAACACTGAAAGCCCTTGCTAAGCTACTACTATGAAAGCATTGAAGGGTTTTGTCTGAAATGTGAGACTTCTTCCAAAGAGCCTAAAATCATTTCATTGTTTCACTTACTGATTTATAATTAGATATACCATTTAAATTACGATTTATTCTGGTGAGATCTAATCATACCAGGAGTTAAAACTTCTAATCTATCAGGGTTGATATGTATTAAATGTATAACGATGATAATGCATTCAACTAATCAGCAAAAATCAACATACACTATCATAGTAGCTAAAGATCTCATTTGAAGTGAATATGCTGACATAAAACAATTAGTCTAACAGCTGACTTATTGCCTCCACAATAAATAACTACAACCATCACTACTGCCACTGTTAAACACAAACAGTAGTCTAACTCATTTACACACATACACAGAGGACTGGATTTAAAACATGGGGGGGGGGGCACGTCATGTTTGGTGGGCCCCTTATACACAAGAATCAAAATCTTAGAAAATTACCAAATTTAAATCTCAAAACCCATCTATTTCAAATAATTTAATTTGATGATGACTGAAAATGTCACTTTATAGATACACTTTTTCAATATTCAAATTTCATTTATCACACAGCTATTTGCAGTGTTTCACTTTTCTTTCACTATGAATGACAGAAAATTACGAAAAAGAAGCAAATAATTTTTGTGGTTGTTGTTGTTCCAAAGATATAATAAGTATGTGAGAGAGAAAGAGTGGGGGGAGATACCAACATTTAAAAGACGTGGATTTTAAAAATTCCTTTTTTAAATGGCTTCCCATTTTTTCTTTATTCTTGTTTTGAAAAGTAAACTAGTAAATAAATTAGTAAAGATAGAATTTCTAGCAACATATTTCAGGGTGTTTTTTAAACAAGTTTCTTAGTCTCAGTACACCATTGTGCAGGGTCCACATTGAAAACTACTGGTCTAAAGCACAATTTTTCATAACCCCTGAAAAATTTTTGTGGACAACCAATTTACTGCATTCCATCTGAGGACCTCCAGAAATTTTGTATGGACCCCAGTTGAGAACCCCTGATGTAAAATATACTGACCAATTTTTACTCCCAACTACATAACCTATACTGACCAAATTTTACTCCCAAAGATGATGGAATGGTACAAAATGAGGGAAAATAAGAAATCAGAAATTATTCATTTTGACCTAGTTACCAATTTTGCCCCACTTCCATATAGTAATTCCAAGTGTTTGACAGAATGGCAAAAAATAAGAAAGAAAAAGGTTCTATTTAATGAAGCATTCGAATATATATGCAATAATTCTAAAGCTGAAATACAATGCTTTTAGCTGTTGAGAGATGTAATTTTATCATTAAAACTAAATTCAAAAGTTTTTTTTTTTATTTACTTGCTTCATAAAATAAGACCAGTTGAGAAGTAGAAATGTATGTGTCAGTGCCTTCAACCGCTATTGGTCAAGCTAAGGTCAAGCTCAGTGTTGGAAGAATTTCTCGCCTAGAGACAATAACATTTTTCTATCAATCTCTTTATACATTCATACTTACACACACAAACACGCTCATACATACATAGTCAGGGGTGTTCTGTTGTTTCCCTTTTCTCTGTTGTCCCAAAAGCAGCTACAATTCCCTTGCAAATTCTAAGTGCTTTGGGACTGGGTATAAACTGTTTTTTAATTGAATTATTTGGTGGCAAAGTCTTTATTTATCATAAAAAGAGGATTCATTACATTTTTTAAGAAGATATGTCTTCATGCCCGATTGCTAGGAGGTGGTAGACGGCTCCCTGTACTGAGTGCTACATACCCTTCTTAGCAGGGGTCCCCAATATCTAGATGCCTGGGGCAAT
>NC_068983.1:137332428-137334345 GCF_001194135.2 Octopus bimaculoides | reverse complement strand
CCCCCTATAAATCCAACCCTGCACACATCAAACATCATAAAATTTTGCAAGAAATTGTAACTGACTTTAGTGATTAACTTCTTTCAAATTTATTGAAGAAAACCTTATTTCTTGGCATCACAAATGATCAAACATCCATGAGTGGCCAATACAATCCAAAATATCATTAGCTTATTGTTCTCTTTCCTAATTGTTATATGTGATTTTACTTCAATTTTCTAATTTAAACTTGATTCAGTTTCTTTTAAATCCTTTTGTTACCAAATTTGATGAAATATATTGCCTTTGTTTCAATTAATTTAAAATGAAGAATTTACTAAAACAACTTTTATCAATATTAAACTGGTACCTTTACATGAAATTTTGGTGGACGGTTTAGATTACATTTAAGTAAAAGTTTGTACCATAGAACTAAAGACAATCTCAGGCAGGTTAGTATGAAAAGAGGTTAAGTTCTATAAAAAAATATTTTACCCAACATAACCATTATTATCATGTAATTCCCACTCCCACCCTTTCTCTGCTAATAAATATACAACTGCTAGTGATTCACTCACTAACACTTCAACATGTATGAGGAGATGAAATTATGGTTCCACTGAAAATCCTAAACAAGGGTATAATATCTGGAGTTGTCTTTCATAGTTACCAATTACAAAATTATAATGGTCACCAACTAATGTTATTTTTCTCTTTCATTACGTTTTTTATATTATTTTCTGGAATTTTGCTCCCACCCATGTAGTATTCTTCAGTTGTCAATGTGGTTAATGTCCTCAAAAAATAATAATGTTAGCATCAACTACAGTGAACAAAACAGTAATTACAGTAGAAGAAAATCTATGAATGTTGAAAGAAATATTCTGGAGGAAGTAACTGTCTTTAAAAAAAAATCTTGACTCATGATAGCAGTCTGCAAAGAATGAAAACAAAAATTAGAGGATGAGACTGTAATATAATTATTGTTCCTAACATAAACGCAAGGCCTGAAATTTTGGAGTATAGGCGGTTTAACTGATTAAATCTATACCAGTACCTGACTGGCACATTATTTTAATGACACCAAAAGGATGAAAGGCAAAATTGGGCTTGGTGGGATTTAAAATCAGAATGAAGAAAGTACCAGAAAAATATTGCAAGGCATTTATTCCAACACACATGATTAATGCATACTTCATAAACTCTAAAATGAGGGAATGCAAAACTGACACCACTGGTATTTCAACTAAGAATATAAGTAAATATGCTAATTTTGTTGAGGTCAACTTTGCCTTTCAACCTTTGGTGGTAGTGGGGTTGGTCAAGAAAATAAGTACTAGTTGAACCCTTGGGTTGTTGTAATCAATTTATTCTCTCCTTTGAAATTGCTGGCCTTGTGCCAAAATTTAAAACCAATATAAGTCAATATCACAAAGCACTATTTCTATAACCACCTACTTCCCTTAATAATAATAATATTAAGGAGAATGATCAGCAGTGTTGTAGGGGTTTTCAGTACTCCTGAACACTAAAAACCATCACAAAAACACTTATTTGGGCCTCATCATCATCATCATCATCGTTTAACGTCCGCTTTCCATGCTACCATGGGTTGGACGATTTGACTTAGGACTGGTGAAACCGGATGGCAACACCAGGCTCCAATCTAATTTGGCAGAGTTTCTACAGCTGGATGCCCTTCCTAACGCCAACCACTCAGAGAGTGTAGTGGGTGCTTTTATGTGTCACCCGCACGAAAACGGCCACGCTCAAAATGGTGTCTTTTATGTGCCACCCGCACAAGCCAGTCCAGGGGCACTGGCAACGATCTCACTCGAAAATCCTACGGGAGCCAGTCAGGCAGTACTGGCAATGGCCACGCTCAAAATGGTGCATCTCATGTGCCACCTGCACAAGAGCCAGTCCAGGGGCACTGGC
>NC_068983.1:137323944-137330339 GCF_001194135.2 Octopus bimaculoides | reverse complement strand
AAGCTTCCACACCCTTCTCCTCCAAGCCGGTCTAATTCTGGGCACCCATTTTGCCTTGATCCCAAAGTCGCTAACTACTAATCTATGTTGTGGGGTACATTCTTCGCCAGGGTAGGTTTTGGCATTTATAAGCCGCCCTCTTTCCCTATTTCTGGCGAGGATGTAGTCGATTTGGCTAGAGTGTCTGCCGGAGCGGTTGGTGACTAGGTGACTAGCAGGTTTCCTGAAGTTGGTATTGCAGACCATAAGATCGGTTGCATCACAGAACTCCAGCAGTCTGGTTCCCTCCTCGTTGCGGGAACCGAAGCCATAGCCTCCATGTATGCCATGGAAGCCTCCAGCACGACGTCCGACATGACCATTGAAGTCTCCACCCTTAATAATTTTTCTTTTTCTTATTACAATAATAAAAGCTGAAAAAGTCTCATCCAACTGCCTGGAGTAGTTAAACAGCCAGCTGAAAACAAGAAACAACAACATTCCAGTTGACAAACACATATATATATATATATAAGAACTTCAAACTTACCAACATCATATTCTTCATTTATCTGATTTTGAGTTTTCAACTGGAGAAAAAATAAACATATTCTATATTAAATAATATATAAAGCATTTTAATTTCGTTAGACACTAAAATAAACAAGTAAGCAAAATAGGACAGTATGATGGGACTCCTGAAAGTTGTGTGAGGAGTGAGTGTATATAGCTGTCATTTTAAACTATTAAAATAAGTAGCTAAGTCACTTACAAACCACACATAACTCTCTTAAAATGGGCATGAATATTATAATCCTAAATATAACATTTGAAGTGATGGTCATGTTTGTCAAATATTTGGTCAAATTTCTACTCAGTGTTACTACCAGGATAGATGGAAGGGAAGATGAATTTCACATCATTGCTTTGAACAAGATACTATACAAATACATCACAGAATAGGGAGATGTGGTATCATATTTTATGATATTTGTTCGATTCTTTTCTACATTATATGATACTCATCATTTCACTCTGATATCATTCATATGAACAAGAGCATTATCAGGAAAGGGATTTAGTGACTCTTGCAAAACCTGTAAGTAAATTAATTCTTCTATCTTAGCAGAACAGCCCAAGGGAGATTATTTGTTATGGCCTCTAACCTTTCAGTGTGATAAAATAGTAAAATTTCCGTCTTAATATTGTTTTCGGTTATAAAACTTTTACTCGATGGTGGAGAACAGTTAACGATAACAAAAGATATTGCTGTATTTAAAATAATTCGTAGTGTTGAGTTTGCTGCAACACTTCTATAAATGTGTATGTGGATACACTCATATAAATATGTTTATAGTTTTATATTTAATAACGTTCAACAGGCACACGCAAGGATTCAGAATGTGATATATATATATATGTGTGTATATATATATATATATATATATATATATATATATATATATATATATATATACACACACACAGTATATCACAAAAGTATGTACACCCCTAAACAAATTTCAGTAAAATTGCCATTACTCTGATAATATCGAAGGAAATCAAACGAAGTTTATACAGAATAAAGTATATTATACATACATACAAATTTGGAATACAAAACAATAAACATTTTCAAACGATACAAAAATATGTACACCCCCAGAGAATTATTGGCTATATTCAGTATTTGGTGTGACCGCCCTTGCTTTCAATGACTGCATTAAGCTTTCTGTGCATAGAGTCAAATAAATTTCCCTATTTAACCGATGAAATCGACTTCCATTCATCCTGAATGATATCCTTCAACTGTGTTACATTGCGGGGCTTTTTCTCTCCTCAACTTTCCTTTTCAAAACACCCCACACATGTTCTATTGGGTTGAAATCAGGTGACATGGTAGGTCAAGGCAATGCCTTTACCTTTTTATTTGATGCTTTTCAACATTGCTTTCTGCAATATGTCACAATAAAGCCTTGAACCCATTGTTCTCTCAATAAATTTGAGTCCTCCCACACCAGCCGCACACAGGCATCCCCAAAACCTAACGCTTCCGCCGCCTTGCTTCACGGTAGGCACGGTGCATCTGTCACTATCTTCACCTAGTCGTTACCATACTCATTTAATACCATCTGACACAAACAGGTTGATTTTAGTCTCATCAGAAAAAAGAATTTCATTCCAAAACTCCTTCCCTTTACTTACGTAGGCTTCGGCAAAAGAAAGACGACTTGATTTATGCCTGGTAGTGAGGAGAGGCTTCCTACGAGAAATACGTCCACGAAGACCACACCGGTTCAAACTTCGGCGAACTGTTTGAGCGGATACATTCTTTTCACTTACAGAAGACAGTTCTTGGGCCAAAGATGAAGCGGTACGACGCCTGTCGTCCATCACGCATCGTTGGATGTGGCGAATATCACGCGCAGTTAAAATAGAAGGGCGACCTGGACGATGTTTATTTCTTAGCCGTCCAGTAGCTTTGTACTTCTGAATTATTTTGGCAACTGTGTTTACGCTAATATGTATTCGTTTGCTAATTAACTTGTATCCTAAACCATTCCTGTGCAAATTAAAAATAATTTTCTTCAAATCTTCAGACAATTCTTTTCCTTTTGGTGCCATTTTAATCACAATGAAGATTTTCACCACGGAACACAAATCAGAATTCCTGCAGATGCAATAACTGTAACCGGTGCAAAAATGCCAGGAGAAATAATTTATTAGAATTGAAATTATCAGCAATATTTGAATTTAGTGAAAAGAGTGGATAAAATATTGAATGTAGCAAGTTTCCTGTATTGCGTACATATTTTTGGAACGTTTCAAAATTAATATTTCGTTCCTATCTTTGAAAATGTTTATTGTTTTGTGTTCTAAATTTGTATAATGTTTATATGTGTAACATTTCAGTATAAATTTCGTTTGATTTTCTTCGATTATTATCAGTGTAATGGCAATGTTACTGAAATTTGGGATTTTGTTCAAAACGGGGGCACCAGTATTTTCTTAACGAAACACTTTGAAACTTGGGACACTGGTAGAATGTGTCATATAAAACATCTTTTTCTCTTAGTCTTCTTAACAAAAAAAACCTACATCGCAAGTTATTTCATGTTAAAGTTGTCGTATTTCTGTAATTTCAACCAATGACTGACGTCCATTCAGCCGTCAAAATTAAGTGCTGACTACGTAAACAAACGAATCTCGGCGGTGATAAAATTATTATTTCCTTGTCAAAAAATGGCTGAAGCATGTTGGCAGTAGCTAGTAAACCTTTCTATTATAGGCACAAGGCATGGTTTTTGAGGGAAGGAGCAAGCCGATTAGGGTTAAGGAAAACGAACACACGTGTGTTGCCGCTGCAAAATGTCAGAAGTAATGGAGATTAAATACGCTTTACACCGCTTAAAGTGCCAAAGGAGTAACTTGTAATCAGCTGAATACTTGTCAGTGATTGGTTGAAATTATCGAAATGAGACAATTTTTTGCATGAAATAAATCCGAATACAAACATTTTTTTCTGTTCTATAAAAGTCTTTCGGTACCAAAAACACTACATAAAACATTAATGAAAACTGGTAATTCTGTGAGAAGCTCTCTCTCTCTATCTATATATAGATATATTAGGTTAAGTTTAAAATTAAAGTTTTGACAGGATACCTTAAGTTGTAGTATCCAAACCTTGTTTTGAGGTATGTAACTAATAGTGTGCCTTGAGAGCATGTTCACCACATTCGGTTACCAGGCGTCATCTGCTGTACTACACTTTAGTCGCAGGATCTACATAAGGAATTCCTCAGTGCACATTTAGTATATTTTTAACAATTCATAGAGAAGACAATGTGTACTGTAAGCTTTATTTAGCACGACAATCATTTCGGCTTACGTTTAGACTGCTCCCTAGTGGGTGGAGGACGATATAATGGAAACTTCTAAACCACTACGCCGTGCTTGCACCTATATTATACATACATACATATATATACGTACATATTTATACATACATATATATACACACACACACACATATATATATATATATACACACACATATATATACATATATATATATATATATACACACACACATATATACATATATATATATATATATATATATATATATATATATATATATATATATATATATATATATATATATATATATACACACACATATATATATATACAGACACACACACACACATATATATACATATACACATATATATATATACATACTCACACATATATATACATATACACACACACATACATGCACACATATATGCATACACGCATACATACATCTCTTTTACTTGTTTCAGCCATGCGGCTGTGGTCATGCTGGAGCACCGCCATGGTCTTTCTGACTTCCTCAGTCTGGATGTTTCACATTACCTTTCCTGTATGTGCCTTTGTCCCAGCTGTTGGTACATTTGGTGTATAACGGAGTTTGATTCTGCTGCCCTCATCTGTACCCCATGTCGGGCTGTTGGTTCATCCAGTATTGTGGAGAGGAGGATGTCTAGGTCCTTTTTCAAAACATCTATCTCCACCTTATGCAAATTTCTTAATTTTTGTGGCAGAGCATTGAAGAGCTTTAGGCCTTTGAGCCCTAGACTATTGCAGTACCTAGTCCTGAATTTAGATGGAGTGGATGGTACCTTTGGTACAATACAATGGTGGCCAGTTCTGCCATTTGTATAACACTCAATGCCAAAATTAGGTACTAGCTCCTCTTGGATTTTCCATATGTATATTATTGCATATCTCTCATGCCTTTGCTCCAGGGAGAAATGCAGTAGTTTTCTCAGCCTATCCCTATAGCTCATCTGCTGCACTGTTTCAATCTTTTTAGTGTAGTGGCATTGGAATGCTTCAAACTACTTGACTTCTGTTTTTAAGGAAGTCATGCAGCCACTTTCCAAGATTATCAGCAATGTCCTCTACAAAGTCAAGGTGTATCACACTGACATCTAATTGGTCAAACAGCTGCTTCAAAGCCCAGTCATAGTGCTGTAAAAGCTGTGTGAGGCAGCTTCTTCCTGGACGGAAGCTATGCTGTGTATTGTTCAGTAGGTCATTTTCTTCCAGGAACATTATCAACTTCTTTCTGATGATTCACTCCATAACTTTACTGAGATGCGAAGTCAGAGAGATTGGCCTGTACATATATACATAAATATATATGTACACATATATATATATATATATATATGACGCACCATGTCATATTAAAAATAAAAATTCAAAAGGACATCTAGTGACCGAAGAAGGGACAAAGTCTTACAGCTGTTTTGGCCTAGAGGTGGCATGCCTCATTCTATCTATATAACTCCAGTAAGCTGGAGTAATTGGTAGATGAAATGGATGCAGTGAAGGTACATGCATGATTCTCTAGGCCTCTTCAGAGATTTACAAAGTTCAGTTCATGAAGTTTACAAAATTCAAATATAAATATAAAAGCATATAAAAAAAACCATATAAAGAGTCATAAAAACTCACATATATATGCATATGCATGCATACTTTAACATATACAGATATACATAAATACCTATGTGTGTGTTTAGATGTACATACATAAATGTCTATACATGCACACCGAAGAGTCAATTGTTATTGTTACTATATATGAGGAGGACAGACACATATATATACCCACCCACCCATACATACATACATATATGTATATATAAACACTCCCATACATACATGTTCCCTGGTACATACGCTTTTAGTTGCATTTGGAAGGGAGGACCGGTGCAACGGTTCTTATCACTATATTTTCAGCATATATTGCTATATATATATATATATATACACACATATATATACATATCTATATATATAAAAGAATGCAAAAAATGGGACAAGAATGCAATAGATGATACAAAAAGGGACAAGAAAAAAACTAGGATGGGTCATTTGGAGTTTGCTTTCCTCAGTGGAGTTCAAGATCATCTTTGCAGCTTCGGCTGGTTCTACGCAAGACTGCTCCAATCTGGCCAGCCCTGAGGAAACTCTAGCCTAAGGGCACTAGATTCCTTGGAAGAAAGCAGCAAATGTATACGAAAATAAGGACAGGAAAAAACGGAAAAATGGTACACAAATACAAATGCAAATAACAGGTGCCTTTCAAGTAAGGACGAATTAAATTAAGCTGGCATGTGTGGAAGTGAAGCCTTACGGCAGGGACATAAGAGATGACATGCGCACACACATATATATACATATTTCTATACATATATATACATACATACACATATATATACATATATGCATATATATACATATATATACATACACATATATACACAGACACATATATATCTATATATACAGATATTATCATCATCATTGTTTAACGTCCGCTTTCCATGCTAGCATGGGTTGGATGATTTGACTAC
>NC_068983.1:137316189-137323934 GCF_001194135.2 Octopus bimaculoides | reverse complement strand
GCTAGCATGGGTTGGATGATTTGACTACACCAGGCCCCAATCTGATTTGGCAGAGTTTCTACAGCTGGATGCCTTTCCTAACACCAACCACTCGGAGAGTGTAGTGGGTGCTTTACGTGTGGTACTGGCAACGGCCACGCTCAAAATTATGTATTTTACATGCCACCTGCACAGGAGCCAGTCCAGCAGCACTGGCAATGACCTCGCTTGAATGTCTTTTCACGTGCCAGGAAGGTGACGCTGGTAACGATTACGCTCAAATGGTGCTATTTACGTGCCACTGGCACGGAAGCCAGACAGCTGCTCTAGCAATGATCACGCTCGAATGGTGCTCTTAGTGCTCCACTGGTACAGGTGCCATCACGATTTCGCTTTCACTTGCCCCAACAGGTTTTCGCAAGTCGAGTTAAGTGTCCAATGAAGGAGATTCTGGCATTGGTGCCAGTCGTCGAATTTTGTTCGATTTTGATTTCACTTGCCTCAATAGGTCTTCGCAAGCGAGTTTAGTGTCCAGTGAAGGAAAGGTACACATAAGTGGGCTGGCTACAGCCCTGGCAGAGGCCTTTTTAACATCCATCTTCCATGCTGGCATATATATTATATAAAACAGGAAAAAGATATTTACTTGCATCCAAGTTTTGGAGTTGAAAATGTAATCAGGTCTTAAAATGAATTGTAGGTTTTTTTTTTTTTTAATTCAATTTTTTAAAGTCTATTGAAATACTATACTAGTTTCATTATTTAAAAAACTTTCAATGGTAAAGGAAAAGAAAAAGCAAACAAGATAAGAGTTTAAAAGAGAATGCACACGAAAAGTTCCATAGCAATAAAATCTGTTCAAAAATCAAATTTTCAATAGGTTTCAGTACAAAATTACACAATGAAAATTTAAGTTTTCAATAAGTTTCATAGCATTAAGAAATGATGAGAGTTCAAATATTCAATAAATTTCATAGTAATAATAATAAATGCTAGAATAGGTTTCACAGTAATAAGTTATGTTATCAATTTGATATGATGATGATTTTACGGAATAACAAAATAATTTTTTACAAGTCCAATCATGCTGTGTGAAGGAGAATTGTTCATCATTTACTTTACTTGTGGAACTTGAATTAGGTTTTCAGCTGATATTGTTGTGCATATAGGTTTTTAAGACAGAGCTTCAAGTCCTGATTTGCTTCTCACTCAATGACATTTGTTTTTGTCAACAAGTGGTCCAGCGTTCTGGTTGGTTGACTGCCAGAGTGCACTGTTTGTTTATCATATTTTCTGATGATACATTCATGCTCAACAGTAGTCTGAACTTGTCTGTGTCCAATGCTGTGGTTGGTTGATTATTTAAGGACATTATATGTTTAGCAAATATCCTGGTCAATTGTTTTTTCTGACAGTTAGTTGGCTGATTCACTTATGATGTCACTTGTTTTTCTGATGTCACAGTTGGTTGAATGTATATGAGCATAACCTATTTTTTTCCCCTAATAGACTCAGTTTTGAACAAAAACAAAATTCCCTCATAGTGTAATTAAACAGTGATTTGAAGTTACGTTTCCAAATCCCAGAGCAAGACGATTTTATAATATATACATATAATAATAATAATAAATGCAAAATTCTGTCTGTTTAAGATCCCTGCATTTCAGTCTACATTTGCTCTACATAGTTATATTATACCTTTTTGGAATTAGGATGACCCTGAGATTGAAAAGCTGCCCTTTATTTGGTTCTTGAACATTCAGCATTGGGATCTGATTTAAAAGCATATGGGTTGCTGTTTGTCAGATGAAATCAGAAATCAAGAGGGGAGATAAATGACATTTGCTTTAATTTTACATCAAGATAAGAACTTTGGGACAAATTGGCCAACAGTTGGAATGTAAATTGGGACTGGAACAACAGAATGATTGCATTACAAAATTAATTCTCACCCGTCCTTAAACTCTGATCAAACACCATTGGGGCATAAAGTCATTATAGACATATTATAGTCATGCTTTTTAGCTGTCTTTCGTTTTGGACCACAGGCCCAATTAGACCTCTGCAGCAGCTAGCTTAAAAGTCTGCACAGAGTGTGGATTTTAAGCTAGTATATATATAGTAGTGTCTTAACTTTAAATTCAGTTTCATTAGTCAGCCAGGACCTATAGAAGAAGGCATATGCCTAAGATGCTATGCAGTGGAACTGAACTTAGAACTATACTACACTTTCACTACTTAAAACCTCCTCTGATATGTGGCATTTAGTGAACAAGGGAGTTTGATGTTGCTATCCTCATCTGTATTTCTAGCCACAAGGTGGGTTCATCTGAAATTCTTGACAAGAGTAGAGCTAGCTTTGTTTTGAAGACACCTACATCCACCTCATGTAGGTCTCTCAGGCATTTTGGGAGAATACTGAAGAGCTGTGGGACAGTGAAACCCAAGTTGTTGCAGTATCTGGTTCTGTGTTCTTATGGCAATGCTGGGATCTTTGTGAATATACAACTGTATTGTATAATGCTTAGCATATATATTAATGCAAACATGTATGCGTAATTTCTTCAATGCTGAAATCATACTCCATAAAGAAGGTTGTGAAATGGATGTCATACCTCTTTTTTATGGTTTTATACATGTGTGTGTGTATGTATGTAGGCATGCATATACATGCCACGTTAAAAGTATTCAGTACACTCTATGGAGTGGTTGTCATTAGGAAGGGCATCCAACCATAGAGACCATGCCAGAACAGACAATGGAGCCTGGTGTGGCCCTTGGCCTTACCAGCTCCAGGTAAACTGACCAACCCATGCCAGCATGGAAAATGGACATTAAATGACTATGATGATGATGATATACATACATATATTCAAATATGTACGTACATACATTGAAGCAAGGCTCAGCAACAGGAAGAACATCTCACCACAAAACTTTGCCTCAATTTCCTCCTAGTTAAACCATGCTAGCATGGAAAAACAAATATTAAATGGTGCTAACAATATACAAGGTCTGATCAATAAGTATCTGGACTGTTGCCTTAGTAACAAAGCTAAAGCATGCAGAGTAAAGCTGCTTGGCAAAGATTGACTTTGAACTCAGCTGTGCATGCACACTAATTTTTAAAGTTCTAGTTCACTTCCACTGTTTACAGCAGTGCTTGGAAGGAAGGTGAGTAGCATGTGATCGTCACATTGACCATGACAAAGTTGTCATGACGATACCTACTCAGAGGCCAATGAGAAGTTGTAGAAAGTGTATAAGCCACACACAAGTGTACGAGTGGTTCAGACATTTCCAAGATGGCCAAAAAAATGTCGATAGGGACAAATGTTCTGGGTGACCCACAACCAGCAGAACTGAGAAAAACATTGCAGATGTGTATGCAGCTGTGAACGTAAGTTGTCGAATCACCATCCATGAATTATCAGAGGATGTGCAGATTAGTTATGGCTCAGTTCAGTCCATTATCACTGAAGATTTGGATATGGGACACATGTCTGCCAAGTTTGTGCCAAAACTGCTTTCAGCTGACCAAAATGCACTCAGGTTTCAGTTGCAAAAAATCTCCTCGATTGTACTGAGAACAATAACTTTTTGAAAACTTTGCATAGGCCTCTGAGCAGGTATCACCAAGCTTTCAGCAAAATTTGATTGATTCTCTGCTCAACTTTCTCTGTCATGGTCAATGCGATGATGACATGCTACACACCTTCCTTCCAAGCAGTGCTTGGAAGGAAGCAGAAGTGAGCTAGAATGGTAAAACTTAGTGCATATGCACAGCAGTGTTCAAGGTCAATCTGTGCTAAGTGGCTTCATTCTGCGTGCTTTAGCTTCATTACTATGACAACAGTCAGGATACTTATTGGTCAGACCACATATTTATATTATCTTTTACATTTTACAGTCATTAGACTGTGGCCATGCTAGGGCATTGCTTTGAAGAGTTTTTAGTCAAATGAATTGACCTCAGCACTTTTTTAAAGCCTTGTACTTATTCTGTCAGTCTTTTGCTAAACTGCTAAGTTATGCGAACATAAACTAATCAACAATAATTGTGAAGCAGTGCTGGGACAAGCACAAAGACACACACATATGATGGGTCTGTTTCTGTTTCCTTCCACCAAATCCATTCAGAAGACTTTAGTTTGCCCAAGGCTATAGTAGAAGACACTTGATCAAGGTGCCATGCAGTGAGACTGAACCTGGAATGATGCAGTTGGAAGCAAACTTCTTACTACATAGTCATGCCTGGTAGAAGACCCCAAATTGATGGTGGTGATGAGTAAAACAGGTGATAAAATATACGATTCTTGACTAGTACTTATTGTGTCAAATCTAGAAGACAAGGCTAAGTCAGGTCTCAGAGAGATTTGAAGTTAGAACATGAAGAAATATAAATACTGTAAGGTATTTTGTCCATGATCCATCAATTCTGCTCTTCACAAATCAGCAGAAGTAAACTGCAAATTATATTACTGGCTCATTCATATATTAATATTTAGTCATTCACTGGTGTATTTTGAACTCACACAAGTATAATAATATTACCAAGATGTTCATGATTAAAATAGCTTTCAGTTTTTACTCTATAGATGGTCCATTAGTTTTCATAATACATTTAAACATTTGAATAAAAATACTTGGCTCAAGTGTCACAAGAAAAAAATGCTGGTTTCTAGGAAAAATTATTTCGCTTTTACTGTCATAGATTTGCTTTGATTGCTTGACAACAAGCTACTTAACTCTTTTTAAGAATGTTCATTTCTTTTATTGTTCATTTTGTTCTCTGAGATTGCCTGAAACGGTGAATATGTAACATTTCTCTTTGTTTGAAAGCAGCTGCTTGTTCTGGTTGTCAGCCAACTTGTCTGCTGCTTTTCAGCAGTGCCATTAGGTCATCTGATGACTACTGCTTCATCAAGTGTTTCTGTGGGTTTGTAGCTGCTTCTTTAGCTTGTTTGATTTCAGCATATTGTCTGTTTCTGGTAACATCTTTAGCTCATCCGGCTATTGCTTCTTTCTGTGTTTTACTAGCATGTTTCTGTTGTCTTGTAGTAGCAGACAGAGTTTGTAAAACTGGTTTACATGCAATAAAACCCTCCAGATGAGTCTTTGTTAATGACAAAAATGGGGTTCAAATTTCCTCTTTCCATATCTTCCTCCCAATCGAAATCTCTCCCTTCAAACACTAACTTACTAATGAAGCTACTCATATATCTCCTTTCCCTATTTTTCTTAAAATGATCTCTTTTCCTAAATTTAGATGACAGTGGTTGGATGTTTGTAATTGTGGAGATTAGAAAAGTTAGATATTTATTCAATAAAATATTCTGAAAAGGTTTAAATTGCCTTTCTATACCTCTATATTAGAGATTAAATATATCTCAAATAAGATACACCTATTTCTTTTGCTTGAGGTAAACACCTTTGCACAAGGTGTAAGCTTAAAATGTTAATTTTATTAATTTCTATCACATTCGCTCCTTATCAGTTTGGTTCTCTTCTATTACTCTCTTTCATCTACCACTCTGTCTTATGACTACTGGGAATGAGACACCATCTGGTTGGTGCCAATGAATGAATGAATGAAGACTCTTATGTGTTGTGAGAACAAGACAGCTTTTCTACTAGTGCTGTGTTAAGATAAAATATACTCAGTATTTTCTTGGTAAACAGATGGAGACAACATAAAGGAGGTCTCTAATCTTTTCAAGTACGTGATAATCATTTTAGCAGTGATGCCTAGATAAAATGGATTCAGTGAACTGTGTAAAGTGGTCAACAATAGGAAGGGCATTTAACTATAGAAACCATATCAGACTAAGATGTGGTCCCCATCTCATCTAGCAGGGCAGTTATTCTAAATAAAAACTGAATTGGCACATAACAACCCAAACAACTCATGCCAGCATGTGAAAGTAGACATAAAAGATGAGTGCTTTTGGCAATTCAAGACTGCGATTTGATTCTGATTCCTAATACCCTAGGGTAAAACAAACATAATTCTACATTTCTCCTTCCTCAATCTGGTGCTTTGTTCTCAGCAAAAGAAAATATATTATTCATCCTATGCAAATAATATTGGGTCAGTTTGTGGGCACAACAGTACTCAGTGTTGAATTAAATTTCTCCTGAAGAAGGCAATGATAACCACATCTGCTTATCAATAACATGATGTTAACAAATTTCATTACTTTAATAAATTTAAGGTCTCTTTGACATATACAGCTCTCTCTCTTTCTCAATCTCAATCAGAAATCCCTACATTATTTCATTTTCCCTCAGTAAACCACCAGATAACATCATGAATATAGTGGTGTGAGATGTTGAACTGAATGATAAGTTAATGTTAATATTTTTCTTTTTGATTAACACAATGCTGTGAAGATTTGAACTTTAGAATGCAGAGCTATGAAAAAGTAAACCATTTAGTCTTGTGTTCTGTCATTACTGCCAGTTTGTCTGCTTATTGCTTCAGGTAAAAAAACAGCAAACAAATGACATGAAACAATAGAGAAAATTTTAACAAATACGATATTTTAGGAATATCACTGGACACAAAAACTATAAAGTTTAGAGAAAAGAAGCAATTAAATTTATGCTGCTCTGTGAAAATCATACAATAAACTTGATGCAAGAGTTGATAGTTATGGAATGTTATTTGATTTTTTATTATTTATTAATTTTTTTTTATACGACTTCGAAAAGGAAAGAAGGGCAAAATTTATCCTCATATTGGAGACCTGACCTGAATGCTCGCTATAGGATGTACTCTGCTGAAAGAACCTAAGGGCCAGCTGGTGTTGTTAAACTGGGAGGTTAGGCACATCACTGCATTTTTGTAACCTTGCACAGTTGTACAGCTCTTATGATTGTCTTATTGTTATTATTGCTAGCCCCAAAAATGATGAGCTGGCAGAATCGTTAACATGTCAGAAAAAATGCTTAATAGCATTTCTTCTAGCTCTGAGTTCAAATCCTGCTAAAGTCAACATTTTGTTTCATCTTTCAAGGTGGAAAAAGTAAAGTACCAGTCAACTATTGCAGTCAATGTAATCAATTTGCCCCCTCCCCTCAGAATTGCTGGTCTTGTAACCAAGATTAGAAAGAATTAACATTGCTAGCCCACAGAATATTAGAGCGTTAAAATGTTAGATTGCCAAAATCATTATAGCATTGGGCAAAATGTCTTGCAGCTCTTTACATTCTGAGTTCAAATCTCACCAAGTTCAACTTTGCCTTTCATCCTGCCAGTGTTGGTAAAGCAAAATACCAGTCAAGTATTTAATTGGTTAATCCTTTTGTCCACAAAGTTTCAGGACTTGTGCTTACATTTGAAACAGTTATTATTATCATTTGGGCAATAGATGGTAGAATAAATACAGCATTAGATATTTTATCTTACTGTATTTATGTACCCTTTTACATCCTTGAGTTCAAATCCTTATGGGTGGAGTTATCTATTCTCTTCCCAAATTAGAAATCAATGCTATTATAATTTTGGCCTAAATTCTCAAAAACTTCATAAATATAACTGAGAGACCAAAATAATAATAATAATAATAATAATGATTTCAAATTTTGGCACAAAGCCAGCAATTTTGGGGAAGCGGGTAAGTCAGTTGCATTGACCCCAGTACTCAGCTAGTACTTATTTTATTGACCTCAAAAAGATGAAAAGCAAAACTGATTTGAACATAGAATGCAAAGACATTTTACCAGGCATGCTAATGATTCTGCCAGGTTGTTGCTTTGGTTTT
>NC_068983.1:137300180-137315730 GCF_001194135.2 Octopus bimaculoides | reverse complement strand
TCCGGGTTCAGTCCCACTGCGTGGCACCTTGGGCAAGTGTTTTCTACTATAGCCTCGGGTTGACCAAAGCCTTGTGAGTGGATCTGGGAGATGGAAGCTGAAAGAAGCCCGTCGTATATATATATACATATATATATATATAATCTGTGGCCTCTGCCAGAAGTATAGCCAGCTCACTTATTCCTATCTTTACTTCATTGGACACTAAACTCTGTTTGCGAAGACCTGTTGAGGCAAGTGAATTTGAAATCTGAAATTAAAATCGAACCAAATCCGACGACTGGCACCCATGCCAACCACTCCTTCATTAGACACTAAACTCTGCTTGCGAAGACCTGTTGGGGCAAATGAAATTAAAATTGTAATTGAACCATATTTGATGACTGGCACCTGCGCCAGTGGAGCACTAACAGCACTGTCCAAGTGTGTTCATAGCCAGAGCAGCTGTCTGGCTTCCGTGCTAGTGGTCCGTAAATAGCACCATTTGAGTGTAATCGTTACCAGCGTTGCCTTCTAGCATGGGCTGGTGGCACATTAGAAAATCATTCGAGCAAGGTCGTTGCCAGTGCTGCTGGACTGGCTCCCATGCAGGTAGCACGTAAAAAACACCATTTTGAGTGTGGCTGTTGCCAGTACCGTGTGACAGGCCCTCGTGCCTGTGGCACGTAAAAGCACCCACTACACTCTCGGAGTGGTTGGCGTTAGGCATCCAGCTGTAGAAACTCTGACAGATCAGATTGGAGCCTGGTGCAGCCTTCTGGCTTGCCAGTCCTCAGTCAAATCGTCCAACCCATGCTAGCATGGAAAGCGGACGTTAAACGATGATGATGATATATATATATATATATATATGTATGTGTGTGTATATGCTTGTGTTTGTCCCCCTAACATCGCTTGACAACCAATGCTGGTATGTTTACATCCCCGTAACTTAGCGGTTTGGCAAAAGAGACCGACAGAATAAGTACTCGACTTACAAAGAATAAGTCCTGGGGTCGATTTGCTCGACTAAAGGCAGTGCTCCAGCATGGCCACAGTCAAATGACTGAAACAAGTAGAGTACATGCCTAAATTAGCAACCATTAATAATAATAACAGTCCTTTCTACTAAAGGCACAAGGGCTGAAATTTGTGAGGAGGGGACTAGTCGATTACATTGACCCCAATGTGGAATTTGAACTAAATATCAATGAGCGTTTTGTCTGGCATGCTAACGATTCTGCCAGCTCACTACCTTAATAATAACGGTTTCAAATTTTGCCACAAGGGCAGCAATTTTGGGGTAGGGGATAAGTTGATTACATCGACTCTAATGTTCAACAAGTACTTATTTTATCAACACTGAAAGGATGAAAGACAAAGTCGACCTGGGCTGAATTTGAACTGAGAACAGAGCAATAGGCAAAATACCATGTAGTATTTCGTCCAGCATGCTAACAATCCTGTAAGCTTGCCACTTTAATAATGATTGATAATAATAACCTTTTTTAATATAGGCACAAGGCCTGAAATTGTGGGGAGGGGACCAGTTGATTACATCAACCCTGAAAAGGATGAAAGGCAAAGTCAACCTTGGCAGAATTTGAACTCAGAACATAGCGATGGGTGAAATAACACTAAGCATTTCATAGTGTGCTAACGATTCTGCCAGCTTGCAACCTTAATTATAATAATAATAATGGTTTAAAATTTTGCCACAAGGGCAGCAGTTTGGGGGAGGGGATGAGTCGATTACATTGACCCAGTGTTCAACTGGTACTTATTTTATTCACTCGGAAAAGATGAAAAGCAAAGTCGACCTCAGTAGATTTTGAACTCAGAATAGAGCAATGGGTGAAATACCACAAAGCATTTCGTTCAGTGTGCTAATGATGCTGCCAACTCACCGCCTTAATAATAATAATAATAATAATAATAACAATAATAGTAATGTTCTCATGGCTACAACTCACACCCAAAGAAAAACAGTTGACCTGAAAATATTACAAAAAACTTTTACAAGTATCTTAATTGTAAGTATGTGACTTGGAATAATGAGACTTGGAATAGCTTATCTAAATCAAAGCAACAACAATACAAACAAAAATGTTTTCTAATTTTGGCATAAGGCCAGCAATTTTGATAGGAGTGGGCAAGTTAATTGACCCCATTACTTGAATTTTATTTTAACAACCCTGAAAGGAAGAAAGGCAAAGTTGAGCGTAGCAGGATTTGAACTGAGGATGTAAAGAGCCAGTAAAAATGCTGCAAAGCATTTTTTCAGCATGTCATGATGCTGTCACATTAATAATAATAATAATCGTTTCTACTATTGGCACAAGGCCTGAAATTTGGGGGAGGAGGCTAGTTGATTATATTGACCCCAGTGCTCATTGATCCTGATTGGATGAAAAGGAAAGTCGACCTTGGCAGAATTTGAACTCAGAATGTAGAGAGGGGTGAAGTGCCACTAAGTATTTTGTCTGTGTTAACAATTCTGGCAGCTCACTGCCTTACTAATAATAATATCTTTTATTAACCACAGGAGCATAGATGAGGGAGACATTACAAGAACAGACAACAATTTGTGTGGGGATTTGCATAAAGGATGAGGAGAAATAAATGGAAAAGACAGTGAAATGTTTACAAGGTATGTGTGAAAAGTGGAGTCCTCCTGATACAGGAAAAATTCCAACTAGGGCCAATCAAGTAACCCCCACAGATACAAGATTACTCTGACCACCAAAGGTATGAGCTGTCTCTCCTGTTCTCCAGGCACATACTTAGAGAAGGGTCATTCACTCTAACCATTTTTACCAATAATAATGGTTTCTAATTAAGGCACAAGGTCAGCAATTTTTGAGGGGAGGGAGTCACTCAATTACATTGACCCTAAGTACTTGACTGGTACTTTATTTGATTGTTCTGGAGAGATGAAAGATAAAGTTACCTTTGATGGGATATGAACTCAGAAAGGAATACTGCACAACATTTCTTCTAATGCTCTGCAATGATTACTTGCATTTGCTAAAAGGCTAGAAATTTGGTGAAAAGGAAGAAATGGTCAACTGTATCAACTTCAGTATTTGATTTTTCTTTTTGTTTACCTTGGAAGAATGAATGCAAGTTAACTTGAGCAGGATTTGAACCCTGAATGTAAAGAGCCATTTCAAATATCACAATGCATTTTGTTAATGCTCTATTGATTTTGCCATTTCAAATAATTAATATAATAAATCATTTTTGTTATATTGATGTAAAATATCCCAATCCTAAGGATAAGGATTTCTTATATTGATAAAACTCACAAATTAGAAAGATATACTTAACAGAAATTACTGGTATGTGGTCACTTTCTAGGACCAATAGAATAAGAATGATGAAAAGGCTAAGCCAGTCCCTTACGTATAAATTAAAGAAGCTATAATATATTGATTTATTCTGAAGAAGGTCCCATTATTATGGGAGAGAGAAATATTGATACTTATTTTTATCAAAATGTGACAAATAAAGATAAAACATTTTGGCAGAACAATTCAGAACTTAGGGATCAATCTGAAAACTTTACTGTATATAGACCAATATTTAGTCAGCTCATTTCGATTGTCTGTCTTGAGTTACGAAATTAATATTTCGAAAGTACAAAATACTTATGAAATATTAATTTGTGTAGGCGAAGAGAAGGTTCGATTGAACAAATCTCAGTAGCTGGAACCGACACATATTCTAACAACTCAAAAGGGATTAATGACAAAGTTGATCCCAGCAAATTTGAACTCTCTATGACGTAATTAAATACAGGCCAACCTAGTCCTTGCCTGTCGTCTTAAATATAAACGCTAATATTAACAACGGTAACCACTTACCAGAGAATTTCCTTCAAATAATTTTGGATCTAATGGATTTCTGCCGGGCAGGACTATATTATCGTTTTTCGCTTTACGACTTACTAAATCCTGCCATTGCTCTGTAGGCTTTTCTGTGCTCAAAACATATTGTGTGGTGGGTGAATTTTGAAAAGTTTGCAATGTCATTTTAGGGCACTGTATTGTGGGTATCGCTCCTGGCTTCAAGAACACGCGTGTGCGGCATCCGAATTTCTTCATTAAAACCCCTAGAGAATCATCGCTGGTGAAATGAAGAGAACATATGGCAGATGAAACACATGGTGCCCAGTTTTTACGCCCAGTCTGAACGAAATTGATCCATTTGGACCTTAAAACGGGATCCTTCGGAAAGCGATGTAAACTGGTACCGGATCCTGCACTCGAAGACTGAATGGTATCACAAAATCTAACCACGCAATGTTGGGGCATTATTTCGATCGATCTGCTTATCTTCACGATAGATCCAAAACTATCTTTTTTCAAAAATATTTCAGTGAAAATTGCCACCTACATAAACAGAAAAGAAGGCAAAGTTCCAGCCTGTGTCATTTATTATTTATTCACTGGGTGTTCACTTTTATTAGCTATTTTACTCTCCGGAAAATAAAAAAAATCAAATTCTCGTAGAACATTTTCACTTTTCTATCAGCATGGATATTTTCTAGCGATACCATCCAGATTTAACATTGACGTATGTATGTGAATAAATGAGAGAGGTAGTGAGAGATAATATTTGTCTGTGTAGGCGTCTGATGGAAATTGTGTTGGTGTGAGAGAATATGAGGATGTATAAGAAGAAAAGCGGGGACCATGAGATTGCGCGCCTAAGAGTGTGTATGTGTGTGTGTGTGTGTGTGTGTGTGTGTGTATGTATGTATGTATATATATATATATATATATATATATATATATATATATAGGGAAAATACGAAGGAACAGTATTTTGTGTATGTAGTCCGTTTTCTA
This sequence comes from Octopus bimaculoides, assembly GCF_001194135.2. Taxonomy (NCBI): domain Eukaryota; kingdom Metazoa; phylum Mollusca; class Cephalopoda; order Octopoda; family Octopodidae; genus Octopus; species Octopus bimaculoides. Next base: position 137,310,898 of record NC_068983.1, on the reverse strand, counting down.
TTAGTGTGAAAGTAAATATAAAAAATAAAAAGGCGTTGCTAACCAATTCATTTCGTTTCAAGTCAACCTACATTACGTGTAACGATGCATAACAGGTTACTCATTCTCTATCTCCCTCATACTTTTCCTAACAAACACATGTCACTGACAAATAGCAGTTTTTCATCTAATGAAAACTGATAGAAATGTGACAACAGCAGAAACTTCTTTACTAATTTTCAATAGCTTTTTAAGGATAAACTATGACAAAAATAAATGATCTACCTTGTTTTTATTGAGTAAGAAATCATCTTCATTTATTACATTTTTCATAATTTCATTCAGTTTAACGATAACATTTTACAAATCGCCTGCCATTTTCTTCTTTTTGTTTTGGTAACCTGTGCTGCCACCTGATGAGTGTTACCATGTGATAACAATCATTCCGTAGCAACAATACAGTTATCTCCCTTTACTTACGCTTCCGAGGCTTCGGGATTCCCGATGAACAATTTTCGAGTGTCTAACTTATGATATCACTATGGTGAACTACCTCCTTCTTGTGGTTCTGTGACGAATTAAACTGACGTCATGGCAACAGTATAATGATATTTTTTTCTCATACAGCGACAAGGTCACATACATTTTGAGAGACGAGGAAGGCGAAGTTCGACCTCGGAGGGATTTCAAATAGCTGTGATATTTCGTTTTATAATCAGAAAATGAAAGTGGAAATACTGACACTAATCGGCAATGACCAGGCGGGCGTTTTGAACAGGCAAAGCACACTTTCCCTCCCCACCATTTTTTTAATCAAAAATTTCTTCGGATTCTGTTTTCAACATTTTTTTAAAAAAAGAATTCTTAAAAAATCCTGAAACCTCTTTCCCGTTTAAAACAAATCTGAATTTTTTAAGGACGATTGCTTACGATAATTTTCCACTTTCATTTCGTTATAAAACGAAAGAATACAAGGGCTGTATATAGGGAGAGTCCTTATGCCAATATTATTAACACACACACACTGGTTTAATTCCACTTCTTTATAATTCGTCAGTTGGTTAAATATCCAACTAATTGATTGTTTGTTTAATTTGGCTAAACAGTAAGTCATTTGTTTTGTTTTCGTTTGTCAAAGTTTCTTCGTTGCTACTTGAAACTTTTTCATTAACTTTTGACTTAGTTTGTTACGGAGGCAGCATTTGTCGGCGGAGGTAAAGAATACGTACACAACCGGTTTTCGGCGTAACAAAAACCCTAAACCTAACCACCGGGTGTACGTATTCTTTACCTTCGCCGCATCTGTCTGCTTGAGATCTTGTTGCATGTGTGTGCATATGTGCATGCTTCAGTGTCTATGCGTATGAGTTTGTGTATGCATGGTCATGTGTTTCTGTCTCCTGCTTAAGTGTTGTCTGAAGAAAACATTGTTTTTGCTACATGTTTTAGACTAATTACTTAATCTTTGCTACCATTTGAGTGTGGCTGATGCCAGTGCAGCCTGACTGGCACATAAAAGCACCATTCAAGCATGGGCGATGCCAGTGCCGCCTGACTGGCTCCCATGCCGGTGGCACGTAAAAGCACCCACTACACTCTCGGAGTGGTTGGCGTTAGGAAGGGCATCCAGCAGTAGAAACCTTGCCAAACCAGATTGGAGCTTGCCAGTTCTCAGTCAAACCGTTCAACCATGCCAGCATGGAAAGCGGATGTTAAACGACAACAACGATGATGATGGTGAATCAGTGTTCTTACATTGGTGCATGCAGAGCCCACATCCAGCTACACATGCATCCTAATATTTGTGCCTTCATTGATTTGTTCCCAACTCAGTGCACATAGATGTCTTTCCAAATTATGTAACTGCACTCTCACTTCTACAATCCACTCATAAGGCTGAACCTGGAACCAAGTGATTGTAAAGGAAGCCTCTTATCACACCTATATATATATATATATATATATACATATATACATATATACACACATATATAAACATAATTAAGGGATCAGCAACAGTTGCTTCACCACATACCGAAGTTCAGAAATAACAGCTAAAGTGCTTGGTAAAAATTATTAATTATTAATTTATTAATAAATTGTTAATCCTTTACCCTTTTATTTGTAATATATATATATATATATATATATATATATATAGGGTGTAATGGGTAAATTGTTGCCATCTTATATTTTTAATTTCGCACATATGCATTGGTTTCTTAACTACACTGTTTTGTAGGGTGAGCTGGGCACCGTCTGTGAGAAAAACAGCACCATGATGCAGTTCACTCTGCCAGAAATTTGGAAACTACATACTGTACTGCTTAGCATTCATGCGAGAAGCTCTATGAACATTTGAGAGTGTTTGGGTGTCACTCTGACAACAGTGAAGAGGATTTGGAAAGAGTTGGATGAGCCCAATGGTGATTACGAAGGTATGGCAGCTCAGAAAACTCACTCGGATCATTCTGATAAGAAAAGAACTAAATTTGTTGGTGAGATCCAAGCCAAGATTGACAACAATTCCTGCATCTCAATCAAGTTTATCGGCAGGGAAACAGGAGTGTCTGAGTTTCTTATCAGGCATGTAGTGCATAAAGACAGTTGATATTCCTCATACAAGATGAGAAAGGGCCAATTTTTTCCCCAAGCCATCAAGAACAAAAGGAACGATTGCACTAAGAAGCTTTTGAACAAACTCAAGCATCCCCTCCAACTGAACATGCTTTCATTTTTCTCAGACGAGAAAAATTTCTGCTAGGATCAGATAGTGCACACACTGAACAACCATTGGCTTGCTGTGTCCCCAAAACATGTACCAAGAGTGATAAAAATCAAACATCCAGTCAACATCATGGTGTTTGAAGTGATCACTAGTGTTGGTGATGTTATGCCTCCATTCATCTTCCCAAACGGCCTCAGACTCAACATGGAAGCCTACATCAAGTGCCTGGAGGAGGTAGTGCTGCCCTTGGCCAAGGGGGTGGCTGCTAGAAGACCCTATATCTGGCAACAGGACTCTGCACCATGCCACACAAGCAGGAGAACCCAGTAATGACCATCAGATAATTTCTGTGACCACATTACCCCTAACATCTGGCCACCTAACTCCCCAGACTGCAACCCCTTTGATTATTATGTGTGGGATGCAGTTGAGTGAGAGACCAACAAAACTCCTTGTAACATTAAAGATGAATATGGCAGCATTCACCAACTTAAACAAAGAGACTGTCTAGAAGAGTTGCAGGAAATTCTAAAGTCGTCTGGAGGCCGTGGTTGAAGCCAATGGCGATTTTATTGAATAAATTTACTGTTTAGTATTTCAAGATATGCAGTTTTGGTAAATATATCTGTTAAAATGAGATGTGTTATTTTCATTTTTGCATAATTTAGACGGCAATTTATTCACTGCACCCTCTACGTATGTATGCATATATACATACATACAGTGAAGGCATGTGGCTTAGTGGTTAGGGTATTAAGCTCATGATTGTAAGGTTGTGAGTTCAAATCCGAGCAACAGATTGTGTCCTTGAGCATGACACTATTTCACATTGCTGCAGTCCACTCAGCTGGCAAAAATGAGTAGTACCCTATTTCAAAGGGCCAGCCTTGTGACATTCTCTGAAAACTACATCAAGGGTACATATGTTTGTGGCATGCTCAGCCACTTGCACATCAGTTTCATGAGCAGGCTATTCTGTTGATTGGATCAACTGGAACCCTCATCATCGTAACTGATGGAGTTCGTTTTAGATATATATGTATAAATACATAAATATATATATATCTGGCACGAGTTCGTTGCCAGTACCGCTGGACTGGCTTCTGTGCAGGTGGCACGTAAAATACACCATTTCGAGCGTGGCCGTTGCCAGTACCTCCTGACTGGCCTTCGTGCCGGTGGCACATAAAAACACCCACTACACTCTCGGAGTGGTTGGTGTTAGGAAGGGCATCCAGCTGTAGAAACTTTGCCAAATCAGACTGGAGCCTGGTGTCGCCTCCTGGTTTACCGGTCTTCAGTCAAATCGTCCAACCCATGCTAGCATGGAAAGCAGATGTTAAACGATGATGATGATGACATACATCTGTGCTGGTGGTACGTAAAAGCACCCATTACACTCATGGAGTGGTTGGCATTAGGAAGGGCATTCAGCCATAGAAATCCATGCCAAATCAGACTGGAGCCTGGTGCAGCCTTTCAGCATGCCAGCCCAGTCAGACCATCCAACCCATGCCAGCATGTACAATGGACGTTAAATGATGATGATATCTTGAATGTGTCATACTAAAAAAAAAAAGAGAAAAAATTGGAAGACCCACACACCTACATGTGTGCTCCTCCCATTGACTTTGTTTCTTCATAACTGTTAGAAAAAATTAGCACCAGGGTAAAATGAGTAACTTCTGATTTCTTGTTATTTTCTCCTAACCTATTAGAAATCATTACATTGCAAATATTGCATCATCTTTAGGAGTAAAAATTGGTCAGCATAGTTGTTGAAGTTGAGAGAGACTGAAACATAATCAGGTGGCAAGTCCTCTTTTTACAAGAAATATTTCCTCAACTTTGACCTAACTGTAATTTTTGGTGTTTAACAATCAATATTCTTTTCTCTGTTGGATTCCAAATCAATTTTTCCTCACACTAATGTCCAGTTTGGTTTTTTTCAAGTTTCAAAATATGATGTCTAAAACGGGGTAAAAGACACTCCAGCAGATCGTGAAGAAGATATAGATAATATTTTCTGAAGAGTTTTTTTTTTTAATATTTAGTCAAGTTTTGTTAATTTCGTATCTTGTGCCATTTCCCCCTGATCTTCTTTCATTTGACCTAGATATTTAATTTTCGCATTTCTGATGTCTAGGGATGGATAGTGATGTGTATGAGTCTGTTTTTTTTTTTTTTGAGAACTGAAGTGGCAAATTTATCATCTTGGCCTACTCATTTTGCCCCAGCCAAATTAGTCTTTTATATATATGCTCAAAGAGAATGGCAATAATTATCTGAAATAGTGATCAGATTATGCTATAGTGCATTTAGGGAAGACCATTTGCTTTACTGATATAGCTTTTGTGAGGTAGTGAACATTTGTAAAAAAATATATTTTGTCTAAAAAACACTTCATTTTGACCCATTCCCTATTCTTTTGTGAAATTTTCTACGAGTACCTGTCAGGTGGCATAGATTATGATTGTATCGGCAGTTTGAGACCAAAAAAAAAAAAGAAAAGAACAAAAGAAAAATTTTATGGGCACGCAATACATACACACACCACATATCTATGAAATGAAACTTAAAATCTTGAAAAAATTACTTGATGTGAATCAGAATGTATCTGTATGCAGTCATCAATTAAATTCCCAGACAATCATAACCTACACCATCTGATAGGTATTTGTAGACAATTTTGCTAAAAATATACCTATTTTTCTGAAAGTTATGAGGAAACAAAATCAAGATTATTGACTTATCAAAACTCCTCTCATCTTCTCTGAAAAACATTTTCACAACAAATTCCGATATAATCGGAATCTAGAGCACCTGAAAAGTATTTGTTGAAAATTTCATTAGAAATTTCCATTTTTCAGGAAGTTATGAGGAAACAAAGTGGGGGGGGGGGCTACACTTCTGTAGATATATCGGAAAAGCCCTCTTTTTATTAAAAAAGCATATTGAACAAGTAGAGATCAAGTTTTAAAAATTCACGCTTAATCAATCAAATAAATGCCAAAAAATCTGAGACTATTCTACGGAATTTGTCCAAATTCTTTAACAGAAGTAAAGACAACAGTATAGACCAGGGGTCACCAAACTACGGCCTGCGAGGTCAGTTCATCCGTGTTTGGAACAACTTATGCCTGTGAGCAAACATTTTCAAAAATGAAGTATGTGAAGTCAGCACATCGAACGAGGTTGACTGATGAACATTTGAAAGCAATTCTCTTGGTTGGATGCAACAATTCCAAAGCAAATATTGATATCTTAAAAGCTAAACACCATTTTCACAAATCTCATTAACCTTTTTTGCTGCTTAGTTTGTGAGATTCGGATATGTGCGCACTGGGTGTGATAAAACTATCTTATTGCTAACGTCACCTTCTTTGATAACTTTTTGGTAAATAAACATGTTGGTTGTCTTTATTTGTTGTGTATTCAATGTATTGTATTAAAGAAAATGGTTATGCGGCTCGCTCTCGTCATTCTCTCAGTCATCTGACCCCTGGTATAGACGAATGGGGAAGGCGCAAGAACTGATGAGAACCAAGTACACAGTGGAGGACTGCCGCAATATTGGGGTGTTTGCCAGTGGTGGTTGGCAGTCAAGGATACCTATGGAATTCTATGCATTTAATAATTACAGGAATGAACAGAAGAGCTATCAAGAACAACTGGTCACTGATCGGTGGGGTCAGTAGGAGGTCGCTTGGATATAGGGCTGGGCTTGATCAACCTCGGTTGGGTTGCCTGGATGAGGATGTGTGTTGTATGAGACCCAAAACACCCAGTGTCTTCGGTTTGGGCGAGTTTAGGCTCAGGCTATGTCTAACTTAAAAGCACCGCCAATAGAAGACAAAATATGTAGAATTTATTTGTGTGTGTGTATGAAAGAGAGAGGGGGAGATTAAATACATTTTTTTATTATTTATATTATTACGCACATGGATAAATAGTCAATTCATGCAGCGAATCTTTGAGAAGTAAAACTGTCTAAACTTTTTCCACGTCTTTGTTGTTATTCGAACAGATCTATGATCAAAAACGTTCCAGCTACGACCATCCCGTATTTTATTCACATTTAATGTATCTAGAACCATGTTATCTGTCCTTCGTTTAAAATAGTAGAATTGGGGTTTAATGAGGGGGATGTGGTTGCGCCTCCTAGCTAGTCTAGTAACCATAAAAACTTTCTCGTCGGGTCTTTGTTTACTATCATACCAAACATGTCAAACTTGAGGAGCTCTTGATTTAATCCTGTACTCGTTCGATTGTCCTGAGTTTTGTTAGCGCGAGGGGCTCTCTGCAGTTGCCCGAACTGCTAGGAATAACAACCAAATCTCTCTTAAATCATCCTACAGTCTTAACAAAGAAAACGTATTAGATTGCATAGCTTAGCTTACATACTCATAAAAAGATACGGTGGTGGCGAGTGGAAAAATATTGGTTACAGACCTATTCAATCAAAGACGACTTGGGACTGAACAACTACTTTCAGTTACTTTTTTCGCCGGCCCTTAAGGTGTTAATATCGAAATAAGCGCAGTTTTCATAACAGTTCGATTTATTCCCAGTGACTAGTAGCATGTTATCAGTTTCTTTTTATTTTTCACATCTTTCTTCTTTTTAAGGTACCTATATCGCACAATTAATGTAATAGAATAATGAATGTCGATAGCGCAAGTGTTCTAGGTTAAAATGCATGAAAAGAACTATTCACTGCTTATTGTCAACTACTAATTAGAATATTTGAAAGCAACTTCCGTATCCTACACCGTTCCCGCTATTAGCAGACAGTCAGCAGTAAGATCGTTTTTACGTGTACTTTTAATCGAGAGCAGTCTATCAATACTTGACAAAAATAACTGTCACAAGTTACAATACGGAGATGCGCGAACAATAATTTCTTCGTAATATTTTTCAAAATCTTTTGAAACAGAATTTATGTCCACGAAATCGGTGTCGAGAAAAAAAGTAATTGATGAATTATGGGCCGCCAGATTTAAATCGAGTTATTCAGTTGACGAGATTCATTCTCTAAACACATGTAAACAAACGCTTTCACATACACACGTGAATATACTTACTTTGTTCGTGTTTCTTTGTCTTATACATCCAGGAGAATTTGTGATAGCCAGTATTTCTGGGACAGATATTGTTGAAATGTGACTGTTATTCGCGACAGATAATCTTGTTGCATGTGATTCCATCGCTCGTATCATCTCTCCTTCCGCTCTAAACTTACTACTTTTCTCAATGTTCGCCGAATCTTCAGTGTGGTTGTGAGTCTTGTGCAATTTTGTTATTGTGTTGTTACAGATGTGCAACCTTGCTTTACAACGCAACGATTTTTTTCTGTAACATGAGTAAAAGCGTGTGTCTTCATCTGTTTTACTCATTTTTTCATAATTGAAAATATATCCTTCGTACATCACTTTGTCGTGACCGTCTGTTACAGGAATCCATATACCGTTATATGGGTTTTGCTCCATTCTGGAAACCCTGTTTATTTCCTAGGCCGCTTGTAACCAAACGAAGTAACCGAATCTTTAAAATGACAGTTTGAAATTAAGAGTAAATTTTAAATTTGTAAATAAAATGAATACATTATACTGAAATCAATCGTCTCCTATTTGAAAAAAATTCCGTTCTTTCTGTGCAAGTCGTGAATACAGTTACAGAGTGTAAAATTATGACGACTTAATCCAAAAAATGGCGCCGGAAATTTATTTCATCGACTGAAATATGGCGACAGAGAAATAGCATCAAATTCGTGTACGTGTATGTATTAACCTATATTTTGACATTCCAAACTGATGATTCACTCTAAGGCTACTCCGAGTTTCCGCGTGCATGCGTTCATTCAGTCTTAACAACATACCCCTTTAAGAAACGAACACTGATACTTCTAAACCGAACCCTAAATGTCTCATCTGAACGAACGCATGCAAATGAGAAATGCTGAGTAGCAACAAAATGAATAAACAGCTTTGAATGAATGAAAAAAATAAACATATATTAAAAGTTGAAGGGTGTCTTGTATATACAGTTCCTCCTCATTGAAGCAAACTAATGGGGGGGGGGGGATGTCCGTTTTAGTCAAATGTCCGAATTAACCGATGGTAGAATTTAATATTGTATACGTACATGATATTGGAAGTATATGCAAAATTTGAGTACATACTGTAAGAATATATAACTATGCAAGTATAAATTCTGCTTTTAAAATTATTTAACGTTAATACATAAAATTAAATAAAAAGTTCATACCGTAAGTTCCCCGGTTGATGGGCTACCTGCTTCTCCAGTGGTAATTTTTTTACACATTCCATGGCGATTTCTAAATCGCCATAACCACCCATCACTAGCTACAAAATTGTCGACGCCCATGTCCCTAGCTAACTTGACAGCAGCACTTTGGATTTCCACACCACGGACGTTATTACCACAAGATCGTTGATGGATAAACCACTTCGTCACAGCTTCCTCAAGATTTGAATCTTTTGCAACTCTCATACGCTTCCTTGCACCAACAGATAGTTTAGAATTTGCAGCAACATTATATTTCAAAGAAAATGTAGTAAGTTTGTCCTTAGCCTTGCGTATGCCTGAAACTGTTTGTTTTTTGATACCATACTGAGTACAAATACTCCTCACCGAAGCACCAGCCTCTAACTTCTTTATAAGTTCCAGTTTCTGGATCACAGATAGAGTAGCATGCTTTTTCCTTGGCTTCTTACTTTCCCTTGAAGCCATCGTGTATATCACGAGGCTGAAAGATATCTAATCCCAGAAATGCGAAAGGAAATTGCAAGGAGAAACATTAATAGTGAAATGGCGGTGTAAATCAACATTGTCAGTCTCTCGCTTAATTCAGATTTCGACCGGTTTATCCGATATCTAATTCTAACGAATGTATGTATATATGTGTGTGTGTATGCATCTTTAGGATTTACGTTAATATATATAAATACTAGCAGTATAACCCGACCTTGTCCGGGTGTGACTTATTACACCATCTACGATAAGTCTTGCTAGGTGAAAATCAACTAAAAAGAAAAAACCCTTATGATGTAAATATGTTCATAATTCAAAAGACGATAAAATTAATAGGGAAAGTCTGAAGGCTGTTTTGCGTAACATTATTAAGCGTACGTAAATTTCATCCGTCTAATTGGCTGTAGAAATGCTTGTGCAAAACAAACTTTTTGCGCTGCCCTGATTATATATAGCAGGGTAATCTCTTTTAGCAGGAGGTAGGATGGCAATTTCTGATGAAGCAATTGCTGGCGATCTGTTGCTACACAGTTTTGCCATAATTCTATCAGATTAGGTAGAATATGTTGATGCACCACTTTGCATTATGTTCAAAGTAGCTTCTGGAATGTGGTGAATTGCTGCAGTCTGTTGCTGTCATTTTAAACTGGTTGCTTTCTTTCCCCAGCAAACTCTCTTGTTTGGAGGCATAATCTATGTATACATTAAATAGAACAACAAAGTTATAATAGATGGCAGGGTCGGTAATTTTCACATTTCTGTAATTTTTCAGATTAACACCCGCACGATTACCCAACCCTAACCCTAAAACCCTAAACCTAACACTAACCCTAAACCCTAACCGTAACCTTAAAATCCTAACCCTAACCCTAAAACCGTAACACTAACCCTAATCCTAACCTTAAACCCTAACCCTAACACCCTATTGAAAATCGTGGTATATTTACCAAACATTGATGAACATGAGTTATATTGTAGTCAATGATTGTGTGTACAGGTAGAAGGGAAGAAATATAAAAGTTGCTAGAAACAACAGCCAAATCTCCCTTAAATCACACAAAGTAAACGGAATTTAAAAATGTTTACATCAATGGAATTTTTTCGATGTGAACTTTCCAGTGCAGTAATTATGCGCTCAACATATAATTTAGAGAGTAAGAGTAAAAGAGGGGGGGAGAGAGTGATACATAAACCCTAACACTAACACCCTAATGAAAATCGTGGTATATTTACCAAA
>NC_068983.1:137287605-137299814 GCF_001194135.2 Octopus bimaculoides | reverse complement strand
TTGAAAATCGTGGTATATTTACCAAACATTGATGAACATGAGTTATATTGTAGTCAATGATTGTGTGTACAGGTAGAAGGGAAGAAATATAAAAGTTGCTAGAAACAACAGCCAAATCTCCCTTAAATCACACAAAGTAAACGGAATTTAAAAAATCTAATTACTGCACTGGAAAGTTCAATAAAATTCCATTGATGTAAAAATTTTTACGAAAAAGTGGAAAATGTGGATTTCTATAAACTTTCAAAAAGGCTTCACACAGACACACAACTTCAGCTTTATATATTAAGATATATCATCATCTTCATTTAACGTCCGTTTTCCATGCTGGCATGGCTTGGGTGGTTTGACTGAAAACTGGTAAGCTGGGGAGCTGCACCAGGTTCCAGTCTGATTTGGCATGATTTCTGTGGCTGGATGCCCTTTCTAACGCCAACCGCTCCAAGTGTGTAGTGGGTACTTTTTATGTGCCACCAGCATGGGTACCAGTTATGCGACACTGGCATTGGCCACACTTATGATTTCACTTGGCTTGATGGTCTCCTCAATGACAACATATCGCCAAAAGTTTTGGTCACTTGTCATTGCCTCTGTGAGGCCCAATGGTCATGCTTCACCACCTCGTCCCATGTCTTCCTGGGTCTACCTCTTCCACACGCTCCCTTCACTGTTAGAGTTTGGCACATTTTCACACAGCTGTCCTCATCTGTACACATCACATGACAATACCAGTGCAGTCGTCTCTCTTGCACACCACATCTGATGCCTCTTATGCCCAACTTTTCTCTCAAGACACTGTTGTGCATGTACACTGACATTACACATCCAGCTTCATTTCTTTCAAATCTACAATCGATTTAACATCTGACACGTGACACACTGTACACAAGTACAGGTAAATGCTCTTTTGATGGAGAGAGTGTGCATTGTCTGGGAATAATGGCATATCAGCTGAGATATATAAATATGGTAGCAGTCACCTGCAGAACAAGTTACATAAACTCTTCTTAATCTGGGAATCAAGATCAGTCCCACAGGAGTTTAAAGACACTTCTATTGTCCATCTTTATATGGATAAAGACAACAAATGTGACAACCATAGAGGTATCTCCCTTTTGTGTGTTGCCGGGAAGATCCTTGGAAGGCTTTATCTTACACAGACTAAATGATGTCCTTGCCAGCTTAGTGTTGCCTGAATCTCAGTGTGGATTTTGGGCTGGTAGAGGCACAGTAGATATGATTTTTAGCCTAAGGCAGCTGCAGGAAAAGGTTTGTGAGCACAACCAAGACGTTTTTGTTACTTTTGTAGATCTAACTAAAGCTTTTGACACTATATCTAGGGATGTTCTTTTGGTTGTCCTTAGAAAGCTAGGTGTTCTTGAAATAATGCTCAATGTCATCATTTCTTTCCATTAAGGGATGATGGCTTCTGTTAGATCTAGCAGGTAAGTGTCTGATTCAGTCACAGTCTCAAATGGGATGAAACAAGGCTGTGTTCTTGCACTACTCTTATTTGCTTTGTATTTCTCCATCATGTTGGAAACAATGTTCGTAGGTGTTAAAAAAGGAGTAAAGTTTGAGTACAGAACTGGTGGTGGCTTGTTCAACCAACAGCACTTCAAAGCAAAAACTATGATTTTGGTACAAATAGTTCAAGATTTGCTCTTTGCAGATGATTGTGCACTTGTAGCTTGCACTCTTGAGGACATGCAATGGATTTTAAACAACTTTTCATGTGCATCGAAGGCTTTTGATCTGACCATCAGCATAAAAAAAAAACTGATCTTGTCCATCAGCTCATTCTTGACCATCTTCCCACTGTTGCCTCCATTGTATATGTTGATGGGAAAACATTAAAAACTGTTCTTGGTTCCATTGTATCCAATGATGCGAAGATGGATAAAGAAATTGAGTCCAGAATCAGGAAGGCTAACTCTGCTTTTGGTAAGCTTTATCATAGGCTTTGGAACAGTCAATGTAAAGAAGTCAGTGGTCTTGACAACATTGCTTTATGGTGCTGAATCTTATGAACTTTTCAGCTGATCCTCACATATATATATACATAGGTTTGGTGATGATAAGTTTGATAAGTGCTAATGCACAAAACTCTTGGCCTTTGAATTAACAACCTCAGAATGCTGAACCATTCAGATGAGATAACAAAAGACCTAGCACCTTGCTATACTGAAGAAATCCCGTACTCCACAGCAGAAGTGTTAAGGCTGCATCTCTTGGTGAAGAAGACCAGCTTGCAAGAGTCCTGTTCCAGTGCCAGTACCATGTAAAAGCACTCAGCACACACTGTAAAGTGGTTGGCATTAGGAAGGGCATCCAACCATAGAAACCAAACTAAATCAGACTGGAACCTGGTGCAGCTTTCTGGTCAAACCATCCAACCCCTGCCAGCATGGTAAACAGGCATTAAAGGTTGATGATGGTGATAATGAAACACACACACACACACAAATATGTCATCATCATTTTAATGTCCATGTTCCATGCTGGCATAGGCCGAACAGTTTGACAGGATCTGATGAGTCAAGGACTGCATCATGCTCCAGTGTCAGCTTTAGCATGGTTTCTACAGCTGCCTCTTCATAAAACCACTTCACTGTGTGTACTAGATGCTTTTTTTCAATGAGCACTAGTGAAGTTACCATGCAGCTTGCAAGACTACAAACCTTGAGTGAGAAGGAGGAACTTTGTTAGGAGAATAAAGAATAGAGAGGAATAAAATATGAGGGAAAAGGGCTGGAGCTGAACAGGTTTCTTGCTGAAGAGTAGCTATATGATCACTCATGTTTTAGAAAAGCGGTTGGGGATGATGTGAAGCTGGAAATTGGAGATAGTGTCAGAGTGGACTTTGAAGGTACAAGGTGGGTAGGAATGAGGGAGACAGAGGTTCTAGGAGTGAATGAGAAGAGTAAGAGAACCAGCATGGCCACAGCTCTGAGCTAAAACTACAAAAAAAAATATTTTATCAAACTCAGAAGGATGGAAAACAAATGTGACTTCAGCTGGATTTGGACTGTAATTCTACTATGATAATCCTTTCTATTAAAGGCACAAGGTCTGAAATTTTGGGGAATTACATTGACCCCCAAAAGGATGAAAGGCAAAGTTGACCTTGGCAGAATTTGAACTCAAAACATAACGACGGGTAAAATACCACCAAGCATTTCGTCCAGTGTGCTAACAATTCTACCAGCTTGACGCCTCCACTATAATAATATGTTACATAGACATCAATTAAACCAACCCTAATACTTGATTAGTATTTATTGTATCAGTCCTGGAAAGATAAAGTTGCCCCAAGCTGAGTTTGAACTCAGAATGTGAAAAGTGTAACTAAATATCACAAAACATTCTGTTCAATGGTTTATCAATTTTACTGTTCTTAGTAATCATTTCTAACTCAGACAGGAGACCAGAAATTCATGGAAAGGGGTTAGTCAATTAAATTGATCCCAGTATACTTGAATATACTTTATTTTATCCTGGAAGGATGAAATGTAAAGTTCTCCTCCTATCACATCTATCATTTCCAGCTTACAGGCACATGCTAAAAGTAGGCCTATTCACTGAGGTCATTTCTGTTACTCTTTTAACAAATTTACTAGGCAGCAGTACTTCCTTCTCCACCTCAGTGATATCAATTGTTTCTAATATAGACACAAAGCCATTAATTTTTTTCTAAAGAAACAGTTGATACACTGGTATTCATTCAATCTACCCTGGAAGCATGAAAGATGAGCACAAAGTGATTTGAACTAAGAATCTAAAGGGATATTACAAAATATAGTAAGGTATTTTGTCCACTATTTTATAAATCTCTTGCTCCTAATAATGATTGTTTTAAATTTTGGCACAAGGCCAGCAATTTTAAGAGGAGGGTTTAGTCCATGACATTGACCCCAGTGCTCAGCTGGTACTTATTTTATCAACCCTGAATGGATGAAAGTTAAAGTTGATCCCAGTGGAATTTGAACTCATAATGTAGAGGTGAACAAAATTGTTTTGTCCAGCTATCTAACACTTAATTATCATGATAGTAATAATAATAATAATAATAATCAACCTTTTTACAAAAGGCACAAGGCCTGGAATTTTGGAGGAGGAGACTAGTCGATTACATTAACCTCAGTACTTGACTGGTACTTAATTTATTGACCCCAAAAGGATGAAAAGCAAAGTCAACCTTGGTGGAATTTGAATTGAGAGTGTAAAGATGGATGAAATGCTGCTAAACATTTTGCCCGGTGTGCTAACGATTCTGCCAGCTCACTGCCTTATAATAATAATAATAATGGTTTCAAATTTTGGCACAAGGCCAGCAATTATGGGGAAGGGTTAAGTTAATTACATCAACTCCAGAGTTTAACTGGTACATATTATATTGACCCCAAGAGGATGAAAGGCAAAGTTGACCCCGGTGGAATTTGAATATAATAATAATAATGGTTTTAAATTTTGGCACAGAGCTAGCAGTTTTTGAGTGGGGGGAACAAGTTGACTCCAGTACTTGATTGTTACCAGGGTCAATAATAGTAATAGTAATAATGACAGACTCTGCCGTTGAATATGATGTATGAATGTTCAGCTTTTGCCAAATGACCTGCACAAATGGGTTGTTTATAACGAGCAAATGTATGTGCTGTACCTTAGCTCACACCTTCCATTAAATTGACACTGCCTGAAGAGGTGCATGGCGTACCATATGTCAGGTGTCAAAGTTATCACAGAGCAATGAGATGAAGTGTTTTGCTCAAGAACACAATGCACCATTTGGTCTAGGTATTGAAACCATAATCTTGCGATTGTGAGTACAACACAATCATGAGGTCATGATTTAATAGTAATGATGATGATAATAATAATAATAATAATAATAATAATAATAATAATAATAATAATAATAATAATGGTTTCTAATTTAAGCACAATATGGGTGATTTTGAATTGGAGAAGGGAGCTTAGCTTATACCCAGTCCAACTCAGTAGTTAACATATTTATTTTACCAATCTTGAAAACACGAAAGGTAAAGTTGATCTTGTTGGGACTTGAATGCAACCTGAAGAAAGCTGGAATAAATACAGTTATAAATATTCTATCTGATGTTCCAGTGATTCTGTCAGTCTATTACCTTCAATGACAATAATCCTTTGGGAGGAAGATAGGTCATTACATTGGCTCTAGTGCTCATATGGTACTCATTTTATCAACTCTGAAAGGACAAAAGCAAAGTTCACTTTGGCAGTATTTGAAGTTAGAATGTAAAGCTGGAAGAAGTGCTTTAAACATTTTGTTGCTAAGCATTTCTGATACCTGACTCAAATGTATCAACAATATTTGACTTGTCAATAAAACAAAGCCACTTCTCGGTAGAAAACGGAATTTTTTCCTTGTAATTGCTAAAATAAATAAACTTTAACACTTACCATCATCAAGTTCTTATGTTTCTTTACATAACGGATTAATGTTGTTTTTGGAATGCTAAATAGTTTAGAAGCTTTCATGTAACCCAGCTCTCCTTTCAAGACAGCCATAATAGCTCCTTGAAGATTTTCTTTGTGCCATGAACCCTGTTGTGTTTTTCTGCAATAATTCCTCACCATCTGAAAATAATAAGCAATTGCATAATTGTTTTAACTGATAAATCATAATAGTTATTTTAAAAATATTTCATTTGATTTTTAGATATTTCAGCACATTAGTAGAGTCTTTATACTATGAATTATATTATCTAAGTGACCAGATTTTGAGTCAAGTATTGATTGCCTCTGTAACAAAAAAATAAAAAATAATAATATGTACAAATATACAGAACCACCATCAATTTTCTTAAAATTTTGTTACCAAAGCCTCTTTGGACTAACAATGTAAAGGGATACATGCAACAAAATATAATAGTATTTTGTCTACCATTCTACTAATTTTATCAATCTATTGGCCTTAATAACACTACCAACAACAACAATGATAATAATAATAATGGTTTCACATTTTGGTACAAGGTCGGCAAGTACTGTCTGTCGAGACACAAGGACCTCAGACAGACAATACTTTACACAGTATGCAGTATGTTCCAAGTAAAGCTGATTTTTTGCAAATATGGAGACCTGAAAATTGAGATCACCAAGATGTGGCAGCTGTGAAAGTCAAATGTAAAGGTTGTTCTTGTTATCATCAGAACACTGGGTTTAATGCCACCCAACCTCAAAAAACGTCTGGACATCCATCATCATCATCCAGTGTTTTAAATCCAGGTTTTGTCCCTGTTAATGGGGGTGGCTGGATCTACCTCAATGCCATAGCAACCGAAGTAGGCAAGTGCAGCCCACCCCAACCTTTGGACTGGCTGGTGCCCTTTCTCCTTTGCTATCATGAGGCTTTTTTGGAGCTGGATTTTCTATGGGGAGCATGCCCTTGCTTACCCCTAACCTCAGTTTCTGGACATAAGTGGTCCTGAGACTGAGGCCTCTACCACAATTTTTAGCTCAGGAAGGCAGTACTTGCTGACTTTGTGCCAAAATGTGAAACCATTATTATTATCATTGTTGTTGTTGGTAGTATTATTAAGACCAGTAGATTGATAAAATTATTAGAATGGTAGACGCTATTTATTTTATTAACTCTGACAGGATGGAAGGTAAAATCCACTTAGGCAGAATTTGAACTCAAAATATAAAGATGGATGAAATGACGCTAAGCATTTTGCCCAGTATGCTAATGATTCTGCCAACTCATGCCAGATCAGCATATTATCATGAAAAAAAGAGAAAATGTCAACAAATATGGAGACCTGAAAATTGAGATCACCAAGATGTGGCAGCTGTAAGAGTCAAATGTAAAGGTTGTTCCTGTTGTCATCAGAGCATTGGGTTCAATACCACCCAACCTGAAGAAACGTCTGGACACTTAAAAAATACCCTACAATCTTGGTGTTTTGCAAAAAATCAGCTTTACTTAGAACATACTGCGTAAAGTACTGTCTGTCTGAAGTTCTTGTGACTTGACAGACAGTACAGATCCCCAGTACACACAATATCTTCAATCTACAATATCACAATATTGGATACTGTGTGATGTCTGCAACAACAACAACAACAACAACCCTTTCTACTGTAGGCACAAGGCTTGAAATTTTGGGTGAGGGGGACTAGTCTATTTAATCGATCCCAGTGTTTCACTGGTACTTAATTTATTGAATAATAATAATAATCATATCATGCACAAATGGTTGTGATGCATGTGCCTAGTGTACTCTTATTAGACAAGTAGTCATGATGGGTATATTGGGTTTCATGTATTTGTATCCCAGTGTCACTTTGATGGCATACGTTGCTCTTTCACTCAATAATAATAATGATAACAATATAATCCTTTCTACTATAGGCACAAGGGCTGAAACGTTAGAGGAGAGGATTAGTTGATCACGTCGGTCTTGATGCTTGACTGGTACTTAATTTATTGACTCTGAAAGGATGAAAGGCAAAGTCAACATCAGTGGTATCAGAACATAAAGCTGGATGAAATGCCATTAAGCATTTTGTTCAGTACAGTAATGATTCTGCCAGCACCCTGCCTTGTAGTAATAATAATAATAATAATAATGATAATAATAATAATTTCTTTTATAGGCCACAAAGGCCCAAGACATGGAGGACAAATTAAAGGACAAGATACAACACACAAAAACAGGTGGAGTTTGCATTCATCAAAGGTAGACACTGCAAGATTAAAGGCTATAACAAAGGCTATATAAATAGAAATTAGAGAAATAAATAAATAGAATCCCCAAGACCAGGGCAGTCCATGTAGGGTAATTCAGAAAACGTCATGCAAAAGACCCAGATTACTCTGCCATCTCCAAGGCATGGAGAGTGCCCGCTTCCAGTTTCTTTTCTCCTACTTAAAAGCATACTCACTGTAGATGCATTCAGTCTCACCAGTCTTACCACTCTTGTCCACCTTTTGATAAACACACTAGATGGCAGCACCTTCCTCTTCAATGATATTTGGAGAAATTGATTAAAGCTTGACCAGATAGGAAAGTGCTTGTCTTCAAACTTTTCAGATGGGTCCACCACACAGCCTCTTTTTCCTCAGCTAGAAGGGTAAAGACTCCTTCAGTCATGAATGACCATGAGTTTGCACCTGGAAAGTTCCCCTCCAAGACTCAAGTCTGGGCAAAGTTGTTTATAGAAGACCAGCAGTCACCCATGCATAACAGCCTCCCCTCTTCACACCACCAATATTATCCAAGAGAAAGGCAAAGTCTGATACAGTTTGGCACCAGTGACATTTCTACAGCTGAGCAATATGAAATAAAGTACCTTGCTCAAAAACACAACACAGCCTGGACTAGGAATCAAACTCACTACCTCATGATTGTGAGCCTGACACTTTAACCACTGAGCCATGTACCTACCTTCCATCTCTGCTAAAGGAAGGTGGTGCATTGATCTTCACTATACACTTGATGAACAGCTGGATTCATCTTACACGAGACAGCAACTGCTCAGCACAGTGCCACAAGTCTCTAATGCATGTATACTGAATGATTGCATGATAGACAGTTTCATCTCTCTGCATGCATCTTGGGAAGGTTCAGCTGTTGGTACTTCCATGCCTAATAATAATAATAGTGATAACGAGCGATCAGAGAGCACAAACCTCTGCCAAGGCAACACCAACGATTAGCCAGAGATGATTTTAAAAATGAGAATATCTGAAATAAACTCAACTGCTCTCACAAATGAGAATACTAAAAATGAACCCAACTGCTCTCAAAAATTAAGCAAAAACAAATGGAAAAATAATCCAGAATCCTTGTCCAGTACTAGATCGATCCCAAAATCTAATCATTTCATGCCAGTCGTGAGGCCAAACATCCCTGAAAGTTTCAACCGAATCCATCCAGTGGTTCTTGAGATACCTAGTCCACAGACAAACAAACAAAACCTCTGCCTTCGCTAAGGCAGAGGTATTGTTCACTAAGGAGGTAATAATGATTTCAAATTTTAGTAGCAATTTTGAAGGTAGGGGATAAGTTGATTACATTAACTCCAGTGTTCTACTGGTACTTATTTTATCGACCCCGAAAAGACGAAAGGCAAAGTTGACCTCAGCAACATTTGTGAAAGTGATGCTGAGGTATAAATATATGAAGCCCAATATACTCATCATGACTACCTGTCTGATAAGGAAGGGTACACCAGGCATCACAACCGAATGTGTGCAACAAGGTGGTCTCATATCAAGATAAACAGCACACGATCTTGTACAGTTAGAAATTTCTTCAGGTCAAGTAGTTTATCCTGCTCAAAAGGTCTCTGAATAAGGGCTGTTTAATGATGATGAATGAAACATCCATGTTTCATTCCAGAGGTGAATTATTCAAACTCCAAAGAATTCCACTCAACACTGCTATTTCCAACAGTTTGAACAGTTTATGAGAGACTTTTTTTGTGGGCCTTTTTAACTAAACTGATGGTCATACAAAATTCAAATCTCAAGATGTTCCTATTACTTTTGCTTACAGGAAAAGATGTGACAGACTATTAGTGGTTAATTTCAATGATAAATTATGTGAAGTCAACTAATTAATATGAAAGCTTGAGGCTGTGAAGCAAAAAGCTTCCTTTCCAACCACATGGTACTGCATTCAGTCCCACTGCGTGGCACCCTGTGCAAGTATCTTCTACTACAGCCTCAGGCCGACCAAAGCCTTGAAACTGTAAGAAGTCTGTCGTATATATATATATATATATATATATATATATATATGTGTGTGTGTGTATCTTTGTCCCTCTAGCACCACTTGACAACTGGTGTTCGCATGATTATGTCTACGTCCCCGAAACTTAGCAGTTCAGCAAAGTAGACCGATAGAATAAGTACAAGGCTTAAAAATAAGTCTTGGAGTCGATTTGTTCGGCAAAAACCCTTGATGGTAGTGCCCCGGTATGGCCACAGTCAAATGACTGAAACAAGTAAAAGAATAGAAGAATAAGTATCTTTTGACATTTATTACCCAAATAAGATTGCAGGGGAGATAACTTTACTAACGCTGTTAAGTTTACAAAATAACTTTCAAAGTACTTTTCAGATATTTAATCCCATGTTGAATGAAATTGGGTCTAAAAGTAGGAGAAAAAAAAAAATCTAATCTAAAATCCTCGTATAACAACGAACAGAAAAAATTTGTTTTCTATCTTAGAAATAACGATGGCTGAAAAGTACAAGATCGCCTCAAATATATGTAAATGAATTTTGTGTCAATGTGATTGTGTATATAATATTGTTAAACACATTTTAATATCTCATAAATTATTACAACAATAATGTTTTTAAAAATTAATGATCGGCCTTTTCAATAATATCTGGGGACCTGATTTTCCTGTTTTTGTGAATTGTGTATAAGCGTATCTACATTGTGTATATTACTTGTATTACCTTTGATAGGTTTTGGAACTTTACATTTCACTTTCAGTAGCATCACTTCAATGTATAGCTTTGTTATCTTTCCACTCTACAGAATTATGAACGTTTTCGTACTATCATTATTGAGTGAGAAAGTAAAGCATGCCATCAAACTGACACTGGAATACAAATATACGAAGCCCAATATATCCATCATGACTACCCACCTGATAAGGGTACACCATGCACATGCATCACAACCATATGTGCGCAACATGGTGATCTCATATCAAGATAAACAGCGCATGACCTTACAACCAGGGCCCAGTTAGAATTTTCTTCTTTTTTTTTGATCTAATGTAAATCGAATTTATATTTTCATATATAACATATAAACATGTGCATGCTTTAGAACATTGTCATTTTATAAGATTTTACTGGCAAATTTTAAAATTAACATAGATATTTATTTACATGAAAGAAAATTACAGGAGAACTTTCATTTAACTCTTCCAAATCTTTCTGTTAAAACAGCATTGAAACTATTAGTGGGGAATTTGTTTTTATTACAGCAACTCGTCGCACACCACAAGGTTTAACGAAACCTACTGAAGCAAGCCAGCCAGCATTACTACGGGCGATGGTGAGGCTAAGGATGTTGGGAAAGCCAAGCGTCCTTACGGGTATCACTTGACACCCTGGTGAGGCGAGCTGCCAACGTTGACAAGAACTTTGCTGGACTGATACCTATTAAGCCCTTCCATGTCATATGTGATTTATAATCACTGTACATCAATGATTTGCTTTGCAGAGAAGAAGGAGTCTCAGTTTGTATTTCTGTACAATCAACTATAACTCGACAAGTTGGATACTTTGCACGGAATGATGGTGGCATATGGTCATTCACTGCTTTTCTTGATGGCCACATTACCAGAAATGATAACTGGACATCTAAGTAATCAATCCACTTATTAAATATTATGCCACATGTAGTTGTGCTAATGCAAAAGCGATATGCTAAATCCTCTAATAGCAGCCCAAGTCGCAATCTCATAAGTACAAGAAAAAATTCATCAATTAATCGAAACTGTCTGGGTCTCCTTTGCTCTGTAGATGCACCATGTCTGGCAGTTTCACTTGCTGCATCATCTTTAATTTCATCAAAAAGACAATCAAAAGTCATAGAATTTGGTATTCTCGTGTAAAAGAGAAGCTTCTGATTATCATTTGCACATCTTCATATGTAAGCACAGGTATTTTTGCTTGCGTTTCACAATCCACCATCTTACTTTCCAACGTCTGAGTACTGCTATTTGTAGAAATAGGTTTATTGGCAGGATCACATTGTATTCCTATTTCCTTGGTACCAATTTCCTGTACAGTCTGCACTGACTTGTGTGTAAATGCTGAGACTGATTCAGGATTAACTGGACCACAGTAATCATGAAACATTAAAGAATAGTTCAACATAGACATGGTAGGACTTACAAGCTGTTCTGTAACATTCACATCTTCAACTTCCTTGGTCTCAATATCTTCTGGACATCCATTCACTTGTATATTCTGCAAATAAGTTAAATACGGCTTTACGTGGGCATAGCTTTCAGCAACCATTCACTGATTTGGCCATGAGCATGATGAGGTGTAGAAGAGGTAGGGACAGTCACACTATAAAGTCTAATAATTAGAGGAATATTAGATTCAATGCTGTAAATTTATTATTTAATCAAACAAACACACACACACACACATATATATATATATATATATATATATATATATA
>NC_068983.1:137274983-137286832 GCF_001194135.2 Octopus bimaculoides | reverse complement strand
CACTCATCTACTAACTGCGTATATGATCATGCACTTACTGATATTTTAAATACTTTGTTTGGAAAAATGGATGGCAAGGGGTGATCTTTCGATGGTCCATTAAAAGTGACGAAATGCTGGGAACACATTTGGCTATTTGCAGTGTAAACAAAGTCTTTCCTCACAAGTTTCGATCTCTGAAGCCAAATACGACGAATAGCTACGTTTGCAGGGTATCTATGTAGTGAAATAACTTTGCCGTCTACATTCTTCCCTCTATAGTGGCTGCATATACAGCAGTATTTGCGTGATTTGTTCGGAGACATATTAACCGGTCAGTACAGTATGTGAGTCGTTAGTCTGCGGAAGTTAAAGCAAGTCACTGAGCATGCGTACATGTCAAACGGGAGAGTTCCAATCAGGGGTGGATAACAACCTCATCGGAACCCCCTATAGCTTTGTTATCTTTCCACTCTACGGAATTATGAACTTTTTCGTACTATCATTATTGATTGAGAAAGTAAAGCATGCCATCAAACTGACACTGGAATACAAATATACGAAGCCCAATATATTCATCATGACTACCCGTCTGTTAAGGGTACACCATGCACATGCATCACAACCATATGTGTGCAACATGGTGATCTCATATCAAGATAAACAGCGCATGACCTTACAACCGGGGCCCAGTTAGAATTTTCTTTTTTTTTTTTTGATCTAATGTAAATCGAATTTATATTTTCATATATAACATATAAACATGTGCATGCTTTAGAACATTGTCATTTTATAAGATTTTACTGGCAAATTTTAAAATTAACATAGATATTTATTTACATGAAAGAAAATTACCGGAGAACTTTCATTTAACTCTTCCAAATCTTTCTGTTAAAACAGCAAAACTATTAGTGGGGAATTTGTTTTTATTACAGCAACTCGTCGCACACCACAAGGTTTAACGAAACCTACTGAAGCAAGCCAGCCAGCATTACTACGGGCGTTGGTGAGGCTAAGGATGTTGGGAAAGCCAAGCGTCCTTACGGGTATCACTTGACACCCTGGTGACAAGAACTTCGCGGTTAGTGGCCCAGCCCTCCGAACATCTTCAATGCCACAGGTTGGAAGAAATAGTTCACTATCAAGTCCCGATACTTCAGGGTTTTCTTCCGTTCGGCTACGGAAGCAGTGACCCTCCCATTAACTGCTGCATCCAGGATGTGGGAGGAAGCAAAGGAGTCGCAGACTGTTTCATCTCAAATGAGGTACCTTCCTCTAACCCAGGGACAGAGGGTAAGATTATCTGGTCTCTTTCCATCACTTCTGGATAACCCCGACGGCTCCAGAACAGGGGATATTAATCCGACCCAGGACCCGCTTAATCATTAGGTTTAGCTCGGTGTGGCGAGTGAAGGTCGAGTAGCCCATCCTGCTCAAGAGGTCCCTGAATAATGTTCATGAATGAAACACCCATGTTTCCAGGGGTGGATTATTCAAACCCCAAAGAATGCCTTTCAACACATGGCTATGATGCTCCTCCATTACTCCTCGTGATCAGAGATACACGCATTGTCAGCCAGTAAGTGACATGCTCAACCGTTTAAGGCCAAGTCACCAACAATCAAATTTGTGGTATTGAGCAGAATATTTCCTGTGGCCCATCTTTTATACCAAGACAAAAACATGTGATAACACTTCCAATCAGTTATGATCAGAAGCCACCAGAGTCACTGCCTGGTGGTGCATCAGGGAATTATTTTTATTATCATGTTATCGATTATCCTTTACTTGTTTCAGTCATTGTTTAAAACCTGTCGTTCTCTTTTACCGAACCACTAAGTCACGGAGACATAAAACAAATCTTCACTGGTTACCAAGCGGTGGAGATGACATATGCATGCATGCACGCACACAAACACACACACATACGACCTATACGAAGCGGGTTCTGCTGGTACATCGGCCCAGGTCCCGTGAATATATGTGTATTTGTGTGTAGATATATAAACGATGACCTTCTTTCAGTTTCCGTCTACCAAATCCACTCACAATGCATTGGTCGGCCTTTGGCTATAGCACAAGACACTATTTTATCAGGTGCGCTTGGTCCCCTTGCACCCTCTGTTTCTGAGTATATGTGCATTCATAGCACTTTATCCAGTCAAACATTTCAATTCTAATAGAACTTCTTTCTGCAAGTCATCCAAATAGTCTGTGGTCAACTTCTGTTTTAAGTTATTCCAAAGCACTTGAATTACTTAGAGATTTACAGTAAAAAAGATTCTGCCGAGGTCGACTTTGCCTTTCATCCTTTCGGGGTCGATAAAATAAGTACCAGTTGAGCACTGGTGTCAATGTAATCGACTTACCCCCGCCTTCGAAATTGCTGCCTTGTGCCAAAATCTGAATCAATATTATTAAACAAAATAGAAGTAAAAAGAGGTTGTGTGTTAAGAAGTTTGTTTCCCACATATTTTATTTCAAGTTCAGACCCACAACATGCTATTGTGTGATGTCCCTGAGTTTCTCAATTGCATTACCAAAATAAATGAAATTGAAATGATTAACATCATGGGGTCTAGCTCACTAGGAGCTTAACTTTACTCAAAATAATAATTTTATAAACTAAATTATTTCCCTGTGACATATAAAACTATATTTTTGTTTGGCAAAAGGCCAATTTTGTTGTTGAGTGGAAAATTAGTTGCTTGAATCGTTCGCACCAAATAACTGGAATTTTATGTTATCAACATCAAAACAACGCAAAGAAACGGGCAAATACCAATCAAGCATTTTTGACAACATTCATTCTGAAATGATCTAGCATTTCCATCCAGCTTAATGTGTCTCGCGAGCGTATTTTATCAAAACTTACGTTATTTGTACTGTCAGCAAACTATCTATATGGTATGGAACACTCAATAATTTAACAATTATATCAGATCTTAGATTAGGACTATTTATACGCCTACAAATTAGACAACATTTTCGCCAGGAAAGCTATTTAAAACGAAACAATTGCATTCGACAAAGTTTTACTTCAACACACTCAAACATTATGTAGCTCCATGCACAGGTTGTCATATTCGTTTGAGACTATTTCTTTCTCTTTTTTTTTTTTTTATTAAAATATGTATTTAAAAAATTGTAAACATTCGTGATTATACGCACGCACACACACACACACTGTTTACTCAGTTTGGTTAAGGTAAAGCCTTCAGGAAATATATCAATGTTTGATATCCATTATCTGATCTCATTAAATAAATATTGATTTTGATATTTCACTAAAAAGTGGGAGACAAACAAGTCTGCAAACAACACACTACGAATATGAAGAAAAACGTCAATAATCTCATCGAAGAGAAGTAGCAATTCTTCTTAATTTAGGTACAAGACCAACAGTTTTGATGGAAGGGGTAAAGTCGATTACATTAATCCAGTGCTTGAATGGTATTTTATTTTATCAACTTCGAAACCTTAGGATGAAAAGCAAAGTTGATCTCATCGGAATTTTAACTCAAAACGCTAAGAGCTGGAATCAATGGGAAATAATAAATACACGCTTATAAATGATGCACTGTTTTTACTTTTATGTCATTGAAGTACAATTTTGCCTGCCTTCCTACACACACACACGATTTCTAAAACCAGTCAAAAGATACAGGCAGTGATATATTGGTTAATAGAGCGGATGTATTATGAATAAAATACAATATTATATTCTGATATCATCTTTCATACTCTATGAAATCTCTACCCCTGGATGAAACCAATCGTTAAAGTGGCTTTTTTAAAAAATAATAACAAATAGTAACAACAGATCCTTTGACAGCCTTAGGACCACGCATTGGATCCTGGCTCTATAGGGAACAGAAACAAGAATCAGTAATGACACATACACACATACGTGAATACATATATACATACACACATGTATGTCTATATGTTTATTTATATAAGACACCATGCAGAGTTTCTGTGTGCGCGCGCGGCCTTCTTATACTTTAATCATGGAAATTGAAAACAACGCTAGGCTGATTATTGACACTAAAATATAAAGAAAGTAATTTTTAAAATGTCATTCGTTGTTATTTTGCAGACTATAAATTGTACTACTTGTGTAATCGGATCTGTACATTCGTTCATAGATCTTTTTGTCTGAGTAGTCCATGTGATAGATTTTATGAACAAATGTGTTATGTATGCTAAAATTTTCATACAGAAAAATAGGATGGAGTGAAATATCGTTCAAACGATAATTGGCGACGTTAACTACGCAAAATCTCACGAAGTTATGATTTAGAACGAAAACAAAGAAGTAACATATAATAAATAAAAAAAAAACACGAATGGTCCGTCATACTTTTTTTCATTGATTGAGACATATCTTTAATTGTCTTACATTTCATAAATCATACTCACATTGGCAACTAAATCCTCGTCATTAGACATGTGTTTTCCTTAATGTAACAGTCTCTTCATAAACTGATTTTTTTTCTGAAGTGAAGATTAATTTACGGCTGATTCTCTGGTCAAGTAGACTGACGAGTGTAAAAGTGATAGTAGTCCGCTTTGCCTCTTGGGTAGTCTATTTTGTTGCGCTTCCTCTAAGATCCTCTCAGAAGAGACAAATGAATTGGGTTACTTTTGCTTGCTTGAATTACGAATAATTTATTTTACCGTCAAATATTTAGTTTATCATATATGACATATTTGAATGTATTTTAGTAATCGTTTTTAGCTCGTGATAAACAAGTGGACCGCGAGTTTGTAAAAATAAATCCTTTTTTTTTTTTATTTCCATACTTCCGTATAAATAAAAACGCACTGTATAAGTAACTCCTGTTGGTGTAAGCATCCAAATCGACTGCAGTATATTAAATAAGGCCACGTCAACCTTGATGAAAAAGGGTGAATCTAAATACAAAAATACATTGTCTGACGCTCATGGTCAAAAGCAAAATAAAACAAGATATCGGCTCATCTATAACTTATTTATTTATTTATGATACATGAATATATTTCAAAGCTTAAGTTGCAATTTCGGAATGCTCTTTGAATTTCATTTTGATTACTCTGAAATATCTTAACAAAACGAGATTATCCCAAATTATGTTGCACCTAACCATATATTCTTTATGGAGAACGCATCCCTTGGAAATTTTCCAATGCTTTTTATTTAAATTGCACAAGGTCTAACAGATGCGTTCGAGACTTTTCTTCGCCAGGGAGGACTAATAAGATCAAAACATGTCTAGAGTTGTCAGTGTCTTTACTAAAACTCACATTCAATCTCCATTACTCCATTTATTCTTTAACCACTTAAAATTCCGGAGTTTACTAATTTGCCCCCTTTGGCAATAATTATCATTAATTATCTTAATCATTTTCCTCCTCATTGCGAGTACATGATTAACAATTCATTTTGACTCACTAAAGTGAGTATATTACAGACCTAGCGACCCTCAAAAACCAAAAGTCGTGAGAATTCGAACCTAGAGTTCGAAAAAGTAGTGAGACACCATCAAATTTCCTAGCAGAGCAGGTTTTAGTGTGAGCGTAATTGGGATTCTATGTCATGTTATATCTACAGTAAACAGAATGTACCCTTAAGGATTTTAATGTGTGTGTGTGTGATAAGAAAGAACAAATGTATATAATAAATATAACTCAAAGCTAGAGGCCAAGTTAAGAACAGAACCACAGAGTCAACTGTAGGATGATGCGAACTGGAGATGATGCTGCCGCATGCAGAGTGGTCTATGAGTAGGCTAAAAATGGACCTCGGGTTTTTAGACGTTATAAACTTTTGGCGGGATTTGTCTTTGGAGAAAGCGTGCGAAATTGCTTGTAAAAAAGCGAGGGCATGAGATTATGAGTAAAATCATGCGACTCACATCAAAGTCGTGGGACTTGGTAAGTCTGATGTTAGCCTCCACTTAACTAATCTTTTTTTAGCCATGTCTTCAAAACCATTTGTATTTCGAGTATTCATCCGTTAACTTTTTTTTATTTTAAAAAGTTATCTAATCTTGGTCGAATTGGCCCAACTCGATCACGACACCAATAAGCGTTCGGTAGGTCAGTAGAGTCAATCGATGAAGACTTTTGCAGAACGACTGAGTCGTCTAAATCCATGCTGGATGTTCATGGAATGTATAGTTAATGCAGGCATCCTTAGTCCTCTAGCAATGCCATGCAAAACGCACAAGCCTCTCTCTAATGATATCAGTGACTACAAGAAGGCTGCTGTACAGATTTTTTTAGGAAGTGGGGAGTCAGACTCTTTTTCCACGAGATATTCAGAACGGCCTGTAATATACAGGTGTATGCACCATCAAGCCTTGTTACCAGTTATTTGGTAAGTGTCCACAGTAGCGGAAGAAAATTGTTTTAAGATCTGAGAATGATGACTTCCGGAACACATTGTAGCCATCAAGCATAGCTATGCTTTTGCAAGACGATTTTTAAACTTTTTCTCTGGATGTGGTGTTGCTTCCTAAGATAGAGGAGTCTACGGATTTTAAAGAGTTTTGTTTGATTGTGCTTATTAAGCCCTCTTGATTAACAAATGCATTAAGCCTTGGAGCTATTGACATACAGGCAATATCTTCTGCCGCTTTCTCGGGGTCATTAAAAGAGTTATGGATTCGGAGATGATGCTTGTAAAGAGAACGATACCATCAATACAGTCTTCGTCTACTATTATTGTGGGATGTTGACGAGGGGTGGATTTTATTTGAATAAAGTAGAATTCTTAAATTTTGCCAAATAAAGTTCGAAGGACGTTTACTAAGTGGACGATAAGCAAGAATGGTGCAAATATATCACTCTGCGAGACACCTGTGTTGATGTCGAAGAAGTGATATCTTCATTAGCCCTTGCTTTCTTGAATTAATGCTGCTACTAATTCTTAAGGGACACTATAAGAAGAATTAGCTCCATTTTGCTTCTGTTTTTATGTAGACTGCCGTAGGTTTTAAGTCTGGTTCGTTCAGAGTGTATTAAGAACTAACATTAGACTAGTTTTTCTGAACCAGTTTTGGATTTTACGTAAGAATACTTCGAGTTCACGTTGTGTGCAGTTTAGTATTAACTTTTTGCAACTTTTTGCTGTTTCCATTGTAAAAGTAAAGACTTTGTAAATTTTAGCCAAGCCTAAATTAGCTTTCTGGGAAACTGGAGTCCACGATTTTCAGTTCACTTCTCAATTGGATTTTGATTGTATAATGCTCTACAAAATTAGGGAGGGTATCATCGAATGACCTTAGCTTTGATAACATACCGCCAGACTCAAGTTGGAGTAATTTTTCTTCATTCTCCTTTCTGATGCTGTGTAGAACATAATGAACGACCTATTTCTTCGTTAAAAATTGTCTCAGACTTCACGGTTAAATAAGAAACTTTTGTTTCAGAACATGACTGTTGATGCAGGTAAATCGATCTCTCCTGGCGACTTCACAAACATAATACTGACACACCCAAGTTGATCTGGATAAACTTACTATCTTGGAGCGCAAAATTATTCATCTG
Organism: Octopus bimaculoides; assembly: GCF_001194135.2. Lineage (NCBI taxonomy): Eukaryota > Metazoa > Mollusca > Cephalopoda > Octopoda > Octopodidae > Octopus > Octopus bimaculoides. The sequence goes on along the minus strand of NC_068983.1, from coordinate 137,279,317 downwards.
CTCTGGGAGAGCAGACTCGACATTTCTCACCAACTGAAGAAAACTAAATATCAGAATTTGGTTGGTGAAGCTTTCGTCAAAGAAAGATACAGTTTTCCTGCAGAATCAGACAACAGTTCATCATTTCAAGCTCATTATATACAAACCATTGTGGTTTACACAACAAGTGCAGGTCATAATCCTTTTGTGCTTTAGAATTAGTATCATCAGTATAAAAATGTTTCTGAAGTAGTGTCTTTGAAATTTGCAATGAAATTTTATGGAGCTAATATACGAACTCCCATTCATAGAGTCATAATGTATTTTTGACACAACAATGAAGCTGAGCAGATAAATATGTAGTGGTTTCATGCAGGCATAGCGTGGATTCGATTCTCGATAGTCAAATTTCACTTAACAGTTCAACAGCACTTTTCTCACGGTAAAACAATAGTTTTTCTGTGAGTGACACGAGTTACACTTGCCAGATGCCATCGCTAAGCAGAATAATATCTTTGCCACTTGACCCTTCTAACCTCTTCTAGGCCACCAAAAGCTAGAATAGTGACAACAGACCCCTAACGAAATCTATTGTTCTCAACAATATATCTATCCTTCTAGCTGGTTTTGGATAGTTATAAATACTAGAATTTGGTAAGGCAAAATCAGTTAGTGAACAGAGACCAACTAGAGTCATGACCACAAGCAGGCAGCCACTTGAGATCAAACGGCCATAAGGAGAAAGAAGGTTACAACCTGCCAACTCTGAGACACAACGTCCATCGACTCTATAACTTTCACTAACTCAATTTCTTGTCCCTTACAACATCATTCTATCACCAACCCACTGCATTGCCGTTACATTGGTGACACAAACCGTTAAATTGGTGACCCAGAACTACAACGAATACTATTTCCGTTACAAATATATAAACGACCTATCATTGACATCCATAGTGCATGGGGCACTCTTTGATAAGTTGAGAGTCACCGTACACAAAGGCACACCACTGTCATGTTTTGCTTTTGATATCTCGTTAACCAGAGAGAAATTGAAATTCTTAGACTTGGTCAATTTCATAGGGATGTTGAAGATAAGACAGACAGAGAAAAAAGATGGCTGTGGATGACTAAAAGTGATTTAAAACCGGAAACGGAGGCTCTAATCTGTGTTGCCCAAGAGCCATCACTAAGAACCAACTAGATAAAATACAGAATAGACAACACAGCAGAAAGTGATAAGTGCAGAATCTGTAGATAAAACGGTGAAACCGTATGGCATATTACCAGCCAATGTACGCCACTAGCCCAGAAGGAATATAAGAGATGCCACAACAATTTAGCCAGGCTTGTCCATAAGACACTTTGCAACAAGTATGAACTTGACAGAGCCAAAAAATTGGTACGACCACAAACATGAAGGCATCGTCGAAAATGGAAATGCAAAGATTTTAGGATTCAGTGCGACCATGAGATAGAGAATAGGAAGCCGGACATAGTCTTAATTGAGAAAGAAAACAAACTATGCTGGATCATAGATATAGCATGCCCAGCTGACAACAAGGTGTGCGATAAAGAAGAAAGAAAAGTCGAGAGATATGACAGGTTAGCTTGGGAAGTTAAGTAGTTGTGGTCGATGAAAAAGGTAGCAGTAGTACTAATAATTGTCGGAGCCCTGGGAACAGTGAGCAAAAATCTCGAGAAGTACATGGAACAAATAGGGGCTGCAGTAAGGGTGGAGCACTCGCAGAAAACAGCACTGCTTGGAACCGCTCGAATACTCCGGAAGGTGTTCGAACAATAAGAGGTGTTACCTTAGTTCACTGGTAGTGAACAGCTGACACTGTAATACATCTCCAGCGTTAGAAGCTGTGCAAAGGCAACAACAACAACAACAACAACAATAATAATAATAAATAAATAAATAAAAATAAAGCGGAAAAAGTAGCAGTTACATTTACGGAATATGCTTATTTCTGATTGGTAGTAATATAAAACGCTTGAGAAACTACTCTCGTCCTGAATAATGAACTCATTACTACAAACCAACGATTCAGTTGTCCAGAATAGTATTATTAACTAAAAGATCAATCAATTTTATTCTGTCGTTGGTGCTGTGTAGTATCGATGACAAGGCCTCTTAAATTTTCTTGAAAAAATTTACGTTGGCGAAACAAAAGAATGTGAAGTTAGAAAGTAGAGGAACGAAACACAATATTTTAAGGCATTTAATCTGACATTCTACTGATTCTGCTAAATCACCGCCATGAAATTAACGAAATCTATCAAAATCTTCAAGATAAGCATTCAATTTAGTTGGCAGATTGGAAAAAAAAAAAAAAAAAAAAAAAAAAAAATACGGTCTTCACAGATTTTCTACTGATTCAGCTGACAAGCAGTTATCTCATCCACTAGCTTTCATTCTGTCTGTCTCTCCTATTTTGTAATGTTGTTTCCTACCCTCTTTATAAGTTGAGCGTAAAAATAATACCTGACATTTTTAAAAATTTCGTTCCCATGAACATTATGTTGTAGTCGTATGATAAATAACATGTATGGTTCTTCAGAACCGTGGACAGAAAGATTTATCCCTAGAAGAAGGTTGTTTTCGAACTCCCGTTCACCAGTTATCAGAACCAAGTGCAGCATAATTTTAACTATTTATTTATTACCAAAGATCACACAATACCGAACTGGGTTTTAGCTTTGTCAGAAGTATTTAGCATACTTTCTTGCGCTAAAGGTTTTGTGTATCTGAAATCTGCAACTTCAATTTGTAGTTTTCGCAAAATGTTCGATGAACAAGCATTTTGCTAAGGCTGCCATGGCAGGCATCGCGAAAAAAAAATTCAGAACCTTACACAAACATTTGGAGTAATGTTTTCCAGTTTGTAACGGTATACTTCGTTGAGTAAATCCATGGGTTTAAATAGTAGTTCCCCAAACTTACAACAGTATGTTATAATTTTCATGTCGGTCAATTCATTTGAAAGTATTTTGGTAGTTGCATGGGCATTTTACGTTTGTGCAGAGGACATGCACTTTGTGGTCAAAAGACTTTCCGGTGTAGACAACTATTTCCAGATCAACAAAAAAGTATGAGAAGTGTTCTTTCCAGTTTCAAATCTTGTTAAGCTTCTACTTGAAGGAATCGTCAATCGGGGCGGAGAACCCCTCCAAAATAAGGGAGTTTCATGCATCAGAATCCTCTGAACGGCTTTCATAACTCATCAAAAAACTTCTTTCGTTTTCTCTATTGTATTTGAATTACTGTACAATTTGTCAGCAGAGTGTCAAATTAATCTCGTTATTTCTTCGGATATTTTTTATGAATATTTCAATGTTGTTCTCTCCATTGTCGACCATGACATCTCTTGACACCAATTTTATGCTTCAGAGGTTTAAAGGAGCAACAATGTTGAACCAGATGGTTCAATAAGGGACATCCTGTTATAAATAGGTATTATTTTGTGAGTAATCTCCACTGGAAGCCATGATACGTGTGACAGTGTGACAACTTACAAACAAGAGAATGTTAGTGTGTGCGTGTGTGTGTGTGTGCGTGCGCGCACACGTATATGTGTATATGAAAGAAAGAAAAAAGAGAGAGTGAGTGAAAGAGAGAGAGAGAGAGAGAGAGAGAGAGAGAGAAAGAGTGTGTGTGTGTGTGTGTGTGTGGTGTGGTATTCAATAATGCTTTCTACTATAAGTACAAGGGCCTGAAATTATCGTGAAAAGGACGAGTCGATTATATCGACACCAGTGCTCGACTCGTACTTATTTTATCGACCTCAGAAGAAAAAAAGACAAAGTTCAGTTCCTCAGCGGAATTTGAACTCAAAATGTAAAACTGGAAGAAATGCCAACAAGTCGTTTGTCCGGAGTACAAACGATTCTGCGTGCTAACGTTTGTGTTCAATAATTCATGCAGTTCGGTGGAAAAGATATTGCAATGAAAGGAAATGGTGGCAGAGGGAAATGATGACGGAAAGGAAATAAGAATGATGGAGACTAAAAGGGGAGGAGGAAGAGGAGGAATCTGTAAATGAATTTGTATTGTTTTATATATTACATAACTGGTAATAGGGAAGACTCAGCTAATGGGATCTATTTTAAAACGGGGGCGCCAGTATTTTCTTAACGAAACACTAACGAAACACTTTGAAACTTGAGACACTGGTAGAATGTGTCATATAAAATATCTTTTACTCTTAGTCTTCTTGACAAAAAAAAGGAATTCGTAAGTTATTCCATGTTAAAGTTGTCGTATTTCTGTAATTTCAACCAATCACTGACGTCCATTCAGCCGAATACATTAAGTGCTGGGCGGTCATAAAAATGTTATTCCCTGTGAC
>NC_068983.1:137271441-137274973 GCF_001194135.2 Octopus bimaculoides | reverse complement strand
TTAGGGTTAGGGTTAACAGTTTAGTTAATCGGAAATGTCAGAACTAACGGGGATTAATACGATATACACCGTTACAGCGCTAACTGTTTTCAACTGAATAGACGTCAGTGATTAGTAGAAATTATCGAAATAAGACAAATTTTTTACATGAAATAAATTCGAATACAAAAATATTTTTCTGTTCTATAACACAAAATAGATAAGTATACGAAGTTTGAAAGTCTTTCGGTACCAAAAACACTACATAAAACATAAATGAAAACTGGCGCCCCCGTTTTAAAATAGATCCAGCTAATGTTGCGTATCATTGTTTTGTAGCGGTCGATTGGCAGAATCGTTAGAACATCGGATAGAATGTTTTATGGTATTGGTCCTGAGTTCAGATCCCACATATGTAAAATATGCCTTTCATCCTTTTGAAGTCGATAAACAAATACCAGTCAATTATTGGGACCGGTTCGTCTTCTCTCTCTCTCCTTTCCGCCTTTCTTCTGCCTCTCTCTCTCTCTCTCTCTCTCATACACACACACACACACTACTTCATCTCAGGAAGAAATTAACCGTGTTTAAACCTGGAGAAGGATAGTTTCGACCAAGTTTAAAACACTTAAGACACGCCGAATGTTACTGCGACCCCATCAAGGAGCTGAGGTCCCAGAGAGAGAAACTGCTTAAGATCGATCAGTCAGTGTGATCAGACTTATGTTTCTGCGGCCATGCTGGGATTATCGAACAAATCGATCGCAGTATTTGATTTGTTTGGTACCAGTTCTATTGTGCCCTTTTGCCGAACTGCAAACAAACCAACACTGGTTATCAAGCGGTGGTAGGGGACAAACACAAACACAAAGATACACATATACATGCGCGCGCGCGCACACACACACACATATATAAACGACGGGCTTCTTTCAGTTTCCGTCAACCAAATGCACTCTAAAGGCTTTGGTCGGTTCCCACTGGGACTGCTCACGAAACCATCTGATGAGGAAGCAAACTTCTCACTGCTCAGCCACGTCGGCTTTGATTTAGTTATTTGGTTACAGCTTATCTTATTATCTAATTTCAAAATATTTCATAGACCCTAGGGCGTCGTTTCTTTTTTTTTTTACCACCTTCTTATCAGCTCAATGTCCTGGATTCGTTTCAAACGATATTTTTTTGTACCGCGTGAATCGCTTTGCGAAAATGTGAGAAATTAACTTTTGTCAGTGAGTAGACCAGATTCAATTAACACGAGTATATTTTTGTTACTATTTTATCAACTCTCATTCCAAAACTATGGCCAAAATTCTGAAAGGAGAAGACAGTGATGTTGTGACTGCCGATGGACTTTGAGATACGAATAACAGAAGATGATGTGTGACACGTCTTACATTGCGCTCGACGTGAGTGAAAATTGTGGCCGACAGATGATGATGATGATGATGATGGTGAGAGTAATGAAATGTAAAGTCAACTTCAGAGTGATAAGAACTTAGAATAACACTCAACCATTTCCGCCAACTTTGCTCATCTTTCTGTTTCTCTGATGGTCTGTTTTCATAGCCCTGTATTAGCTGCAAAGGAATACTAATCACCAACTTGAGGGAAAGGTAATGTACAGGATTAAGCATCAGCACTCAGGCAGTCTCAGGAATCGTTACTTACAGTTTCAAGTTTATAACATTTTGGAACTTACATTCTCCGGGGAAAATCTTTCTGACGAGCAGTATCTGATAAGTTAATGCTGCTTCCGGTGGATGGTGCAGACAGAAAACTGGGTAGCAACAAATCGGTGTACCTTGGCCGTTCTTATCGTCTGTTGAAGATAGTTGGATATATAAAAAAACAAACAACACTCGTATTGTTTTACCCCTTTCTGCAGTTGGTGATGTGTAAGTGGTTAGTTCTCAACAAGCTGAGGCTGCGTTGCAGTTTCGTAATCCCAACTCTTTTACTTTTTTATCTGTTTCAGTCATTTGACTGCGGCCATGCTGGAGCACCGCCTTTAGTCGAACAAATCGACCCCAGGGCTCATTCTTTGTAAGCCTAGTACTTATTCTATCGGTTTCTTTTGTCGAACTGCTAAGTTATGGGGACGTAAACACACCAGCATCAATTGTCAAGCGATGGTGGGTGGAGGGAAAAGCACTCATACACATATGGCAGGCTTCTTTCAGTTTCCGTCAACCAAATCCACTCACAAGGCTTTGGTCGGCCCGAGACTATAGTAGAAGACACTTGCTCGGAGTGACACGCAGTGGGACTGACTCCGGAGCCATGTGGTTGGTAAGCAAGCCACTTACAACACACCCACAGATATATTCTTATTTCATCGCAGTGGAAAAACATAAACCGCACACAATAAAAATGTATGTATGTATGTATGTATGTATGCATGTTCTAAGTCGTAGACCATAGCTCAGGGCAACTAGCTAAATGAAATTTTAAATAGGGATAGATCTTTTTTTTTAAGTAAGCAGTCATAACGTAATAATTTCTGAAATTTCATTTTAGCTTCTGACAAAAACCAAGAATATTGTATAACGCCAAGTACTGCAATAGATACTGGAAAAATTTACTGATTAAGAGAAAAACTAATTTAAAGTAATTATGTAAATTAGTACAGTTTTTCTTTTAAAAAAAATGGAAAAAAAAGAAAAGAAAAAAGAAAGAAAAGCATGTTTTCCTTGTGAAAATGGAAGTAATATTTTAACTTAGATTTATTTTTTGCTATTTTTATGAAACAGCTTGAACCATCTTTTGAATTGCAACAATTCTTAGTGGAATAATATTCCCGGACTAGCTGAAGAGTGCCAACATTTTCTAAAGGCAATTTATCCAAATTTATAATGAATTTATTTGACTGTAATTATTTTACTGCATGTACTGTTCTAATAACCCCAGGTCAGGTCAGATACGGTTGCTAGTTCTATATAACTCTAACGTTTCATGTCTATGGATGAATACATTGTTGTGTTACCTTGTTTTTTCCTTCCCTAGCAATCAGTTTTCAAAGGGTTAAATCAGATGAGAAAGTATTTTACTCAAAGCACAATTATTACCTGAAGTTAAATATGAACTCACAATTTTCGAGACGTGTTGAAAATTGCTTTGATTATTGTGTTTCTGTTGATAAGAGTATCAACCTGTTGCTTGAAAATATTCTATGGTTTCGTTCTGCAGTTAAAGCTCCTTATTTGCAAGCTTTCAAGCTTCCATTGCTGAAAATATCAACAACAACGATGCATACACATACAGAAACATACGCACTACAATTATTAAATGGATAAAATGTTGATTTCTTGGTTGGAGTCATCCGTTCCTTCATATGTTCCGATCTCGTCACTCAAAAAAAGATACTGAAAATTTTATTTTCTCCCGTTAAGCAGGAGAGTAGGTAAGAATGCATATGCAAGAGTGAAATGAAGTGGAGAAGACAAGCTGGCAGATCTGAGATGCACATTTAAGAGAGTGAGAAAGAAAGAAAGAGAGAGAGAGAGAGAGAGAGAGAGAGAGAGAGAGAGAGAGAGAGAGAGAGAGAGAGAGA
>NC_068983.1:137264313-137271351 GCF_001194135.2 Octopus bimaculoides | reverse complement strand
CGAATGTAGAATAACCTGAACAATGTATAAAATTTAGCATCATACAATTCTTATTTCTCTTTCTTACAAGACTCTCTAAAGACTTTTAACTGACATTGTTTTTGTGAAATATTTTCTAGCACTAAACAATTTGAGAGAAGAAAATACATTATGAATAAAACTGATTTAAAAAAATGGAGGTTATAAATAAATTCCCTACCACTCATATTTTGGCAGTCATGTATATAAACCATACACATGACTGCCAAAATATGAGTGGTGGGGAATTTATTTATAAATTCTTCACATGGTATTCAGAACTCGCATACGCCACACCTCTCTCTCTCTCTCTCTCTCTCTCTCTCTCTCTCTCTCCACACACACACACACGTACTCTGCTCACTCTGAGCGGATAAAAACGAAACGACGGGGAGAGTTAATTTTGGTTTTATACTTATACAGTTAATAGAGGTACGGTCAGAGAGACATAGAAAAGAGAGTAAAAAAGGACACAAAATGCCCTTACACCTCAACTTCGTCGACTTTAAAGCTGCCTTCGATGCTATTTAGGAAAAGGTCTTATAAAAGGTAATAACAGAAATAACTGTACTCCTGAAGATAGTGCAAATCAGAGACGCGTTATACAACACTATCGTAAGTGCTATGTTCGTGAATAGTTAACCGATAGATTGGTTCGAATACGAGTGAGTCTGCCTTTCCGACATCTTCCTGACGTGTTATGAAAGAACTGAAAAACTTCGATAAAAGCCTGGTATTTGCTGGAGTCCTCTACATAGATATTAGAAAGCCAAACGACACAATCCTAATATCGACGATCTTTGCAAAATTGAATATATTCATTGAATTGTTAAACGAAGCATAAAAAAATGGGGCATAGAACTTAATGACATGTATTGCAAGATACTTTCAACTAGCATGGAAATAATCAAACTAGATGATTTTGAATTAGAATATGTCACAGAATTTGTTTTTCGGAAGTATACGATGGAGTGCTGAAAAGTTTCTGGTTTTAGGTAAAAGGAAATACAGGAGGATCAGTTAATTATGATTTTATTCAACATATTCCGCTCTCAGATTCACACACTTATTGCAGCAGTCCTTCAGTTTTTCTAAGCCATGTAAAAGACTCGGAAAGTTGGGCCCCCAACCAGGCCTTTCGCAATATTCTTAAGGTCAGGAACTTTTCAGCAACCCCATCGCAGTTCCAAATGGATCAGAAGACGTGAAAATAGGGTCCACATTAATATGTACAGTATTTGGGAAAACTTAGAAATAGGATCGTGATATTGCCTTACTTGTAAGTTAGATATTCGCGAGACGTTTATTGAATCCTTACAAACACACGTATGTTCCATCGTTGCCCCAGAAATTGAATGCAGAATCAGATCTAGAAAAGGCTCTATGCATATGATCTTTAAACGTTACATAGCGGCAAAAGAAGTGTATAGAACATACTCCTCTTTTTTTCAAGTGTTTGTAGATTTCACGAAGGCCTTTGATACAGAGAATCGAAATGCATTATGGAAGATCTTGGGAAAGTTAGGCTACCCACCTAAATGTGTTGGTGTTTGCCCAACTACGAACTGATACACAAGCCTACTTCAACTCAAATGATGCTCTGTTGGAACCAATCGCTATGAACAATCGTGTTAAGCAGAAGAGTATATTTGCGCCAACTTTGTTCTCTATACACTTTGCTGTCGTAATTGCTCATGTATTTAAGGACTATGATCTTGGCTATCGCACAACAGGGAAACTTCTTAAAATGAATCGTTTCAAAGCTAAATCGAAAGCTTACATAACTCTAATCTTTATCTTTTACCTGTTTCAGTCATTAGACAGCGGCCATGCTGAGGCACGCTTTGAAGAAATTTTAGTCGAATGAATCGACTCCAGTACTTATTTTTTAAAGCCTGGTACTTATTCTGTCCGTCTCTTCTGCCAAACCTCAAAGTTATGAGGATGTGAACACACCAACACCGGTTCAAGCGGTGGCAGGAGAAACAGATATAAAGACAAACACAAAGATATATATATATATATATATATATATATATATATATATATATATATATGTATATATATTACATACATATAAAAGGGATGACCACTAAATGGACATCCATTTTGCTAGAAGTAGACCACCTATGGTCTGACCACAAAGAAAAGATTGTTCTCAAGAAAATTCAGCAAACACCAGAACGTAAGCGAGCAAGACAAAGATGCAGGATATAAAGATTAACCATAGACCGGTTTCGTTGTCACCACTTGCGTAATTACTTACGCAATTGTCCGCAACTCTTCATGTTCAATCTCATGCGGAAGTCCCGTGCATAGTTCTGCAAGTTATATTGCCAAGACGATCATACTGAATATTTTTGTATATCTCGACAGCTCCGTCTATAGTAATGAATCTCTAGATTCTGAGATTAAGTTGAGAATTCAATGGGCTTCAATCGCGTTTGGAACACTGCAAAAGTGAATATGATCAGAGAGGATCTTGAAAATTTGCATCACAGTTTGCAAATCCCTGTTATACTCGTCTGAGACAGGGACGCTATATTGATGTCCGAAAAATTTTAACAGACGTCTTTAAAACATTAAATATCAGTTGTAAATCTTTTATACATAACACAGAAATACTGGAAAAAGCGGACTGTCTTAATATGGAAAGTTGCTTTATGAACTACATATATATATATATACGATGGGTTGGTTGTATTATCCGTCTTGATTTAATATTTCCGGAGTCATTACTTAACGAAGAATTAGGTCTCGGTAAGAGGCACCAACACAAAATAGAAAGGTCATGTCATTACAAAAGACAAACTTAAATCTTTGAACATTAGATCTGTTAATTGGGAACATCTCATATTTAACAGAAGTGAATGATGACCTGTAATCATCAGTTTGAGTCATGATTTCAAGTTTCTAATGCTATTACTTAATGAAGAATTAGGTCTCGGTAACGGTAAATGGCACCAACATGAAATGAAAAGGTCATGTCGTCAAAAAAGACAAAGTTAAATCTTTGAACATTATCATTGTTAACTGGGGACGTTTCACATTTAACAGAAGGGAATGATAACCTGTAACCTGCAGTTCGAGAAAAGTCGAATTGCCCTTGAAAAAGTGAAACGTAAAGCCCGAAATCTGTAGGGTTGAAACATACGCATGCATAAACATACTCATGCGCACACACACGTGGCACTCACACGCACGCACGCACACACACACGTGAAGAGAAAAAAGGAACAAAATACAAAAAAAAAGACGGAATAAAATTATTATAAAATTATGGGTATAATTAATAGTGATGTCGTTTCAAGTCCACACAGATACGCGCGCGCGTCCTATACAAGGCGGGTTCAGCCGGTACATCAGCCCGAGTCCCGTGAATATGTGACAGGCCTCTCCATAAGAAAATTGAAAAAAAGAAAGAAAAGAAAATAGAAAATGCTCACAGCCTCCTTGAATTTTGAGAAGAGTGATGATAATACCGAAAGCAATCTTGACGTACATAGCAAAATTTCTCTCGGAGGCCCTGCATATATACTTACATATTGTTTTACTTCTCGCCACAAAGTTAATACTATATTTATCGTTATATACCGTTGGTTACAAGGTGAACAAAAGTATAATGCGACCATCATGCGATCACAGCTTTCAACCGAACCCACACCGACGTAATTTTCATGTATAGATTCATTTCATTCGTGTTGTTAATTACTTCCAGTAAAGCCGTGGATAAGACTACTCATGCCTTTGCTGCTTGGGGTGGGAGTGGGAAATTATTCTATTTGTGTCACTAATTTCCTGAAGAAATGAAAAAACAAAAAACACCTTTGAAGTCACACATTGAGGATTCTTATCTACGGAATGATTTCTCGGACTGTTAATTTGTTTTTCTTTTTACTCCTTCTGTACTAAAAAACAACGTTTTGAATAGTTTACTCTTCGTTTGCTGTTAGATCATGTTCATATTCATGTATCTGGACTAGAATTTAACACTCATAACTTTATTTGTATTTAAGTAAATAAATTACTACATTATTTGCTAGTCGAAACGAATTTCATGTTTATTTTACTCCACCAATATTCTAGAGAAGCCCATGAAAGTCATTATATATAATTTCAACTCAACCAGAAACCCAAGGACATGTGTCTTTGCAAAGAAATGAGTAAACACTGCGTGATCGTGCTTGAAAATTAAAACATATCTATTTACGACAGTCAAAATCAGGTCTCTAAGTAAACAACTGCTTGGTTCCATGTGGACATTATTTTTTTAATTTATTCTTCTCAAAGGACAAATGTATCCATTACCAATGTTTTGCATCGTCAGCTTTATATACATACTAGTCACTGCGATTATTGATGAAATGGCCGACAATTTATCGCAAAGTCTTTTCTTTTTATTATCATTGTTTTTGTTATTTCTGTGTTCTTTTTCATCTTTCTTTAATTCATTTCTCCTCGGTAGGAAAAGGATCAAATTTCAGAGTTAACACACAGCGCAAATTCTGAAATCATTTATTTATACATATCTTTTCAAGAGATAATGATCTTGTTGCTGCACTAGCTGTTGTTGTTGTTGTTCGAGATGGCGTCAAAGATGCTGCTTTCTATTGCTGTTATTATTTTAGCTTTAATAATGGTGAGCTGAGAAAATCATTAGAGAGCAGGAAAAATTACTTGTGGTATTCGTCCCGGCTCAATCCAGCTAAAGTCTACTTTACAATTCGCTTCTGCCGGGTCGATAAAATAAAGCACTAGTCAAATATTGGAGTCAATGGTATCAACTGATCTCCCACCTTCAAAATTGCTGGCCTCGTATCTAAATCAGAAATGTTATTATTGTTACAATGGTCGCTGTGAAAATGGGATATCAGTTTTGCTCTTGTTTAATCCCTGCACAACAACCCCGACTGAGCAGTGTTGTGATCAAAGCTAGTCCAGTTCAGCTATGGTCATCCAATCTTTTAAGTGAACATATATGACTACATTATTCAAACTGTTCTTTCCTTTCCCAAGACTTACTTCGAGGACCCAAGACTTACTTCGAGGACCCAAGACTTACTTCGAGGACCCAAGACTTACTTCGAGGACCCAAGACTTACTTCGAGGAAGATTTAGCTTCTATTTCAAGCAGGTCGAACGACCGCGTTTCATTGAACTAAATTCTGATGACTATTCCTCAAAACGATCATCGTAGACTTCCTTTACATTATTGTGTGTGTGTGTGTGTATGTCTGTCTGTCTGTATGTATGTATGTATGTATGTATGTATGTATGTATGTATGTATGTGTGAGTGTGTATGCATGTGTGTTTGTATGTACGTACGTACTTATGTATTCTTGTACGTATGCATGTATGTTTGTAAGTATGCTTGTATGTATGCATGGTCTAAATGTTGCACTCACGATCGCGAGATCGTGGGTTCAAATCCTGACCGGTGTGGTCTTGTGCAAAGCACATCATCTCACTTTGCTCTGCAATCACTTCGACATCTGGCGCGTGGCACACGGTGCACCTGTACAGGTAATGTTGATTTGATGGAGTGAGCTAATGTACAGCATGCTATAAACAAAGATTGCTATAAACAAATCATCTGTGCAGGTAGTTCAGCAAGAAATTGCAGAACTATCTTTCTCGGACTCAAGAGACTACCATACATATCGTGTGTGTGTGTGTGTGTGTGTGTGTGTGTGTGTGTGAACGTATGTATGTATGTATGTATGTATGTATATATGTATATGTGCAGATTTGTACGTTTTCTTTTATGTATGAATTCTCATGCATATAGTTGCATGTCTAGACAAGCTCATATATGCTTAAATGACAAAAACTTCCGAAAGTTTTACAGATTTTTACATTTCCAGTGATGGATTGGATCTGTAGTCTTCGAATCAGCTTTCTCCTTTCTGGTTTTGAGAAGCCTAATTTCTCAAGATTGGTATTTCAGGCAGTGTGTTACATGTCCCAGTGCTCAAATAATTACAGGTATATACGTATGTATGTATGCATGTATGTATGTATGTATGTATGTATGTATGTATGTATGTATGTATGTATGTGTATGAACGTATGTATGTATGAATGGATAGATGGATGGATGGATGGATGGATGGATGGATGGATGGATGCACGTATGCATGTATACATACACCCCATCACACACACATGCATGCGTACATATATGCATATATACATGTATGCATATTCATATGTATATACATAAGTACTCATGGATGCAAGCATAGGCGTAAGCATGGCTGTGTGGTCAAAGATTTCCCTTCAAACCACGTGTCCGTCGTATAGATGTATGTGTATGCGTCTTTGCATTTGCATTTCTTCTGACCGCATGACAACCGGTATTGGTTTGCTAACATCCCCGTGACTTTGTAGTTCAGCAAAATAAGTCGAGTGAAGAACTTCGAGGCTTAAACTATGCACTGGGGTCAATCTGATCGACTAAACCCTTCAAGTTTATGTTTCAGTATGGCTGCGGATCAATCACCAAAACACGAGTAAGCTGCAATCAATTCTGCTGTCTGTCTTTGATTTTACTCCAGCCAACTTTTCCCTGAAGATGAAGAAGGATTCTGTCCGAAACGTCAGAGTTTTCACGAAAAATACTACAGTTCGCTGCACGCTTTTTGTCGATTTCACTATACAATACAAATTTTGCCGACGCAGACCGATACCAGTCTCTTTAGAGTCTATTTACTTGTACATACATACATACATACATACATACATACATACATACATACATACAGACGTATACACACCAACACTACATACGTGTACACACACGCGCACACACATACACACACTGACACACAGACTAGGTTACATTATAATATATATAATTACATTGTATAATCTCTCTCTTACTCTCTCTCTCTCTCTCTCTCTCTCTCTCCATATATATATGTGTGTGTGTGTATATATATGTATGTATATATATATATATATATATATATATATATATAGATAGATAGATAGATAGATAGATAGATAGATATATATAT
>NC_068983.1:137262156-137264227 GCF_001194135.2 Octopus bimaculoides | reverse complement strand
TATATCTTACATTATATAATATCTATCTGCCTATTCATACATACACACAAATTTTTACGAGGAATTTCAAACAATCAGTTTTAAATCTAACACTGATTTCATCATCAAAAGATTCATTAAGTAAATGTGCTGTTGCCTTTCCTCCGAGGTAAACATCATTAATGTTTTTGTAGTTGCTTTCATTGCTTGGATCAGTTTCTGATAATTTAATGCTATTCATTAATTAAGTTGCAAATAGAAACTCAAGAGATTTTCGTATTCTGATGATATCATTAAATATAGAAAATGTAACTTTTAATGTTGAGATTGAAATTAAACATTCAGTAAATTCACCTTCGATAACATACACCGAAGGAAAAGTAGCAGATGCCATGAGTGCTTAAAATCATGAATACTCTTGGTGTTAAAACAATTTCAGACTTCACTTTTTTATTTCCAAAGTGAATTAGAAGTTTATCAACTTTCAATTCTCTTTGGAAATAAAGTAGAATATCAAATTGTTCTAAATCATCACAAGTTCTCTTGATTTGTTACAATTTAGGTATTTTATGCTACACTGCTGCAACCACTTCCTAAGTAAATATAAAGTTCTGTTGTTTCTTGCTGCACCAAGAAACCAATAAGGCGTTATTTTTAAAAAAAGAATGATAAACGTATAAAAAGAGATGGTATTTAATAATTTCTTGAGACCACTTCTGGTGTCTGCGACGGAAAAATAACTATCGCTCACGAATACAATAATACATACTTTCTGAAGGAATATTGTGATAGTTGCATTGAGTTGCTGATTTGGTATCCTGATATGTATATAGAACTCTCAAAGGAAGTCTCGTGCAACCACATGGAAATCACGCGAGGAGAACGCTACTAGGGACGGTACAGCATGGTTCTCGAAAAGTGAATTGTGTAATTTGCAGTTATGAACATTCAACATTTGTCCTATGAAAGTGAAACACAACACATGGCATCGAGGATGACAACCGGAAAACATTTAAACTTAAACAACTTGGAATAAGCTAATGTCTAGCTGATGCAGTTCGAAGCAAAAATTGAATGCGATGACGTTGAAGATGTCAAGGAGAAGTCAACATTTTTTTCTACTTGTGGAGTTGAAGCCATAATGAAGTTGTTAAAAGACGTTCTTTTTCCGGTAAGCCTTCAGAATGCAACATACTAACAAATAATGAATGCGTTGCAACAACTAATAAAGCCCAGGGAGAGACTGTTAATTGCGTACAGATTAATATTATTGGAACTGAAGTAACTCGAAAATGAGTCAATCAACGACTTCCTACTTAGGATTAATTCTCAAGCTTCCTTCTGCCATTTGAATAGGTTGAAAGAAAATCCCGCGGGATTATCGTCGACAGAGGTAAAGTTTAAAATTTTGGATCTGTTACGATGTCATTCTAAAATGAAATACATTAAAATAGGTGCCCTCGCATCCACCTTAGAATCGGAAACGCTGTTTGTGAGTAGTTGACAAACAATAACAAACTTTAATGTCAACAAGAATACCTCCAGTAGCAGTTGTGACGTTGTAGTGAAATGTCGAAACTGGGCGTATACACAAAGCTCGTGCATGTCCAGCATATGAGAAAAATTGTAATAAGTGTGGTAAGTGTGGATTTTGCCGATCTAGAAATGATCGCTGTGTGGACAACATATATGTATCTCCGAGCGAAACTGGATCTATCGACAGTTTGTTGCTAAACGTGAACAACAATGAGAGTGCATATAACATGGGTTTTTGCAAGTGCTTTATAAATAATAGAAACATAGATATGTAGTGAAACTACCTCCCGCCATTAGATACAAACTACTATCGCCATTACATACAATCTTCTCATTTAAATATAAATAAATGCGAGCGTAGTAGAGAACCCATTCCTTGTCCATCACGTGACTGATCATTATTCGAATCGGCAACTTCTTCGAACCTTTCCCGCCAGAACGCAAACTGACCAATCACGGCCCCTAATAAGGTCACGTGATAGAGTATATTTCTACCATTTGGTGAGCCAATAATTTGTTATAAATAGCTTTAACTCGGCAGCCAAATTTGTCTCGG
>NC_068983.1:137256610-137261611 GCF_001194135.2 Octopus bimaculoides | reverse complement strand
TGTACCCAAGATCTGGTATAATTGTCCACGTGTTATTGACTCTCTTTCTATCTGCTGTAATAATACACATACACATACATATTTTTCTTTGTATGACGGCCTGTCTTTGATTATGTTCTTATATGTCGCATTCACACTCTCACACAGACATACATCTTTAACGCTACAATAAATATCTCTGTTATTCATCTAATACGGTTGTGGTCTTTCATTACTGGTCATCTATGTTATCGTAGCATAACATCATGTATATCTTTGATATATACATTTGTATGTTCGACCGTGTGACACGTTTAAATAAAAGGAGTCCTGTTTTTCCATTCGTCACCATATCTCCTTTTATGAGTTCGCACGGTCATCCCTTACAGATATGAAAGTGGATACTGGAGCAGCTCGTTCGATTGTCCCGTTATCATTTGCTTCAGTTAGGTATTCCAATCGAATAGATTAAGCACTTTTGACGGTTCAGATCTAACGGTTGTTGGATCTACCCGAGTGACATTTAATCTCAACAACACCGACGAGTCACGAAAATTCATTGTGGTAACAGTCCGTACTCTTTTGGACTGATTGGAAAGGATATTATTAAAGACAGTTCGTTTTGTTTCAATTTGAACATAAATGCGTTCCCAGAGGTTAAAGGTTTTGTGACCCAAGTTAACTGCTCTGATGCGAGATATAGCGTAATGAGTTCAGCGAGACGCGTTCCAGTACATTTGGAAAAAGAAGTTAAAGAAGAATTGAAGAGGCTGGAAATGAAGGGTATTATCACACCGTCGGATTACTCTGGAGTCAGATGTGCCTCACTTGTGGCATGGCTGAGAAAAAAAGGATTGATCTCTTCGCATGAGTGTCGATTACAAGGCTCATTTAAATGCACATATTGACACTTATTTTTTCCCTATACCATCAACCTACACCATTTTTTCCGGTATGTCAGGTGCTTGCGAAATTTTTTTCCATTCTCGATTTCGCACCTGTTATGCTCTTAGCGATATAGGTGACTCGTCAGACCTACTGGCCAGAGGCACATGACCTCTCTACTACTGGAAGAAGGAATACAGTTTTAGCCAGTCAAATATTGTGAACGAAATTCTCGAAACAAAGTTCTAATAAGCGACATTCCATTTGGGCGAGTTGGAGCTATCTCCTTTCACCGGTTCCAATTGTGCCCGAAAAGGGTCAGTATATGCACGATTCCCGTTCGGTAGTCAACAATCGGGAATTCAATGACTCCAGCATGAATTTCCTCTAGTGAGGGTACCGACGATACGTCTCTCTTTTGGAGTTTAAGAAGGCCCCTGGATCTAGCGAATTCTTTAGTATCCTTACCTTCCTGGCCAAGCAAAGTTTGCATATTCTGTTCCGATTGAAGAATTGTCCAGGTTGTCCCAGGAGCTTGGCGTACCTTCTTTTTCATACGTAGCTGGCCAAAGATGTAACGCTGTGCCTCTCTGAGATCTTAAAAGAGGACCTATAGTTGTTTAGATATCGCTAAAAGGAGTCCTTCGTACATACAAACGTATGTATGTATATGTGTAAGTGTGTGTGTGTGTGTATGTGTATGCGCACGTGCGTGTGTTTTATCAGTGGAAGATGGAAGGTCGAGATAAAAATTTATATGTTTTCTTTCACAAATGGAATTTACGAAATTGATAAAAAAAATTTACGAAATCTAGCGACTGCTTTAAAAAGGCTGCCACTGGAGATAATGATAAAATATGTAAACATTCTGATGCGATTATCTTCTCCCCTTCTCTTTCTCTCAATTTCACTCCCTCTTTCCCTTTACCTTTCTCTCTCTTTTTCCCTTTATCTTTCTCTCTTCATGTCTGTCTCTCTCTATTCCATTATTATTTCGGAGTGAGTGAGTAAATGTGTGTGTGAGAGAGAGAGAGAGAGAGGGGGGGGATTAAATTTTAAAAGGCTGAAAGAAGAAAAATATAGTTTGACGTCGCACATATATTTTAGAATGTTTCGTAAACTCACTCTTATCCAACTTTGGACGTTTTTACACACACGCGCGCGCACGCACACACACACACACACACACACACACACACACACACACACACTTGAAGGTAAGTCATTATCTGCCATACAACTTGACGTTTTGAAGTTCAAATCTGCATTGCAGTGAATAGTGGTCTGCGTGGAGTGGTACACACCCAACTAATTTTGCCGCTAATAAGAAAGCAATTGTAAGTACATTGCGGATAGTTAATGACTCATCCACATTTGTGTGTGTGCGTGTGTACATACAGAGAAAGAGGGTGGTAGAGAACCAAGACAAGTATGTAACACAATTGTAACTGACTCTACACGTACCTATGTACATTGAGCACGTTTTTGTGCGGAAACAAAGATATACGGTAGATGTGTGTGTGTGTGTGTGTATCAGATTGTAACGAAAGTTCTGTCCATTTTGTTTTAAGTAAATATCTAGTTAGATTTAAAGGTGTTAAACTTCTCAATTCCATTTGAAATACGTCGAAATCCTTAATATATTATTTTCTTTCAGATTTTCCTAATTTTATAATAATGGAAGTTGTATTGGCCACGTGTTGACTCCGAGCAAAGAAGATATTCATCACGTTATTCTTTACGAATTTCAAAATGGGAATAGTACAAAAGTAGCAGCAAAATCACTCCAAAACACTTGTGGTGATTGTGTAGTGACTGAAAGGATATGCAAAAGATTATTTTAACGATTCAGAAATGGGAACTACAGCCTGCAGGATGAATCAAGAGAAAGCGAGATCTCTTCTGTTTGGCTGCCTGCATTTCAAAAATTAAAGTTTATCGAAAATTTTAAAATTTGGCGGATTAATCTAGTTTTCGAAGCTGAACTGCTGGAGTTATTTCACTTTTACTAAAACTTCAAAAAAAAAATAAATAAATAAAATAAATAAAATAAAGTTATAGATGTTTAAAGTTTGATCATTTTCCAACCAGTCAGGAAACAGGATTTGGAAGCTGTCATCTTGTGCATAACTGTACATTTTGTTAACATCCTGAAAATAGCACGTGTTGTCAATATTTGTATTCTACACGATGAAAATGAGTAAACAACACGTTTTTTGTAGTTTTAAGCATTCAATATATATTTAATGCGATAACACGATTTATCTAAAAACATTATTTAGGTGTTATTTTTAGCATACCTCAATGACAAAAAGAAACGAGTAAACAGCATATCTTTTGTAGTTTTAAGCATTTAATATGCATTTAATACAGCACATTATAAATTAAATATTTCTCAAAATAAGAAACTTAGAGCACGAACTTAAAAGATTTATCTAAAAACAAAATAGCACATTACAAATTAAATATTAAAAAAACATTTTGGGAACGAAAATTAGAAATGCATTCAATCAATTTCTCGAACCGATCACAATTTTCATATCTCCTGCGTCACATACATTCACATGCTCAATTGTCAACAGATATGTAAAATTTCCAGACAGATAAAACTGTAGAACACAGTGTCAACAAGTGGTTTCAATATATTTGTCAACACGTGCTTTCTCGCAGACAAAAGAGTTCTCTCGTTCCGCTTGTTATTATGGAAACGGACATGAATGTGTCTGTGGCTTACAATTGGCTAAAATTACTCAAAATTTTCAAACTTTAATAGCTAATAACTTTTTATTTATTGATTTATAGCGAAAATGATTTTCATGGCATTCATTAACCTATAAAAGTGTATCATTACACTGAATATAAAATCAATTCGAACAGAAACTGACGCTGGCAGCCATACAGAAAAGATCCGAAGGGCGCTCAAGATGGTTGGATTCTGATGTGGTGGAAGCCACTGTCGAAGCATATCTGCTGTTACAGTTCGGGAACTAAGCAAGGGCTTCAATATGAGTTATACCACCATTCATCGTGAATTGAAAAGGCCTGGTAAAGTGTCAAAGGTTGGAAAATGGGTCACGCATGATTTCTCTGCAGATAATCACAAATAACGTATTGATTACTGTGCATCATTACGATCTCGTCTCGGCGTGAATTGCAAATGCCTTTTTTGAATAGAGTCATTACTGGAGTTTAAAAAATGGATACTTTACCATAATGTTAAGCGAAAACATCAGTGGCTCAGTCATGGTGAAGAGCTTGCTCAGCAGCCCAGATGCGGCATGCATCCAAGGAAATCTTCTGAGTATATGGTGGGATATGTGTATACACTCCAATATACACTACTTTCTTCCCCTTTCTAAGGTCTATACCACGTTTTATACTATGTTCTTTATGCTTAAATTTTATCAGTTAACGGTTTGCAGCCGTTTACTCAACATACAGGAATTGAACACCTATTTTGTATATCTTAAACTACCTCTGACGAGATTCGACTTCCAAATAATTTTTAATTTTATCAATTAATTTTCTGAAAGTCTTGAATTGGAACAGATGTAAAGGATGTCGACTGGATCTAATATACCACTGATTTACAAATGTGTTTTTGCAATAAAGAACTAGAGTCGATGTAATTAACTGTTTCTCCACTTTCAATTTATAGGATTATGTATCTGTTAAAGACCATTCTTGTGATTATTATTGTTGTTGGCACCACGACGTCGAGGGTTCCAGTTGATTCGATCAACGGAACAGCCTGCTCGTGAAATTAACGTGCGAGTGGCTGAGCACTCCACAGACACGTGTACCCTTAACGCAGTTCTCGCGGATATTCAGCGTGATACAGTGTGACAAGGCTGACCCTTTGAATTACAGGGACAACAGAAACAGGAAATAAGAGTGAGAGAAAGTTGTGGTGGAAGAGTACAGCAGGGTTCGCCACCATCCCCTGCCGGAGCCTCATGGAGCTTTTATGTGTTTTCGCTCAATAAACACTCACAACGCCCGGTCTGGGAATCGAAACCGCGATCCTATAACCGCCATTGGGCCTTCTGTGATTATTATATTACCATTATAAATACAATTTTACTGAGACTGTGTATATACTATCTGAATAAACAAAGAAGTAATTATTAACTTAAT
>NC_068983.1:137252084-137254442 GCF_001194135.2 Octopus bimaculoides | reverse complement strand
AGAGAGAGAGAGAGAGAGAGAGAGAGAGATAGAGAGAGAGAGAGAGAGAGAGAGAAAGAGAGAGAGAGAGAGTGAGTGAGTGAGAGGAGACAAAGGGAAAGAGGGAGAGAGACTGAAGTGCAAGGAAGTTGATAGAGTTATGCCAGAAAACACCGGATGTCTGCAAACAAAAAATCCTGAAGTGTGACATACACTTGCAACAAATAAAAGATATTAACAAATAAAAAATTGTTACCTGATACTGCACCAGTTGACACTGCAGAAGTCGATGCTTGCTGGGTGCAGTTGCGTGAGACAGTCTACGAGATAGCAGTTGCCTCGGTCGACTTTCCCAAATTTGATGAAAATGATGTGAAGAAGGAACAGCTGTTATCTGAAAGACGAAAGTAGCACTTAGCTGTTCTAAATGGAGGAGGTACTAGCTGACTCAAAGACGCGAATACCTTGCTCCAAAAAAAAGTTCAACTGTTGAAAGATCGATGGTGGGACCAGAAGGCGAATAAAATATAGTCTCTTGCTTGATTTTCAGAATGTGAAGTATCTTTCACTAGTCTGAGTGAGATTACGGTCTAGAAAGAGGTGATAAGCATCAATGAAGAGTAAAGATGGTTCACATTGCACCAATAAAAGTGATATCATGAAGTACTTGGTAGGAAAATATCAGGGAATTATTGAACCGACATTCAACAATTTCTTGCAAAACTCTAAAAACTTTCGTTAGGAGTTGTCGCTGGAAATGGAGAAGCTCATAAATACCATCTAAGAGAAAAACCGAGGTAAAGATCCTGGTGTAAACAATTTACCCATGAAAATCTAGGTGAGGAGGAAGTACTGCGCTACAGACTTCTCCAATTCTACAAAGACTATTGACAATATAATAACTTCCCGCGACAGTTCAAGGGTGGACAGATACCATTTACGAAAGGGAGTGTGATCGACAGGACTAAGGGAATTATCGCAGGGAAAATTCTAGCAAAAATATTGCCAAGGCTACTGCAAAAAATATTCAATCAAATTCTTCCTGAAAGCCAGTATGCAGTATGCCAGTATGTCACCTTGTGACAAATTCAGAAGGCTGTAGAACAGTGAATTCCACTTTATGTATTCATCGAATTTACGAATGCGTTCGACTGTTAGGAAACAGAGGACTTATGGACTCTGCTCCAAAAAAAAAAAAAAGATACCCGGACAAATTTGTGGACAGTCAAGCAGTTCCATGATTGTATGTCCGTCACGATCTCTCTTGGGAGTTAAAGCTCGGCTTTATTTCTGGTCGCCCATAGATTAATTTGGGTCATGTACTCGCTTCAACGCTATTTATGTTATTTCAGGGTTCCGTATGTGAAAACATGCGAACTCACAAGTCCGCAGAAGAATGGATGGTGGGTTGTTGAAATTATCCAGGCAAATATCCTTAAGGAAGTACCGGGATATGTGTATCCACGAACTTTACTGATGACTCAGCTCTTGAAGCTCTTATCCTAGCAGATAGATACCTAGAAAATTGCTCAATATTTTGAACGTGCTACAATAACCTTAGGTCGGTCAATAAATGTAAAAACAATGAAGCCTTGTATCAGCCTTAACCTGGCGGACTGGGATATGAACCTCCGACCATCATGACTGCAAATTAGCTCTTAGGTGCGGCAAAGCTTACATAATTGAGCAGTAATATTTCTGAAGACATCAGGACGCAAGGGTGGCTTGCCGTATACAGGCTGCTAGAAATACTTTTGGCGAACTAAACGATTGACTGTAGAAGCAATGGGGTATAAAAATGATATTAAAAGACAAAGTGTACCGAATAGAAGTACATTCCTGTTTGTTGTGTTTTGGCGAGACCGACATACCATATTGACGACACGTCAAAAAGTAGATGAATTTCCACCATCTCCGCTCTTGGATGCTTGATGAGAAAGTCGGTACATTCCCATATAACCGTTGTTTTGTTGGGTGCTCCCCCCAAGAGATGTTGAGCACTACAACATTCTGGTGTAGGCACCGTCCAGCATGCACCTGAGTCTCTTGGTGAGAGTCCAAGTCGGGGATCCATATACAAGCACATATTCAACACCTGCTCTGAAGAACTGTCTCTTCAATTTATCTGGTAGGGTTGACTTCCATATTGTTCTAAGACCGTCTGTAGCTGCCCAAGCCTTAGCAACACGAGATTTGATATCTTTTTCAGTTGACACGATATTGCTGCCTAGGTAAGTAAACTTGCTGACATTTTTCGAGGGCTTCTGTTTGATGGTCTTGATTTCACCTGTTTTCATTCACATAAAGTTCTGTTAGCAGCAGCATTTTCCAGGAGATGGAGTAAACGTTCAGCATTTTTTGTGTCAATATTAATCCTTT
>NC_068983.1:137250944-137252039 GCF_001194135.2 Octopus bimaculoides | reverse complement strand
CTCAAATAGGAATTATTTCATTGACCCCGAAGGATGAAAGGCAAAGTCAACTTGGCAGAATCTGAACTCTGAACATAAAAACGGGCAAACTGTGTCGCTATAAAAGGCATTAATGCCTACTGGAACGTGGTCCGATCGTTTAAACTTGGTTGGTATATAGCTAAATAGTAGTATACGTCAATGTAAATTTCTTCAATTTTCCCCATCAAATACTCCGGCCGAAAGTTCTGGAACGTTGATAGAATGTTATAAAAGCTGGAATATTGGACTTCCAAAACAGAACAGCCCTAGGCACTACACAGAACTCTTTGATCAGTTTTCTGAAAAGGTGTTCTACTTTTTCTTTTTATTCTGTCTTTAATGACCGTAAATAATTTTTCATATAAATAACTAAATTATTTTATGCAATGAAGACTTAAAACTATCACATTCCCTATCTTTTGAACGATGCTGTATTCAAATAATTGTTGTACGTACATAAATGCAAATGTTCGAGGTAATAAAAATATAAAATATAGGGACATATACAAATATTTGTGTAGTTATTCTCACCTTCACACACATCGTACTTAATATTATGCCCTACCAAAGATGAATGAATAAGAGCCGCTAGAATAATGACCCCACCCCACTAAACGCACATACACACATATGTATGTATGTATGTATTAATTTCTTGTTTACTTAAAAGATTAGGACGTTTTCACGTCACTTTAATTTTCACAGCCAAGGCCTTCAAATATATAATTAGAATTATTTACATCAGGAGTCCTCAACTACCTGTCGCAGACCAGTATCGGGCCACGCAGAATGAATAATTTATTTTATTTTATTTCTATTTTATTGACTTTCACAATCTTCAGGTGTTTTTGCGTTATACATGTATCTGTATCATATATGTAATATTTATGCTATTTATTATGCACTTTATTGTGTTTTACTATGCGCAATCCCCCGGTCTGTGAGAAAATTATCATGCACTAAACCGGTCGGTGGTGCTAAAAGGATTAGAACAGCTGATCTACATTATACATGCCTTCACACACACACACACACACACATGTATGTATGCATATATATATATATATATATATA
>NC_068983.1:137246493-137247019 GCF_001194135.2 Octopus bimaculoides | reverse complement strand
GTGTGTGTGTGTGTGTGTGTGTGTACATGCGCATGTATGTATGCATATATATATGTATATATATATATGTGTGTATGTATATATATATGTGTATGTGTACATATATATATATATATGTATGTATATATATATATGTATAAATATATATATATATATATAAATATATATAGATATATATATATATAGATATATGTATATAGATATATGTGTGGAGGCGCAATGGCCCAGTGGTTAGGGCAGCGGACTCACAGTCATAGGATCGCGGCATCGATTCCCAGACTGGCCGTTGTGAGTGTTTATTGAGCGAAAACACCTAAAAGCTCCACGAGGCTCCGGCAGGGGATTGTGGCGAACCCTGCTGTACTCTTTCACCACAACTTTCTCTCACTCTTACTTCCTGTTTCTGTTGTGCCTGTAATTCAAAGGGTCAGCCTTGTCACACTGTGTCACGCTGAATATCCCCGAGAACTACGTTAAGGGTGCACGTGTCTGTGGAGTGCTCAGCCACTTGCACGTTAATTTCACG
>NC_068983.1:137243137-137245566 GCF_001194135.2 Octopus bimaculoides | reverse complement strand
ATATATATATATATATATATATATATATATATATAAATAATGCACACAATATATCCCACCCTCTACACAACCATACACCCATCCAACCATCCATCCAACCATCCATCCAACCATTCATCCATTCAGCCAGCTAGCCAGTTAGTCATGCATACACATATTCAGATATACACGCAGTCGTAAACACAGAAATATTCAGACGTGGACCTGTTGACATATCCCATCCATTCATATGACAAACACGCATTTCAACATACATAAATACCATGTGAGAAACATGCATACTTTAAAAACTTGTACAGTAGTAGTTGTGTGTACTTGCGGAGTGGAAACACATCCACATACATAATACAAAACGCACAAATATATTCACACTCGATAAACAACGTTATACCGACAAATTTCTTTACTCATACATGTCAAAAAAGTATTTATATTGACACATGCACACTCCCATATTTGCTCCATACATATCTGTCGCTACGTATCTATTTTCGCATGCACGCACGCAAGCACACACACACACAAAACCACAATCAAATATCACAGACACACTTCTCACAAACATAATTATACATACAATCGTAAACACAGAAACATACAGGCACAGGCATACACACACACACACACACACACACACACATGCATACATACATACATACATACATACATACATACATACATACATACATACATCGTCTAGTCAAGGAATGAAGGGCAGCGACTACTCTTTGTGATTTTTCAGTATCTCCAAGATTTAATCGGAGAAAAGGAGGAAGATATTTTCACGCACTGGAACCTGGTCTGAAAACTTGCAACAGCGTGAACTCCGCTAAAGGTAGCCATGTACAGGGCTGAATTGTTAAACCGGGTGACGGATTAAGCCAACCAACTGAGAACAAGTTCAGCAATGAACCGGAACATATACCACACGGTATGTCGTCTGGCGGCGATCTAACAATTCAGTCCTTAAGGGATGAAAGGCAAAGTTGACCCCCAGCGGGATGTAAATCCAGAGTGGTGAAATACCGCAGGGTACGTTTAGCCATTTCACATATACGTACATACATACATACTTACATACATACCCATCCATCCATCCAAACATACATACATACATACATACATACATACATACATACATACATACATACATACATACATGCATATGTACATAGATACATTTATACATACTAGCGTCAAGATACGCTTAGTCTCGCACTTCCGTAGGTAGTTGCTCACCAGCAAACCCAGGAGCTACATACATACAGTAACGCTCTCAGGGAATTTAAGTTTTAAGTCGGCTGACTTTCTTTTGGACTTCTAAGCAAACAAACGTCAGGGATACGCAGAAAATACTGTCATGTCACAATTTGTAACAGAAAAAGCGAATTTCGTAGGTAAAAGGTGAGTGAATTCACGGTGTTTAACTAATAGTTTTTCCTCGACATTGAGTTTTTGTTTTCAATTCATCTTTTCGCCGTGTTTGCTAGCTGTTTAATTTTTCTGTAGTGTGTGTGTGTGTGTGTGTGTGTGTGTGTGTGTGTGTGTGTGTGTGTGTGTGTGTGTGTGTGTGTGTGTGTGCGCGTGCATGTGCGCACGCGTATTTCGTAGAGGTTGTGTCTGTTTATAAATGAAGATACAAGTACACGCTTATTAACTATACATAAACACTATGTAAACGTGAAAACGTGTGTTATCAGATAGAGCGAAACTCATTTGTGTCTGTTTACACTTGATTTACACACACACACACACACACACACAGACACACACACACACACACATATATATATAAGATATATTATTTACGTATGAATGCATGTGTGTAATTACAAATATGTACGTGTGTATATATGTATGCTTGTGTATATGTATGTATGTATGTATGTATGTATGTATGTATGTATGTATGTGTGTATGTATGTATGTATAAACAATAATTTTGTATTGAATCAACATACACTTTTAGCCTCGCTAGGTTTTATCCCTCCGTAAGCAGAAGCAGTGGAGCCCTTTGACTATTTTCTAAAACTTGAATCAGAATAACCATACTCATCTTCAGTCAGCGATTACTAGTTGACTGTTGTAGGCATTCTTTCTCTGACAAAATTTTAAGAAGACCAGAAACTACTCAGAGATCGATACACATTTTCTGTCCACGAGGAGATAATATTTGTGGCGTAATCAGTATAAAATTGTATGATTATCAAAAAAAGGTACACTTTACTTTTCATTTTTTTTGTTCAAAAACGTTATATGGAGCATTGTGAATTTAATTGTTTAATGCATATTATCAGTACGTGGACTTTTATGTAAATTAGACTGATCAGTTTAGCTAAGTCCTAGGTTGTTTATACGTGCTATAAAGCCACAAATCTCTCCGTGGATATATATATATATATATATATATATATATATATATATATATA
>NC_068983.1:137239928-137242135 GCF_001194135.2 Octopus bimaculoides | reverse complement strand
TAGATAGATAGATAGATAGATAGATAGATAGATAGATAGATAGATAGATAGATGGATATAGATATAGATATATAGATATATATACTTACACGTACATACATACATACACATGTGTGAGAGAAAAGGGAAGAGAGAGAGGGGGAGGGGGTGTAGGTGTATATGTATGTATCAGTATATCTGTGTATATATCTTTATGAATATGTATTATATAACTGTATTATGTAAATAGTGTTATATAAATAGTGTTTATTTTCAAACGTATATAAACTAAAACTGGCAAACATCACTCTCATATACACTCGTATGCGTATTAAAATTGGGCATACTACCAGTTCATACATTCTTTCAAATACATATACGCATTTGATACTCTTCGCAAACCATAATAAAACATTTGTACACAATATATACGTACACATGTTCTCACCAACAAAGGTATTCGCATATGCTCATACATGTAAACCATACACTTTAATGAGAGTAAGAGGTCACATGTGAAGCACCATGAACCATACCATCAGTGATATGTACAAATGTGTGTGTGTATGTGTGAGTGTGTGTATATATGAGGACCTCCAACACCAGTCTCTACAACTACCACCAGCATTCATCTCCTATTACGATGAGGGAGCTTCTACGCAGTTGCTCAATATAGTAGCCAAATCTTTACTGTCTCTAAAACTGGATATGTGATCAGAAGTGCTCCAGCCATGACCATTTCGTCTCTTTTGTGCACTGCATATCTACAATTAAATTATACAACTTGCGAGATGTTAGGGTAATATTTGAGGGAGTTGTGACTGTTGTTTCTGGTAGGTTAAATGACTACATAAAGGCGCCTTCATTTACTCGTTAAAACTAAGGTTGCATAAACGGGCAATGAAAATTTCTACGTCGATACTCGACCCCTTATATATGACCATCAACAAACAACTAGTTTTTAAAACGGGGGATTTTAACTCTTAAATTGTAGGACAACATGGTCTACAACAGTGGTTCACAAAGTGGGCAGTTTTGCCCCTCCTGGGGGTGGGGGGTGGAAAGTTCCAAGGGGGCGTTGAAGAAAAGTGGGGATGATAATGGAGTGGCGATGCATGTAAAAAGTGGGGCGATAATGGGGTAGCGATTCATGTAAAAACAACAAAATAATGGGTTCTTTAGGTCAAGTTTTATTTGTGAAATACAGTTGGTATAAATTTGCTTCAGAAAGAGGTCTTTGTGATGGTTAGTTGGGATGAGGGCGCTAGGAATGTGGTCTGGATGTCAAGGAGAGCGTCAGCCAGAAAAAAGTTTGGGAACCACTGGTCTACAATAAAGATAGGATGACTACGATAAAAACGCTGATCAAGTGTTTATAGCTACAACTGTCGAAGTGTTGTACCACACAGGACAAATTAACTGTTCTAGTGGAAAAGGACCTGTGAACAAGCTCCTAGGAGCTTCAACATGGAAACCATCCAGTAATGTCCAGTAAAGTAGAGACAACAAACTAAATTTGGTTATCAAGTTGAAGATAAACTATCATTTTAGTATAGACTTGATAAATATCGATATCTAACGTAAAGACGAGCCCGCAATTATTATGATTATTTGTAAGGAAAATATAACCTTCTGTTATAAATCCTTCCAGGTTTAGAAAGCTTTACAGGAATATTAGGGTAGGACATAGTCGATTAAATCGGCGCAGTACCTCACTAATGAAAAGAGGTAAAGTTGATCACGGTGGGATTCGAAATCAGAATGTAAAGAGGCATAACTAAATACCGCATGCATCCGACGTTTTATCAATTCTACCAACCCATCGCCCTCAAATTATAAAAGAATAGGATCTATTTCAAAACGGGGGTACCAGTATTTTCTTAACGAAACACTTTGAAACTTGGGACACTGGTAGAATGTGTCATATAAAACATCTTCTTAACAAAAAAACGTACATCGCAAGTTATTCCATGTTAAAGTTGTCGTATTTCTGTAATTTCAACCAATCACTGACGTCTATTCAGCTGAATAGAGTTACTGCTGGGCGGTCATAAAAATGTTATTCCCTGTGACATATTTCATCCGGTTTAATCGTAATTTATACGCATATATTGTTTATATAATAAATTACGCTGTGCGTATCTATGTGTGTAACAATTTTAGAGTTCGGATTCTAGAGTTAGGGTTAGGGTTAGGGGATTAATACGATATACACCGTTACAGCGCTA
>NC_068983.1:137224201-137239682 GCF_001194135.2 Octopus bimaculoides | reverse complement strand
GAAGTTTGAAAGTCTTTCGGTACCAAAAACACTACATAAAACATAAATGAAAACTGGTGCCCCCGTTTTGAAATAGATCCAAAGAATATATTGCAAACATCAGCTTAGTTGCAAGTATTCCGCATCCGCACCCGTAAAGTTTTGAATCTGATTGGTTAGGGATTCATTAGCACCAGGAGCTGGCAGAAACGTTAGCACGCCGGGCGAAATGCTTAGCGGTATTTCGTCTGCCGTTATGTTCTGAGTTCAAATTCCGCCGAGATTGACTTTGCCTTTCATCCTTTCGGGGTCGATAAATTAAGTACCAGTTACGCACTGGGGTCGATGTAATCGACTTAATCCCTTTGTCCTTGTTTGTCCTTCTATGTTTAGCCCCTTGTGGGCAATAAGAAATAATAATCACTACTACAACAACGGCTCTCATTAAAACTTTCCTCTCACCACCATCACCAGAGAGAGATAGACAAATGAAAAGGTGGATCATCCACAGTATTTGACTATTTTATTTCATCGACCTCAGAAAGATGAAAGGCAAAGTTGACCTAGGCGGGATTTGAACTCAGAGCAGATTGCCGGAATAGTTACTGCAAGGCATATTACACGAAACTTATACCCGACTGCTAATTCGCCGCCTATTACATTGCTACTTGTTATCATCATTAGCACACGAAGTTTCACAGCTTCCCATTTTGTGGAGCCTAAACTGAATTCTTTTGAATTGTAACTAATCCCCCTGCAGAGGAATAGTTGAATAAAAGGAAAACAGGGGCAAAGTCAAGAAGAAACGGAATTTACAGAAGCCAGAAATAACTTCCTTTATCTCATATACCATCCAGAATACAAACTATTGGTTGATTAATATATTCCTAGGGGGGCTGCAAAAACGGCATGAACGTCATACATTCTCATTTCTCTACTTCATATAAGTCTGAAGACTTATGTTTATGTAACAAAATATGATATTTTTAATAGAACTAATAAAACAGAATTCTTATATGTAATGTTTAGAATTGTGAAAACAAAATACATTATTAAAGAATTAATTTAAATAGAGTTGAAAATATAATCAGAGAAGTTTTGTTTTTCTCTCTATTTTTATCTAAATTATATCTGTTTATCCAATGTTTCCATTAACTTTCAAAATAAGAAATTATCTTTAATTTATTTAGAAAAGTGAACGGTTGAGTTATGTGATTGCTGGAAGGTGATAAGCTATAGGTAATTATAATTTAGAAAAAAATGTAAACTTGTAGATATCACCACATACAACATAATTCGAGCTGATGAGCGGAAAAGTTTTCTTTTAGGAGAATGTAAAGAATTTTTCTTTTTCCTTTCTTTTGGTTATTGATGTCCAAGACTACAGAGGCGTAGCAGCTCTTCAATTTGTCTTTCCCTCACCCACCAACGCCAAGCCTATCATGGCTTATAAAACCGACTCAAAATTATCGAGCCCCAGCCATAAAATCGTCGCCGGGGTGGACCGTACCCACCCACAGCTACCTTACTGTATGACCATCATGTCATATCTTTTCTTTTTCTTCAAGACTAACGTACATTATCCAGTGTGTCATTTTTTAACAGTTGTGACTGTTATTTCTAGCAGTTCAAGCGACTGCACACAGGCTTCATCGTTGCTCGCCTCGCATTTGATAGAATGATTAAGTGTTAAACATACATTTTTTTTTACCTTATCAAATTCAGTCCAAGACTATAGAGGGTGTGCCACCCGGAGCAGCGCTTCAGTTTGTCTTCCCTTACCCACCAACCCGAAGCCTATCAGGACTTACAAAACCGACTCAAAATTGTCGACCCCCATCCATAAAAGTAGAATGATTAAGTGTTAAACATACATTGTTTTTTTTTTACCTTTTCAAATTCAGTACTTGATGCAAGTTGGCATTCTAAAACTGGTTGGTAGAGCTGTTTACAGACGAAAATATTCCAGTTAAACTTGTTTAATTTAAAAGTTAAAGCGGCGAATTGGGAGAATAGTTAGAACGTCGGCTTATACTGCTAGGCGTTTCTTGTTCTGACTCTGCATTCTGAATTTAAATCTCACCGAGGTCAGCTTTGTCTTTCATCATTTGTTTTTGGCGGGGTGAGGCGGGGGAGTAGCAGCCCAGTGTTGGGACCAAATCTTCTCGTTTTATCTTACTTTCTTTCTGGATTATACTTTATAATTCAAATTTCCAGCCTTGTCACATTGTGTCGCTCTGATTCGGTCTGAGAATTGTGTTAAAGATGGAATAGTATGCATGCCCATGGAGACAAGGACCGAAACCATTTGACATTATGCCATGCTGGGCTTTACAGAGGCAATGACCGAATCTATTTGGCATCTGTGCAATATTTAATCGCTCGCTAACCTGTTGATTTCAAGAGAAGGAATTCATTTGGTCGAAGATAATAAAACTCATTTGTTTTGTCGGTGTGAGTGACAACCAACTCTCTGCTGTTTATTAATGTTCTTTAACCCTAGGTCAGTTTTCCTGTAGGCCTGTAGTTAAAGACGTCCTTGACATTTTTCTTGTGTCTGTGTGTACATATGTATGTGCGTGTGGATAAACTTCTCGTTTAGCGAATGTGGGTGTCGCGTCAGTACAAGTGTGGATGCTTCATTACTGTTTATGTGTGTGGGCGTGTGTATATATGATTGTGGGCATGCGTTCGTGCAGGAACCTCAAAATAGAGACTCAATGACATGTTTTACAAATTTTCACTACACCTCTATTCAGTTCTAGTTGGAGAATACGAATTAATCTGCTCTGTTCGTTTTGAGAGAACACAAGCATTTCTAGATCTTTTAATGCAGATCTGTTATTACGTAACCCTGTGCATCTATGATAAAAGATACAAATGAAAATAGAAGAGCTATATGTTTTTCATTAATCTCCCATAAATTTTCTCCTTTTTTCCAAATTTTGACGAAACATTCACATCCGATGGACAGCTAATCTCCAAAACTTCATGACTTTTGCTCCCTGCCCCATACAACTATATCTAGCCTATTGCACCTACACTGATCTGCTGTTTTTATTGGAATGTTCGATCAGTTTTCTTTATTTTTAAATATGTAGATACTTTCCGATTCTGGTGTACCTTTCGTATGGCCGTCAGAACAAGCTTTCCGTGTATACATTGTAGACTGTTTTAACGACAATGCTATGTCCCATAAGAAGATTACTGTCTTGTGGACATTTTTGATACCAGCTCATCATATGTATGATGTCTTTCACAGTAGTATAGTACGGTCAACATTTCTATCACAACATGGAGGTCTGGAAGCATCCTTATCTCTTTTGTTGAATAGGTATTTAGTAGTTATGTTGGTCAGCAAAAGCGTAACCTTCTAATGAGATGTGGTGTAGTTATCGCAAATCCAGGAGAGACTACTATTCCTGTCGATGTTGTTGGTATTCTCTATCTTGCGAGGTTTGTGCCGATACACAACTTTCTGTTGTTATGATGATAAGTATTTGTCCTCCAAGTTTCTGTTTTAAGCAGATCAGTCCAGCCACCCTTGGTTCACATGGAACAGTTGTACACTCAGAGCGTCTGTTCAGGAGTTCGTCAAATTTCATATTTTGTCTTCGCTCTTGAATATATTTATATGTGCTTTCCTCCTCCTCCTCCTCCTCCTCCTACAACTACTACTACTACTACTCATCATCATCATCATCATCATCAAACGTCTGTTGTCCATGCTGGCATGGGTTGGACGGTTTGACCAGGGTTGGCAAGCTGGAAGGCTGCACTAGACTCCAGTCTGTTTTTGGCATGGTTTCTACAGCCAAATGCCCTTCCTAACGCCAACCACTCCGAGAGTGTAATGCTTTTACGTACCACCGGCACGGGTGCCATTTGCGTGACACCAGTATCTGTCACAACTGCAGTTTTACTTGGCTTGGTGAGTCGTCTTCTCAAGCACGGCATAATGCCAAATGGATTCGGTCATTGTCTCCGTAGTCATACATACTATTCCATAGAATCTCTAGGACTACATTATTCAATGCTCTTTTTATCCGGGTAGATCGTAATTTGAGGGGAAATTTGTCTGCTATCGCTTGTAAGTTGAGCAGCCACGTAGAGTGAGTTGCATGCTCATTTCTTTCTTTACTCTTTTTGTAGGTATTGCGTAAGTGGCATGATGCAGCACTCAAAGGCCATCTGAACTGATCTTATGTCTCTACCTCCATCCTTCAGTTTAACATAGATCCTTTCAGTGTCGTAGATTAAATGGAAGTCCTTGTTAGTATTTTCCTAGTCATGATCCCAAATGTTAGTACAAGCACTGGTATTGCGAAAGCATTGCGAGATATAGTTTTATTGAATGCAGACAACTTTGACTTGCATACCTTCCGATGTCTGCAGAAGTATTCTTTTGTCGTTCTAGTTTTACTCACAATACCAACATATGCAATATTCTAGTCGTTTTCGAGGTATTTGCAATATTCATCACTAGAGATAGGAACGATAGAGATATCATTGTTCCTTGCCTGGTCGACAATCCTTTCTCGTTGAGCTACCAAATATAAACATTTATCCTGACCAAATTTTTTCCTATGTCCTGCAAAAATGTTGTATAACCATTTCTGTTTTTTGATGTGAATATTACTCGAGGATAGCTTAATCTTTTTTTTTTTAATTCCTGTTAGTGATGATAATGGTAGGCTCAATTCTTATCGATATCGTGGCGGTTGCTTATTGGTGTGTGTTGTATTGTCGAAAACCATCGTCGTGTGATCTAGCTGGCTGCATGCATAATAAATAAAACAAACTCACAAACTTTTAACATATTTATTGATGAACGTGATTCACTGTATTGGCTATCTAAAGGAAAGAGAGAAAAAAAATGATGCAAATACAACAACCGTCGCTGTGAGTGTCCAAAGTCGTCTCTTGCTCATGGTGGTGTGCCAGAGTGTCCGAGATCGTCTGCTTTGTGAGTTCGGCGCCAAACTGTTTTTGTAGGGTAAAAAACAAGGGGCGAATTTTAGATTATCCGAGAAGCCATATCATGTCACAGCTTCACGCTCATAGGTCTATTTATAGATCAGTCACGTGAAACTGTAATAACTTACTCGTGATCCCTAATTTAATATTTTGCGGTTGGGGCTCGAATCCCTACACAGGCTAACGAGAGCTACCCTGTAGAGGTGAGCTTTCTGTACCAATAACCGACTATCGGGTCTCTCTCAGATGATTTTTCATCCGGTAATGTTTCGACAACCGTACGTTCGTATGTACGTTTGCATGTATGTATGTATGTGCGTGCGTTATGTACACGTTTGTATGTATTTATGTTTTTATCATCATCATCATCATCATCATCATCTTCATTATCATCATCATCATTATCACCATTAAACGTCCGTTGTCCATGCTGGCATGGGTTGGACGGTTTGACCAGGGCTGGCAAGCTCGAAGGCTGCACCAGATTCCAGTCTGTTTTGGCATGGTTTCTACGGCTGGATGCCCTTCCTAACGCCAACCACTCCGAAAGTGTAATGGGTGCTTTCACGTACCACCAGCACGGGTGCCATCTGTCACAACTGCAGTTTTACTTGGCTTGACGAATCTTCTTCTCAAGCAGAGCATAATGCCAAATGGATTCGGTCATTGCCTCTGTAAGGCCCAGCATGGCATAATGTCAAATGGTCTCGGTCCTTGTCTCCATGGGCATGCATACTATTCCATAAAATCTCTAGGACTACATTATTCAATGCTCTTTTTATCCTGATAAGGTGTAACTTGAGGGGAAATTTGTCTACTATCACTTGTAAGTTGAGCAGCCATGTAGAGTGAGGTGTAGTGAATGCCCTACATAAATTTTTAGCATATTGAAATTTTCCTCTGTTGTCAGACAGAAAACAAATACTTAACAGCAATTGTAAGTGACTTGTACAAAAAAAAAGAGTGGGAAACAATTCTCAATCAGATTTGTATGCTAGGGAAAGGAAAATCTGATGTTTGTTTGCTGGCAGAGGACAACATAGAGATATGTTTCAGACTTTTTATTGACCTTATCAGCTTTGTTCAAGTCCTGCCTTGCATGCTGATCAGCTTTTTACATTTTTTTAAAAAATATGTAAAAAAAAAATTGTGTACCTTTTCAGCCAAATGTTAATTTGCACAATTAACAATAAAAGAAAGTTAGAAACAAATGACAAAACAAAACAAACAAAAAATCTCCAAAGAGTTCAATTGCCTGAGTTTTTTAATGCTAGAAGTCAATTGTAAGTGAAAAACAAAGCAGCAATTGAATGTTTTTATGCACTATATGACAGTAAAGGACTGCAGATGCCACAACTCAAGCAAACATGAGCGTGACATAAAATGTAAATTGCATTAATGCAAATGATGTTCTTTCAATTGAGTTTTGGTGCAAATTTACTTTTGTAGCTCACACACACACACACACACACACACACACACTAAAAAGCAAAATGAAAACAAAACCCCAAAAAACTATCAACTTCAGAAAATAAGCAGAAATACTATTTAAAAGCAATTACTGCCCTAAACCTTGATTAGATTGACTGATATTCCAGTGTGAAAACAGATGTCCAGGCTATATAATACTGGACATGCAACCTTCTAACATGCTACTATATTGAAAACAGCTTAAATCAGATGCATCCTTGTTTGACTGGCTTTGATTTGTTGTGTAATTTTTTCAAGTAATTTTTCAACTGATTTTCTAAGGTATTCAGAAACAAATATTTTCAAAACTTTGAATTAGAAACAGAAATTTGAAAGATGTAAGAACAAAATGTTAAAACTAGTTTCTTACATTAGAATATAAACTGAAATTTAAAGGATAATGATAATGGGAAAATAGTTAACTGAATCAGCCTCAATACATGATAAGTATTTATTTGATTAAAACCAATGAGACAAAAGGCAAAGTTTGCTCTGATAGTATTTTAATTCAATGCATAAAGAGATGAAACTAAATACTGAGACAGTCTAATGCTCAGCAAGAGAACATGCTTAAAACTGTTTTCTTTTACATTAAGAAAAACTTATTTGGGTTGTTGCTGTATTAATTTAATCAAAGAGAATTTAGACATTCTCATTAGAAAAAAGTTTATATTAAGATTATAAGCAATTGCTAATTAGTAACTTTAGAAATTTATTTCTTTATTACCCACAGGGTGTTAAACATAGAGGGGACAAACAAAGGGATTAAGTCAATTACATAGATCCCAGTGCATAATTGGTTCTTATTTAATCGACCCCGAAAGGATGAAAGGCGAAGTTGAATTTGGTGGAATTTGAACTCTGAAAATAATGGCAGATAAAATACTGCTAAGCATTTCACCAAGTGTGCTAATGATTCTGCCAGCTTGCCGCCTTCCAGTAATTTTAGAAATTAGTTTCAGCTATTAGGAGGTAATTAAAAGTTAATTTTAGCTGTCATGAGAACCCCTCCTATAGATTGTTAATGGAGTTAAATTGCACATTGTTACATATCAAGTGTAGCTTGATTTCATTGGACATTGAGGCTTTTTTCAGATGATAATGACGATTCCCCCTCCTCCCCCTCCCCGCCTTCTTCATACTTCTTCTTCTTCTTCTTCTTCTTCTTCTTCTTCTTCTTCTTCTTTCAATATAGTAAGTACCACTGTTGTACTAGGGATCATTGAAAAACCACTATACGCTAAGTCACCTACAATTGTAAATTCATTTGTAGACTAATTTTTTGAGGGCTAAGTATATCTTGGACATGGACTCATCATAGTGCTAGTAATAGAAGACAAACCACTGACCACTCAGTTTACTCCCTTATTGGCTTTGTTTCTCTACAGCTTCTGGTAGTGACCACATCAAAGGCAGGCAAATTGAACTTGATGGGAACCTGACAATTCTTTCTCTTTCAGTTCATTGTTCTGGAATATTGACTGGTATATACTGCAGCTACTTCTGTATAAATGTGTTCATATGTTGTCTTGGTGGAATGAGAGAGATAAGCATTTTTAGGATATTGTTCTTTAGAAGTTAAAATATGGCACAAAGAGTGTTGATATTTGGGGACTGAAGTTTGAAGTTTTGCTGTGGTGCACTGCACATGTCGAGGTGGACTTTGATATTTAATATGGGGTTTCTAAATGTGATCTATGAACAGGCTGTAGCATCATATAATGTGCTGTTTTGTGTGTTTTGTAGTTTATTATGGTTTATTGAGGAGAGATTGTGGGCCCAGTCAAGGTTGGCATAGTCCATGATGGATCTAATTCATTGTTTGTATATCATTGTTGTAGCTTCTTTCTGTTGGCTAAATATGATACCTGAGGTTGATCTTAGTATATTTGTGTACCATTTTGCTTTCTTTGCTATGTCTTCTATGCATGCTCTGAATGTTGTGGGGGGTGTTGTATGAACTTTTAGTATTTTTGTCTCTGTATGTGTATGTGTGGAATGTATACAAGAATGAGGATTGGCTGTCACAGGAGTTCCTACTCTCCCTATTACATAAAGCAGCTAAATCTCAGCCTCCTATCTAAAAAAATGAGGGTGATGGCAATTGCTTGTAGTGATGATGAGGAAGAGGGTTGTAGTAGTAGTAGTAGTAATGGTGAGAATGTGATGGTGGTGTTGTTAGTGATGATGATTGTTGTATCAGTAGTGATGGTGGTAATGTGATGGTTGGATGTTCAGGTGGTTGTTATGGTTGGGTTGATAATGATGTCAGTATTGATAAAGTTGTGGTGGTAGCGGTGGTAATGTTTGTGATATTTTTGGGGATAATTGTGTTGGTTGTTGTTTAGCCTAGATCAGCTCTGATCAAGATTTCTAAAGCATTTAGTCGAGTCAATTGCTGCTACTGTTGTTGTTTAGCCTCAGGCCAAATCTCATCCACCTGAACTATGATCAAAGACATTCTTGCCATGGCCTTTCTGCCTTTTTAGCATATTTAGGACTAAATCATCTAATCTGACCTCTCTTTATTTAAGACTGTAGGATTTAAGGGAGATTTGGCTGTAATTTTTAACCACTGAGTGATCAAATAGAGTACTGCCGATAGTTGTTGTTGACAAACAACGGCACTAATTTTATTCAAGGGAAAAGATCCCATAACACCGTTAGAATTTGTTGCTTACATTCTACGGCAGTAATTGTTTTCACCTCAATAGACGTCAGTGATTGGTTGAAATTACCGAAATACGACAACTTTTTACATGAAATAACTTCGAATACAAAATTTTTTATGTTCTGTAACACAAAATATACAAGTATACGAAGTTTGAAAGTGTTTCGGTACCAAAAACACTACATAAAACATAAATGAAAAATGTTGCCCGTCAAACCAAAAAGATCCGCTATTTTGTCAAACTAGATGTGATCCACAGATCTGTTGTTAATCCATTTAGTGATTCACAGATTTATCATCAGCTGGATCCACAGATCCAGATAATAATAGTTAAGTTGATTAACATTGTAATTATTTAGTTCCAGGTCAGCACTGGAAATATTCCAACCATGGCAACTACCATTTTTGTCGTTGGGCATAGTGTATCTAGAACTATTTAGAGTGTGGATTCAAAGAAAGATTTAGCTTCTGTTCCTAACAGATATAGTGTGACTCTAGAGATGCTCACTTGTCAGCTTGTTCAATCAATAGTTTATAGTTATTTTACCCAAGGTCAGATCTGATTGAGCAAACCTATGATCAAGGAAAGATACTCCAGTTGTGACCATCACATCTATTATTCAGACAATATAACTAGGACTTTATTATCTAATGTTTCTTTCCTTCCATTTATAAGGTAGTAAAGATGACCTGAAAGAGGTTTAGCTACTATCTCTAGTAGGTTGAGTGACCACATCAGATGCCCTCTCGTTAGGATAAATGTTCTGATTTGATATTTTCTTCATGATCATCACATTGATATTTTGTGGCTTGCTATCCAATGAATATGAATGGAAAATGTGTAGCTTTTATTTGAAAGTTTGTTGAAGGAGATTTGGCTTTTATATAGAAAATATTAGTGATGATGGTGATGACAATATTTTATTGTTGTTTAGTCCCAGATTGAGTATACTTAAGATTAAAGGCATTCCAGTTACAACAAACCTGTTTTACAATTTTATTTTTTGAGTAAGGCGCAGGAGTGGCTGTGTGGTAAGTAGCTTGCTTACCAACCACATGGTTCCGGGTTCAGTCCCACTGCATAGCACCTTGGGCAAGTGTCTTCTACTATAGCCTCGGGCCGACCAAAGCCTTGTGAGTGGATTTGGTAGACGGAAACTGAAAGAAGCCCGTCGTATATATGTATATGTATGTGTATATATGTGTGTTTGTGTGTCTGTGTTTGTCCCCCCCCAACATCGCTTGACAACCGATGCTGGTGTGTTTACGTCCCCGTAACTTAGCAGTTCGGCAAAAGAGACCGATAGAATAAGTACTAGGCTTACAAAGAATAAGCCCTGGGGTCAATTTGCCCGACTAAAGGCGGTGCTCCAGCATGGCCACAGTCAAATGACTGAAACAAGTAAAAGAGTAAAAGAAAGATTGTTGTTTTTGATAAAATTCTATGGAGAAGGCAACAAAAGACTCTATCCCAACGACCTGCCCAAAAACAGTGGGCAGCAAAAATGGATGGCCATAGTGTATCTATTGTCTAAGATAGTTATGTGCTATTTGAAGAAGATTTGTCTATGGTTCCTTGCAGGAATCACGTTGGCTTGTGTTATTGCTAATAATTGTTGGATATGCAATTTCTAAAATTTCAGATTTAAGATATTTGGTTTCTATTTTAAAGACAGTTGAGAGATTCTTGGGGTAAATTTGAATACTATATAGAATCAGCAAATAGTTTATGAAGAAGTTCCCTTGCGAGCTTGTATGGACCCCTTTTTAAAATTAACGAACATTACTTACTAAATTCACCTTGTTGAGCAATTGAATAGAAACTCTCACATTGGCTCATGGTGAGTGACCGTGACTGTAGATGTATGTGATGGTGATGATGATAGCTCCAAAGTCCATTCACCCCTTCCTA
Source organism: Octopus bimaculoides (assembly GCF_001194135.2). Lineage (NCBI taxonomy): Eukaryota > Metazoa > Mollusca > Cephalopoda > Octopoda > Octopodidae > Octopus > Octopus bimaculoides. The sequence continues at coordinate 137,228,673 of NC_068983.1, read as the reverse complement.
TGTTAATTTTTGATATTTTTCATCCTCACAAGTAAAAACAGGTCTTAGGTAAGGCAGCAGTGTTCATCTTGTACTTAATTTTCAAATTACACACATCTATACCTCTGATAAAAGACTTCTTTGTACGCTGATGAGTGTGATATCGTCAACTGATCTTTAAACTCTCATGGATAAAATTTCATTGATATGTAATGTGTTAGGTAGGTCTCACAATAAATCTTGATAAAAATGTTATTTTTTATCAGCGTTATCCTGGTAGATCGTGTAGTTCCTAAAATAACGTAGCTTCTCTCAAATATCTTGGCAGCATACTGAACAGGAATGCCAGTCTTGATGACAGAATTGCAAAGAATTCAGATGACATGGATATCTTTTAGAAAATTACAGTTGTCACAATTGTTTCAATGGCATATAAAAATGATACTAAGATATCTACTTTAAAAACATTACTTTTTTTGTTTTTGTTTTATGGGTGTGAAACATGAGTATTACATTCAAAACATGTTAAAAAATTTTCAGGAAAAAGTGTCTTCAACAAATTTTGCATATATATTGGAGAAATATATAATGATGTTGATGTAGAGTTAGCAAATGTTGTAAGCATAGTAGCTCTCTCGCGGCGCAGTAGATTGAGGAGGGCAGATCATATAGTTCGCATACAAATGAAAAAATTCCCAAGTGTCTACTCTATAGAGAACTTACAAACCAAAATTAAGACACAAAGACTGCCTTAAACTGGATCTAAAAATGGTAATATGCATATGAAAAGTTGGGAAACAAATGTAATTGATAGAAAATCATGGAGTAAAATATACTCCAAATATTTGGGGAGAAATACACAAAACTGAAACGAAATGCAGAGGAAAGGAGCCCCATATATATCAATAATCACTTCAGATGTTCAACTTGGAAGCAAGTCTGGTCTTGTAAGCTACATAATGGCTATTGTGTACATGTAATTGTATGTATCCATGTGGAGCAAGGTTGTAGAAGTACTTGTTGCCAAATATCAATATGGGTATTAATATCACACTAGCTGGACCCGTGAAAAATTAGGGTTTTAGGGTTAGGGTTAGGGTTAGGGTTATGAGTATTTTTGCCAAATTTGGTGAAAATTTTGTGGCGGTGTATTGAACAGATTTTCACCAAATTTGGCAAAAATACTCATAACCCTAAAGCTAAAACCAGTACAAACGCACGAACGATGTCATAAATAACAGTACCGCCGATAGTTGTTGTTGACAAACAACGGCAGTAATCTTATTCGAGGGAAAAGATTCCATTACACCGCCACAACGTGTTGTTGACAAACCACAGCAGTAATTGTTTTCCCCTCAATAGACGTCAGTGATTGGTTGAAATTACCGAAATACGACAACTTTTAACATGAAATAACTTCGAATATACAAACTTTTCTTAACAAGGCTAAGAGAAAAAGATGTTTTATATGACGCATACTACCAGTATCCCAAGTTTGAAAGTGTTTCGTTAGAAAACAAATGGTGTCCGCCAAATCAGAAGGATCCCGCAACTCAGTTTTTAGATACAGCTACGGTTTTGAATCTACCCAGAATTATCTCTCTTCGGTATTTCCTATTGAGGAAGGCTAATGAATAAGAAACACGTCTGAGAATCCGCTAGGATGAATCACTGGGCGGATATGGTGTTTTTACACCTTTTACTCTAAGTAGGATTTTTTTCTCCACGGTAACTGTAATGAATTTGCCTTTAAAAGTTAAAATATGTGACAAATATTTTAACCTAAAGTTCGTTTGTTCATCATCACTGCTTGGCGTTCACATGCGCGCTCGTAGACACACAACACAAACACAGACGCACGCGCGCACTCACTCTCACACACACACACACACACACACACACACACACACACACACACACACACACACATTCGCGCGTGCGCGCTTTGTGTTTTAGTTTGTCTCACTTGACAACTAGTGTTAGTATATTTACATTTTGTCAGTAAGCAGATCGGCAAAAAATGTCGATAGAATAAGTTGTAAGCTTACAAACAATGTCCTGAGGTCATTTTGATCGACTAACTCTTTCAACGCGATGCCCTACATAAACGCGATGACCAAACATAAAGAATAAAATCTGTAAGCGCCCACTTAACTATTAAGAGTACGAACAGTTAACCTATTCCTTAACTGGTCGTCTTGAACCTCACCGATTCTACCATCAGTTCCACATCGACAATATGACCTATCCTTCACACATCTTCCCCGCGTGACTAAGAGATTGTTACTCCCTACTAATCAGTTTAGATGGAAAGTATAATCATAATCTTAAACTTTGACTTACTCTTTTGAAAATACAACAAGAGATTTAAGTCCAAATTCCATACTGTGTGTATATAAGTTAGTGAGCGTACGTGCTTCAAAATTATCAGTCTTAACTTGAAACTAAATCCAGTTACTTTGCGCAGAGGTAATATAATTTACAGATAACATAATATAATTACGAATAACTGTTAAAAGCACTTCTCAGTGGTTTGTTGTTTTCACTTTGCATTTTTTTCTTATCTTATTTTAAAGGTTTTTTTTTTTTTGTACTAACAGAAGTTACATTATAACCGTCACCACCACCTTCATTGTCACCACCAACTGCCATCATAACTATTACCACTACTACTACTCCTCTGTCATCATCAGTTTAACAATTTGACCTCTTTTTTTCCCCCCTCCTGCTGATTTAGGTTAGATTGATCTACAAATTCAGTACATTTACAGGCATCTCAATCCTACACGCTCTCTCATCTGTGTGGCTTAACTTTCACAGGGGATCTTTTTGACGCCAAATCAGAAAGATCCACGCGTTCATGACCCACCTGATCAGAATAAAAATAGCAGCATCAGTGCCAAGTAGCGATGAGAAAGTTAAATATGCCTCAAACATAGTTTAACTAACCTAGAGTACATTTATTCTTCAGTTGCGCTTCTGGACCGTCTGATCGAAATGTAAGTAGCAACATCAACGCCAGACATCGAGAAGATGTTACACTGGTCATAGATGGGGTAGACGCAGACTCAGTTGCTGGCCCTGTTGGATTTCAAGCAACCCTACTCAAATCATGCAAACGTGCCCTTGCAAAACCACTGCAGTTTCTTTTCCAGAGCTTTTTACAAGTGGTAAGCTCCCAGGTAAATTGAAGGAAGGAATAATATGCCCTAAAGCATAAAAGAGGAAGCAGAACAAATGCTAAAAACTATAGGCCTATTTCTCTGATCTCACACATCAACAAAATCATGGAACGAATCGAATAGTCGGAAGGAAACTAATTCTGTTCCTTGAAGAGATCGTCTTGTTGACTGACACCCAACATACTTTTCGACCAAATCGAAGCTGCCTGACACACAGCTCTTATCGAACTACGACTGGGTGTTAAAGCAGCTGCTCAACTACTCAAATCTGGACATGTCTCGACTTTGCAAAAGCCTTTGTTAAAGTCGGCGCCGTGGTACGATACGTCACAAGCTGCTTGATCTCAGCATAGTCGGAAAGCTTGAACTGTGGCTACACGATATTCTAAAAGATAGAAGTCAGTAAGTGGTGGCCAATGGGGCTACCTCCAAGGAAACACAAGTAGTGAGTGGTGTTCTACAGAGTACTGTGTTCGGGCCACTACTATTCAGTGTGGCCCTCCCTGGCATACCCTCAGCTACTCAGGTAGCGACCCTTGTTAGCTATGCAGATGAATCAGAAGTCTCTCAGACGATACAGAGCTCAGGAGATGTTGTGCATCTGCAGCGCGCGAGTTGGACGCAATACATAAGTGGGCTGAGGACAATAACATGCAGTTTAATGCTGGAAAATTCCAAGCCCTGCGTTACCAGCACACAAAGCTAGATGAAATGCAGACATGATACACTGGCCCAGGAGGGACAGTGCGCGACCTGGGTATTGACATGAGTAAAGGTGCATCTTTTTGGGTGCCTATTACTAAGTCGGCAATAAAATGCTGGTGGCTGGCCGGATGGATCTTTAGAACATTCAGAACGAGAAAACAGGACACCATGTTGGAAGGACTTTTACCTAACTTTGGCATTGAAAGTTACACAAACAGCAGAACTGGGCGCCACTACATAGTGCCAAAGATCCCCACATCGCCATAAAGATACAGGACCAGATATTGCAACAGCCTGGGTTTCAAGGGCCCACATCTCTTCAATATCCTCCCAAAAAACCAGAGAAACCTACATGGAATGGATGAAGCATCTTCAAACAAAACTGGATCTCCTCCTGTCAAGATTTCCAGATGAACCTATCTCGCAGCAGGAAACCCAGATGGGGGCAGTAACATCAAACTGTCTAATTTACCAAATGCCACATATCAGAGGACGTTTCAAGTAGTGAAAGTGTAGCAAAGTTAACGGCGGTACTCCAGCATGGCCACAGTTCTCGAGCTGAAACTAGTTAAAGTTAAAAGATATATATATATATATATATATATA
>NC_068983.1:137180783-137218921 GCF_001194135.2 Octopus bimaculoides | reverse complement strand
ATATATATAAATAATAATTCATATTTAATGTGTAAATAAAGGTGAGCTTGTATCAACCCATTATTGTAACTCGTAATATTTCGGCTTGACATAAACTTACTCCGTATTCTACCACGCATACCAAACTAATATCGATTTTTTTACATTAGTATCAGACCACAAATTTGTATAATCTATATCCAGTCAATGTATGCTTTATCGATCCCGGAGTAAGGAAAAATAAAGTTCACTCCGACAGAATTTGAACTAACAACATTGAAAGATGGAAGTAAACAGTGAAACGCGTTTAATCCAGTGTTCTTGCGGGTTTGCCATTTGAAAGCTTTCCACTAATATCCTTTCTACTATAAGTACAAGGTCAGAAATTTTAGGGGAAGGAATAAATTGATTACTTCAACCCCACTACATGACTGGTACTTATTTTTATCGACCCTGAAAGGATGAAAAGCAAAGTCGACTTCAGGGGAATTTGAACTCAGAGCATAAAGACGGACGAAACATTTTGCCTGGCGTGCTTACAATTCTGCCCGCCTTCGCTTTCCACTAATATCTCAGAATATATTAAGCACTAAAATTCTTTGAATAGATTCCTTAGAAATAACTTTGGGCGGTTTTGTCTGGATTCGTATTTTTTAATTTTTTAAACATGAAATTAAATGTAATATAATCGACAACGACGGCGGCAATGGTGACAGCGACGATGACAGCGAAAACTGTCCTGTTACTTGATAGTTGGAACTTGTAATAAAAAATGGAATTGAAACAATGAAGATCAGGCATGACAAATGACCTTTTGCATGCAACATTTCAAAGTTATTAAATGGAATGTCGGAACCATGTAACAGAGTTGCTGGTTTTGTCAGGTCATTATCAAATCAGGTCAGTCAGTACCAATTTTGGAATTTAATTTTGGCAATAACACAAAGTTAAAGGCCTAAGTCAGCTGAAAGAGAAGGATACAACAGATGGCTTATCTATTTTGGTTTCTAGACACATTTGATTTCATATTTAGATACAATGCTCTAAATTTATGAGGAATTATAATATTCATGCTGTTCGCAAGAGCATCAGAGACAACAAGGAATAAATAATATGGCTAGAAAAAACAAACATATGGAACAACTGTTTTTATTAATAAGTAGAAAAAGAAAATACCGCATCTTTTTCTTTCTTTTAACATTTGTCCCATTTTAAAGTTTAATAGAAAGCTAAAATAACAGGAAGACTTAATCACGATATATTACCCTGGAGACCACATAGTTTAAAACAGAGGGAAACAAAGCTGCTTTTTTTTCAATTGCATTAGCAAACATAACTGAAATGAGGCGAAATATAATGGATTTAGCTTCATCAGCAATTTGAAATTGGCTCGCGTATGCAATTTCCCTGAACTTTATTCTGCCGAAAAAAAATTTAGTATGTTATTTTATATATCATTATATACACTACTAAATGTGGCAAGCTGGCCGAGTAGGACAAATACTTTGTGATCATTATGTTCTGACTTCAATTTCTGCCGAGGTCAACTTTACCTTTCATCCCACCGATAAAATAAAGCAGATTCTGATCGAAGTAAATAACCAAAATTTTGCCAATAATTAATGGTGCATGCAACCCATATACATGTAATATAAATATCATTATAACTTGTCTTATATATATTACACTGTTGGAGCGAAACAGAATATACAAATTTTATATAATATGCGTATATTTTCTATTGCCAATATAAACGAGTTTCCGTAATTATATGAACAATTTCTATGCACTAAAACATACTTGCAAAACACATATCAAAGATTGTACATTTACATTGTATGGCATCATGCATTACTGAATATAATTTAATACGTTGCTCCATTCAGTCATTTTTATGAATGTGGTTGGGGCTGCTCCGGATGTGCCTGTGCACCCTTTCCTCTTTATGGCGTTTTTATGTCCTCTTTTTTTGTCTTGTGTTTTATCTTGTGTACTATGCATGCACTTTTGGCAGCCATTAACTACTTTTCTTTACTTGACTTATTGCTGCTTTCTGCCTCCTACTTATCCTTTTCTGACTATTTGTAGTGCGCCTGAGTGCCGTATACAATAAACTCATTATTATATTATAAATATGATGATGTAGATTTTTTATTCCAACATTTCTAATAGGGAAGCTGTTTCGAATTAGATTTCCTTGGCCATCACTTCTTTGTATGCACCACCTTAAAAGTTATAGTTAATAAACATCGTTGTGTATTTTCGACTCTTAAAGTCATATCTAACACATTCGAATATACTCAGACGTGAGAAGACCTTCCACTGCAGAAATAGTCTCGGAAGAAAATTCTACTTGACATGACGTCACTGGATCATAGGACCCATGCATTTCTGCGTCCTATCACATCGTCAGCAATGAACACCAGATCTGTCCTTTACAGCCTCATAAGAACAAATTCATTCTTACATTAGAACAATATATAAGGCGGCGAGCCGGCAGAATCGTTACCACGCCAGGCAAAATGCTTTGCAGCATTTCGTCCGTCTTCACGTTCTGAGTTCAAATTCAGCTGCGGCCGACTTTGCCTTTCATCCTTTCGGGTTCGATAAAATAAGAACCAGTTGAGCACTGGGAGTTGATGGAATTGACTTACTCCTTCTCCCAAAATTGCTGTCCTCATATCATAATTTAAAACTAATATTAGAACAGATTACGATACGATGTGCGTAAAGCGGGGTCAGATTAAAGTTAAATGAGCCGCGACGTTGAATAAAATACATTCGTGTAAAGTCATATTTAACATGTTCGAGTACACTCGGGTGTAGAAAGACCTTCATATATATTTCTCACAATTTCCATCTACCAGTCACAACACTTTGGTCTACTCATGGTTCTCTAGTAGAAGATACTTGCCGAGCGTTCTGCACTATGGAACCTTGTTGTTCTAAAGCGAATTTCATTGTACATCTATACCTACGTCTATACCTCACGTTTGGAAGATGTGAGATAAAATATCGAATTTCCATCTTGTGTGAAAGTGGCTGACATTCAATCCCCGCTGTTAAAAGATATGTTGTCTGTTATTTCCCGGTGAATGGCTTCTTTACTAGTTCTAGGTGAAGCCAAATTTAGAAGAGAGATGTCCACAATTTTGAACTTTATCTCCGTGCAAAACTCAGTTGTATCTTATCCAACTGTATGCCACCACCACCACCACCACCACCACTGTCATTACCGTCATTACCGTCATCATCGTCAGCATCATCATCATCATCGTCGTCGTCGGCATCATCATCATCATCAACAACAACAACAACAACAACTTGATTTATTGCTATCATAGTCGACAATGGTATGTAGTATACACTCTTGTGGGTTGCAGAAGTGAGCCTTATTTAAGCGCCTTCTGAAGTTGTTTTTTGACACTCAATATGTAAATCTCAGCCCACTCTCACCTCCTTAACTTGGAATGTACAGTCATTGAATATCAGATTTATAGTGTATCGTATGATTTTTGAGAACATTCCTACTATTACTTTCTCGAATGTCTAGTTTTGTTACCTTCTAAATTCTTGTGCTGTAGTTGATCCTGCAATCATGTTAATGACGTGAATATTTTTGCTTTCTGAAGTAGTTTTTCGAATTTGTTTTTTGGAGGCGGGGGAAAATCAATTACATCGACCTCAGTACTTGACTGGTACTTTATTTTATCGACTCTGAAAGAATGAAAAGCAAAGACATTCTTAGGATTCTTGCAGAATACAGGGGGGTACTTTTTTGTAGATTGACAATGTCAGTCGCAATTCCAATATCTTTCGGATAGCATTTTGAGTGTTGTGCCAAATGCATCAATTACCACAGGAATAATTGTTGCCTTATTCTTTCACAGTCTATTCAGCTCTCTAGTTAGATCCTGATATTTCTGAATTCTATCAATTTCTTTACTCTATTATAAGAAATTACAAAGTCTATGCTCTTACGCTATTTATTTTGTCCTCTATGATAATATGTCTGGTCTTACTTCAATAGTATGGTCAGTCTTTATGAAGAAGTTCCATAATATCCTGTAATTCTTATTCTCTGTTACATCCTCTGGATCGTGCTCATGCCACTTTCCTATTGTTTCGAGGCCACTCACTCGGCTAACATTTCAATGCACTCTTTTACCTACGCAGTTAAACCTGCGCTTATACTCTTTTTGTGCAAGCTGACTGCGCACATTCAAGAGCGGATTGATACTTTCTTCTCTTTTCCTTCAGATTCTACATTTGCTAAGCTCTTCTTCTTCTTCTTTAATCGACTTCCTCCACCCCTCAAAAACTGCTGGCTCTGTGCCAAAATTTGAAGCATTGTGTTGTTGTTATTATCATTATTATTATTATCATTTACTTTTAATCTGCATGTTTGTTACAATCACTTACCGAGACTCACCCAGCGTCCTAGGGTGAGTGAAGGATAAGAGACGTTACGGCATGACTGTAAGCTTGGGGAAGGGAAGTGGCAGGGGCAGTAGCGAAATATCTTCAGGATGTGGGCAGTGTTTGTCAGCACAATCTTTTGGATTTCTCTGAGACATTGTTTTCCTGGGATCTTATCTAGTTGTTTAAAAAAAAATTTTTTTCATCATACCTAGGGCACCTGCAATAGCAGGAACAGCTCTCGCTTTAAGATGCCACATCTTTTGTATTTCAATTTCCAGGTCCTTATATTTACTTAATTTGTCAAATTCCTTTACAGATATATTTTTATCAGTGGGAATACTTACATCTATTAGTCTACAAGTATTTTCTTTCCCGTCTTTAATAATTATGCCTGGTCGATTAGCCTGGATTGTACTGTCAGTGTTGATTGGAAAATCCCAGAGCATAGTGACATTTTTACCTTCAACGACTGGCCCAGGTTGATGTTCATACCAGTAGGCAGGAGTGCTGATTTTGTAATGTTTACATATTTTCCAATGTAAATACTGTCCTACCCTATCGTGGCGATTTTTGTATTCGTTTGGTGTCAGCACATGACAACCCGAGACGAGATGGTCTATTGTTTCATCAAATGTGTCGCAGAATCTGCATTTAGGGACAGAAACATTTTGAAGAACAGCCTGGTAGTTTTTGGTAAGCAAAATTTAATCTTTTGCTACCAATATGAAACTTTCAGTCTCTGCTTTCAGTTCTGAACTTCTCAGCCACTGATGGGTTGTCGCTTGGTCTACATCAGCATTTCGACTTCAAAGTATATACTGTCCATGCAGAGTCTCGTTTCCACCGCTCCTCAATTTATTTCTGCTCGTTCTTTTTTGGAGTCTGCTTGATCCGTTTTGCTTGTTTTGTGACAGTGGTTTCAAGTTCTTCACCTAATTCAGGGTTAATGCCAAGTTCCCTTGCAAATTTGCAAGCTTCCTTGACGATAGAATGTGATTTTTTGCTGCTTTCGTGTTTGCACACAAGCCGCAGCATCCATTCCTTTGTGCTAGATAAGTGCCTGTTCATTGCTATTGTGGAGGTCTTATAGCACAGTTCTACCTACATCATTCCTCTTCCCCCATTACTTTTAGGTAGGTACATTCGATCAACGTCTGCTTATTATTTATTATTATTAGTTCTTCGTAACACAGTGTAGGTAAAAATGCACCGGAGTCTTTAGTCATCTGTCAAGTCACGACAAGGACCTCAGACAGATAATACTTTCCTTAAAATGTGCGCTGTGCCCAATAAGGCTGCTTTTTGCAAGACATCAATCTTGCATGGGATTCCCAGTTGCCTTAAGAAGTCTTGAAGTTTCAATGGGATTGAGCCCAGCGCTCCGACCACCACTTTTACATTATCCTCTCGCATTCTATAGTCTTGCCATTTCGACTTTCAATTCGGATTTTTTCAAACTCTTTACTCACAACACTCATGTCATTTGGTATGGCTACATCAATGATCTGACAGTATCTGTCTCTCTTATTCAATATGACAATATCCGGCCGACGGTATTCGATTACACGATCCGTCTGAAACTCATAGTCCCAGCGTATCGTTACTTTTCCATCCTCCTGCATAACTTTACTTGGTACATGCTCATACCAGTTCTCTGTTACTTCGTATTGGTATTTACGGCATAAGAGCCAATGAAGATACACACACACTTTATTGTGGCGGCGCTTGATTTCTTTTTGTGCAAGGCTCTCATATCCACTTACCAAGTGGCTCACATTTTCACGCTCTTTCCACAGAGTCTGCATTTCTGGGTGTCAGAAGTTTTATAGATGTTATACTTCATTGACTTGCTAGCGAGAGCCTGGTCTTGTGCAGCAATGATCAGGCTTTCGGTGGTATGCTTCAAATCACCTCGCTCAAGCCCACGATGCTGTATTATCCTTAACGTCCTGTGTATTCCTTTCAAACTGTCCATGCATTCTCATTTCAAGGTCTTCTTTTTTCTTCGGATTTTGTTCAAAACGGGGGCACCAGTTTTCATTAATGTTTTATGTAGTGTTTTTGGTACCGAAAGACTTTCAAACTTCGTATACTTATCTATTTTGTGTTATAGAACAGAAACCATGCCTTGTGCCTATAATAGAAAGGTTTATTAGCTACTGCCAATACGCTTCAGCATTTTTTGACAAGGAAATAATAATTTTATCACCGCCGCGAATCGTTTGTTTACGTAGTCAGCACTTAATTTTTACGGCTGAATGGACGTCAGTCATTGGTTGAAATTACAGAAATACGACAACTTTAACATGAAATAACTTGTGATGTACGTTTTTTTGTTAAGAAGACTAAGAGAAAAAGGTGTTTTATATGACACATTCTACCAGTGTCCCAAGTTTCAAAGTGTTTCGTTAAGAAAATACTGGTGCCCCCGTTTTGAACAAGATCTTTTTTTTCTCCTCAGCTCTTTGGTTAAACTCTTCCTTGCCCATCATTTCATCTTCATTTACATCCATATCTTTCGTGGTATATTGCAGCAAGTCTTCATCACTATTTATCAAATACTCGGCAAGCATTCTCCTTTCACTCCTTATACAATGGTCTATACTAATTAGTTCTCTGTCACCATTCTTTCTCTTCATATACAGTCTGTTTATGTTTGCTTTAGGGTATAGCACCTCATGCAGCGTCATCAACTTTCTTGTCCTTCTATCCAGTGTTGATATTTCCTCCTTAGTCAACTTGAGGATGGACGCACTATATCTGACCACCGCAACTGCCCAGATATTCATTACGGTAATCAAATTTTTGGCATTCAGGTTGGATTTCAACACCATCTTCACCCTTTTTTGATACGCCTCGCTGACCTCGACTTTCATTTCTCTGTGTAGAATGTCATCCAGCTCCCAGATCCCTCAGTATCTACACCCACTACTGTCAGGTTCACCCATGGTCTCTCTTGATGGTAACCGCAATCCTCTGCAAACTGCTTTCTTCTCTTTTTTCATATTAAGTACTGAACATTATTATTATTATTATTATTATTATTATTATTATTGAGTGAGAGAGCAGTGCATGCCATCAAAGTGACACTGGGGTAAAATATACGAAGCCCATTATACCCATCATGACTACCCGTCTGATAAAGGTACACCAGGCACATGCATCACAACCATATGTGCGCGACATGGTGATCTCATATCAAGATAAACAGCGCATGACCTCGCAGGTGGGGCCCAGTTAGAATTTTCTTCAGGTCGAGTAGCCCATCCCGCTCAAAAGGTCCCTGAATAAGGTTTGTTTAAGGATGTTGAGCAAAGCACCCATGTTTCCAAAGGTAAATTATTCAAACCCCCAAAGAATTCCTCTCAACACATGGCTATGATTCTCCCCCATTACTTCTGCTCATGATCAGAGATGCACATACCGTCAGCCACCAAGGGACATGCTCAACTGGTCAAGGTCAAACAACTGACAAGCAAATCTGTGGTATTAAGCAGAATATTTGCTGTAGCCCATCTTTTATACCAAGACAAAACAATGTACGTGATAACACTTCCAATCAATTAAGATCCGAAGCCATGAGTCACTGCTTGGTACTGCATCCGGGCATTTTATTATTATTATTATTAAGGCGGTGAGCTGGCAGAATCGTTAGCACGCCGAGAAAAATTCTTAGCAGCATTTCGGAGTTCAAATTTCGCCGAGATCGACTTTGCCTTTCATTCTTTCGGGGTCGATATAATAAGTACCAGTTGAGTACTGGGTCGATGCAATCGACTTCCCTCCCTCACCGAAATTGCTGGCTATGTGTCAGAAATTGAAACCACCACCACTACCACCACCACCACCATCATCATCATCATCATTATTATGCTAGCATTCAACTGTTTGGTGTGTATGGTAGATCAGAGATGGTGGTGAACTTTACCGCCTACCTCAACATTTTGCTGCAGCTTGTGGATAAGGATGCAGAATTCTGCGAAAGGTCGATAACAGCTGACAAAACACGGGAAATGATAGCTGTCTTCACGAGACTTGTTCGGAGGCCTCTTGACAGATGTCCACTACAACTGGTAAAAGAACGGAAGAATTACTAGTCCTGCAAATGGGTGTGGTGGTGCTGCTGAGAGAGGACCGAACAAGGGAGATGATTTTAACAACTTCAGGCCCGAAACTTTGCTAAGTGTAGAGCTGAAGATTTTAGCTAAAGTGTTTGCCAAGAGGTTGGCGCTTATCGTCGATACTCTGGTAGGTGAGAGACACGGAGCCGTTGAAAAGTAAGTTTCCTGATCATTGATACAACGCAGCACCTGTGGCACATTAGAAACTGCCGACTTCAAATTTGTTGATTATTGGTTTAATTACCTGCTCGACTATTAATATAGAAATACATATGCATAGGCAATTCTTTAGTTTAGCAGAGTATTAATTTAGTATAATGCATGGAATAGTCATGCAACCCATTATCATTTACTTACTAGTTATTAATGAAAGATAAAATAGGCATCTTTAAGCAGGTATTTCATCTCCATAACGATAAGACTTTAAGCTAGCTATTTATACACATTTAAAGATAAAGCGACGACGACTGAGTCAGGATCGTAATTAAATACCACAAAATATTTTGTCCGTCGCTTTCCCTATTCCGCAAATCCACGGTTCGGAAGAAGCATAAACAAAAACACTATGTCACAAAAAGAAATAACAACAAACAGTATAGGTAAAAGGCCTTTCATTTGTATTGTTTTGTTTTTCTTCCTCTCACGAAAGACCTCGAAATGTTTGTCTCCGGTTATTCTCACGACACATTGACATAACTATGTTTTGTTAATCATTTTCACATAACATTTCTATTGTCTTCTTTTCATTGCTCTCTGGGAACTGAAATCATAGATGCGGTCATTAAATTGTCATTGCCGGTGTGATAAATGAAGATTTACTCCATAATTAAAGACGATCTAATGAGAGTTGGTTGCTATATCTAGAAATCTGAGCGTCTACAAAGAACCTTCCTTGTTAAAATACAGTTGCTTCGTTGTATACTTTCACTTACTGGAGGAATTTTATTTGAAAATCAAGCAAGCAATGTTATATAATTATACACAGTTTTTAGATCACAGCTATTGCTATTCAGCAGCAGGTAAATGACTTTAGATGTAGTACAAGGGAGATAACTCTATTAACAAATTTAATCGAACTTTTATTCCTTTCAGCAACTATCATAACTTCCATCAATACTTTCAAGAAAATACCTGTAAGTTATGTCACTACTGGTAACATAACTATTCTCAAAACTACTACTACTCCTCTTCGTCGTCGTCGACATTGTTATTACTACTATTACCACATAGAACGATGTACTTTTTGTATGTTAATTGAAGTATTAAAGTTAAGTGTTTTGGCCATGGAATCAAGGTAGTACTGGTGACAAAATATGAACCCTCGACTAACTTCACTACTGGGTATTAGACTATTGTTGAATCACTTCGAGGCTAGCTTTGATCAAGAAAATCTATGATCAAAGCTATTCTCACTGTAAGCATCTTGTATTTTTTTTTTTTTTGGCACAGAGATTCTAAGATTATGCAATGTGGACTATTTTAAAACAGTGGGTGTGATATGAGGGGTATTTGGTTGCTACTTTTACCAGTTCGAGTGGTCACGTACAGGTTGCCTCGATGACTCGCTGTATAAGGATATGAGTGGAAGACATTGTCCTAAGAAGAGGCTGGATGTATGTTTGACAAATGTTTCATCAATTAATGTAGCATAGTTTAGATTAATTCATTACGTGAAACCTTTTGTAAATAAATGTCCTGTTCAAGAGGAAAACCTGCTTCTCAACAACTGATGCAAAAAAGAAGAAACAAGATAAGAAACGAGTGAAACATGATTATTACTCATGTGGTGGTGGGTCTACGTTCTTATAAATACATACATACATACATACATGCATACACACATATGCATACCTACCTACCTACGCACGCACACACACTGCACAGTTGTAGAAATTAGCTGCCCAGCGGATGTTAACATAAACCTGAAGATCAGTGAAAAAGAGAACACCTGTGCTGAACTATTGAGAAATCTGCAATTACTCTATCCAGATTACATGTTCAGTTTTATACCTGTAATTACTGGAACCCCTGGGATATGTAGCACACTGCCTAAATACCAATCTTGAGAAATTTGGCTTCTCAAATCCATCCATCAGATCTTTTCCTTTTGAACGGCACATCGAGAAATTAATTTTTTGTAACTAAACACTTTCAAACTTCGGACACTGGTAGAATGTGTCATATAAAACATCTTTTACAATGAATGTTGTTGAGAAAAGTTTATATTTTTAAAGTTATTTCGTGTTAAAGTTGTCGTATTTCGGTAATTTCAACCAATCAATGACGTGTATTCAGCTGAATAAAATTACTGCCGTTGTTTGTCAACAACAACTATCGGCGGTGTATATTTCGTTTGTCACTGTTATTTATGACATCGTTCGTGCGTTTGTACTGGTTTTAGCTTTAGGGTTTATAGGCTCAGGGTTAGGATTTTAGGGGGATCTTTGGGGTTTGACGGGCAACATTTGTTTTCTTAACGAAACACTTTCAAACTTGGGACACTGGTAGAATGTGTCATATAAAACAACTTCTTCTCTTAACCTTCTTAACAAAAAATTGCACATCGCAAGTTATTTCATGTTAAAGTTGTCGTATTTCTGTAATTTCAACCAATCACTGACGTCTATTCAGCTGAATACAGTTACTGCTGTTCGGTGTCAAGTGTGTTATTCCCTGTTTAATTATATCATTATTCCCTAGTAAGGGTTTAGGGTTAGGGTTCAGGGTTTGGGTTCGGGCGTTAGGGTTGGGGTTAGGGTTAGGGTTATGAGTTATAGGGTTAGAGTTAATGTTATGGCAAAAATAATCATAACCCTAACCGTAATCCTAAAACTAACCCTAACTCTAAAACCCGAACCCTAACCCTAAAACTAAAACCAGTACAAACGCACGAACGATGTCATAAATAAGAGTAACACGGGTAGTTGTTGACAAACAACGGGACTAATTTTATTCAAGGGAAAAGATCCCATGACACCATTACGGCAATAATTGTTTTCACCTCAATAGACGTCAGTGATTGGTTGAAATTACCGAAATACGACAATTTTTTACATAAATTAACTTCGAATACAAAATTTTTTATCTGTTATATACCACAAAATATACAAATATTTGAAGTTTGAAAGTGTTTCGGTACCAAAAACACTACAAAAAAAAATGTTGCCCGTCAAACCCCAAAGATCCTTTTAGGGTTAGGGATAGGGTTTTAGAGTTAGGGTTAGGGTTTTAGGATTAGGGTTAGGGTTTTAGAGTTAGAGTTAGGGTTGAGGTTTTAGGGTTAGGGTTGTGGTTTTAGGGTTAGAGTTACGGAAAAATGAAGAAATTGGAGGGGGGAGCAATAAAGTGTTTCCGAAAACAGTAGCTGAAAAACAGGAAAAAAAACTAAAAACAGTAGAAATGCACGAACGACTGTGGTGGTGCCATGAAGTAAACATGCTTCAGATACACTCGTTTATTCATACAAACGTAACTGAGATTAAATATGTCATAAATAACAGTGATATACACCGCTGGAAGTTGTTGTTGACAAACAACAGTAGTAATTGTTTTCACCTCAATAGACGTCATTGATTGGTTGAAATTTCCGAAATACAACAACTCTAATACGATATAACTTCGAAAATACACAATTTTCTCAAAAACGCCAAAAGTAAATGATGTTTTATGTGACACATTCTACCAGTATACGAATTTTGAAAGTGTTTAGTTACAAAAAATTATTTTTTAAATGTGCCGGCCAAAGGGAAAAGATCCCAATGCTGCTTAATACTTTTTACAAAAAAAACATAAAAAAATTGAATAGCCAACGTTTTAGCATTGAATTTTTTCCGAAAATTTTATAATTTTACCAGCTTTTACGAGTAGAAATAATAGCATTGTAAAATACCGACATAAATTTAGTGCAAATCAGCTTGACATAATCTATTCCTGTATTGGAAAAGGAGGTGAGCTGGTAGAGTTGTTAGAGCGCCAGAAAAAAATTATCTGTAATATTTCTCTGTATCTTTACGGTCTGAGTTCAAATCCTGCCAATGTCGACTTTGACTATCATTCTTTCGGAATCGATAAAATAAAACACCAGTCATTTACATAGGTATCGACTACTACATAACCCCTCAAAACGGCTGATCTTGTACCAAATTAGAAACTAATATTTCTGTTGGAAACATCATGCTAAAAAATAGATTGAAGTTTGGCGTTTCTAAGAGAAGTAATATTGAAACCAATATTTTAAAGTGCTGTTAGGACTGAAACAGAACATGTTGAAAATCCTAGTTCTTTAGTTTTGAAAAGTAGTTATAAAAGAAGCGACAGACTACTCAATTTACAATTAATTCAACAAATAAAACATGGTGAGTTTCATGGAAATAGTGTAGAATTTGTATTTAGTAACTCGTTCTGGCTTTACATACCTGACGCACCAATTTACTAGCCTCTATGTGGTCGCTCGACCTGCTAAAAATAGTAGCCAGATCTCTTTCAACTCATGTATTTTCTTTAAAAAATGGGAAGGATACATTCAATTATGTAATTCTACATACACCGAGTATGAAAAAGATGAGAGGGTCAATGATGGAACGTCTATGATCTTTTTATCATCGGTATGATTAAACCTTAACAACAACAATAATCAAACGTTGACTATTTAATTTTTTTGTTTTAAGTAGAGAAAGGCTGAATTTCTCTTTGTAAAAAAAGATTAAGCAGTATTGATGCCTCTGTTATTGTTGCAGTTTAGCTCCAGGTCTCTTGGTCAAGTGAACTTCTGATCAGCTATATTCATCATCTTTGAACGGATATATAGGATTACAGTATCTCACGTATATCTTTATATAATACGAAAGGGTATAATCAAAGGGATATTTAGTTACTATTTCTGGCAAGTCAAGCCTCGACTTAAGAGGTATCGTGATATTAAATGATAATGAACACAAATGATGGGAAACGAATAGTAATTTGAAAACCTTATACTTACCATTAATGAAGTTTTACTTCTCAGTTATCTCCCTTCACTTAAAGTTTTTCTATTTTATCAATTTTACATTTCTGGCTACAACTTCTCATTTTCCCACAACTTACTTCGAAAATATTTTTCACATACAGAATTCAAAGAAAACATATTAACAAGTTATGGAATTTCTATAGACTTTCTATTAGAATTTTAGTGACCCATCTATATATAACATTTTATTATTTATTTATTATTTTTAATAAAAATCATCATCTTTTAAAATCACCAACAGAAGGTTCTTCTCTGTTGTGGTAGACAGTTCTCTTTCGTTTCTTCCAACTGGCTTTATGATTCATTGTGGCTAACGAAAACTTTTGTTTGTTTAGAACTAGATTGAGAAGATTTTCTGGGTGCTTTTTGGTTTCTAGTAAGAAAAAGAAGTTCGAAGAAGCTGGTGGTGGTCTGTTTTACGTTTATCCATTTTTTTTTATGCTGGTGTTTAGAAATTTAAACTTTTGCATACTGTTTGAAGAAATGTTTTCATAGCTGGATGGCCTTTCACCACTAACCAGTTAACTTAATTATATAGTCAACTGATGGGCTAACATGTTTAGTGTCATCATCATCATCATCGTCGTCGTTTAACGTCCGCTTTCCATGCTAGCATGGGTTGGACGATTGACTGAGGACTGGTGAAACCAGATGGCTACACCAGGCTCCAATCTGATTTGGCAGAGTTTCTACAGCTGGATGCCCTTCCTAACGCCAACCACTCCGAGAGTGTAGTGGGTGCTTTTGCGTGCCACCGGCACGAAGGCCAGTCAGGCGGTACTGGCAACGACCACGCTCGAAATGGTGTGTTTTACGTGCCACCCGCACAAGCGCCAGTTCGGTGGCACTGGCAATATCTAATCAATTAAAATTACACCCGCAATGAAAACATAAATTATTAGCATTAACGAAAATTCTTACCAAGAAATGCAAGGGAAATAACATAAAAATTCAAACTGATAAAAAAGTGGAATGAAATAGGTAGGACATGCAATGGGGCAGTGAGTCTGAATTTAGTAAGTACGGTGAAACACCATGCATGTTTCAGTGTTATTTGATTTCTTCGGTGTTATTTGATTTCTTACTCACACACATCAAGCCTTAGAATGACTGACAGAATTTATACATTTTGAGTGAAAATCATTCTCCAACTACGGAATCTAAAATAGTGACATGGATAAACCTTCCAGAAATGCTTTCAAGATGGAAGACAGATAGTTAAGTGGGGCGAGGAGGGGAGGCTCACATAGTTAATGCTGTAAGCTTTCAAAATGCTAATAAATTGATAAGAGAAAGTGTATCCTCGATGCTCGTTACATTAAATATGTTAACACTAACTGATAATTATAGTGTGCTTCTGTGATCTAGTTATTCAGTGACTTGGTTTGCTAGGCAATTCGAGTTTGTCTGTTTTCTAAAGTAGTTGAATGTCCTTGTTACATAATTATGGTGGTATTGGATTTTCATAAGGTTCATATCGTCTAAAGAGAGGCGATTCGGTCCAGAAGTATTGTTATATCGTCCTGAAACTCACCACCATCGGTTGTCAAGCGATGTTGGGGTGACAAACACAGATACACAAACACACACACATATGACGGGCTTCTTTCAGTGTTCATCTACCAAATCCACCCACAAGGCTTTGGTCGGCCCGAGGCTATAGTAGAAGATACTTGCCCAAGGTGCCACGCAGTGGGACTGAACCCGGAACCATGTGGTTGGTAAGCAAGCTACTTACCACACAGCCACTCCTAATAAATATTGTTACACAGATCCTTTTAAGGGATTTCAGTATAAAAATTAAAGTGATAACAGTGATGCGGTGTTGTTTATATCGGTGTTGGTAGTGGTGCTGTTGTTTAGTTCAATGTTAGTTGTAATTTGAAAGGGAGATGTGATTGGTATTTCTAGCATGTAGGCTTCCTCGTTGGCTCACGATGTTGTTAGTTACAGTACTTAACCATGTTTCTTTTTGTTCTGAGTTGGAATCCCACTGCAGGAAATTTTAATTGTCTTTTCTTTGGAGTTGATATTATAAGTACCAGTAGTGTACTGAACCGTTTCAATCGACTATACTCCGTATTTTCAAAATTTTGAGTTTGTTCTATTTCAGAAATTCATTCAAATTCTCACTTCCATTTATTACAGTTAAGTAGGCTGGGCCATTTAAGAGTTAAGCGCCTTCACTGTTGACACAGTACAGAATACTGAATGTTGTCCCTTTGGCTGATTGTCCGTTTGTCTATCGATTAAGTCATTGAGGTTTGTGATAAAAGAAAAATACAATGATCACGCACACGTACATACACACAAATAGATTCGCGCTGTTTCTACTTTGTAAGAATAAACTAAGTGGATTATTAATAGTTGTTAATATTTTAAAATATATATATATAGCTTAATCAGAGACGGGGCGAGGGCAGTGAATATGATCTTTTATAGAGCCTCCAACCCTCGAGACTGGTGAGGGGAATGCTTGCAACTGAGTGGTCTCTGCTAACGGCAGCCATGAGCCAGGGGTAGTGTTTAAGCAGACGACAGAGTAGGTCTGCTGCTATTGATAAAAATCGTAATTGTTTCAATGAGTATAAGATTTACAATAAGATACTGTAACTCATCTAGTCTGGTGCTCTTTCGTTTACAGCATGTGGAGTAATTTATTTCTCTGGTTGTGACCATTTTTTAAAAATTATAAATAAACTGTTCTAAAATGTATGTTTGAAACTACGTAGTTTATATCTTTAAAACAGAAGGTGACTAGGCTGTGACATTTAATAGGTCGAGCTATCTGTAAAAGTATATCCATTGGTGTAAAAATGTTATCTGTCATTTCGCTATATCACCAAGGAATCGGTGGAACTTAATTTGAAAATTAAGCAAACAAGTAAACCGTTTTCGAGTATTTGATAGTAGATTGTATACAACTGCCCCAGTTCTCAACGAAGATATTTTCATGTAAGAAGCGACTAAAAAGCAAACCCCTCCTGTCTTTCATGAATGAGGTCGAAGTGAGAGTACGAAAAGGAGGAAATAGAAAAGGGTTGGAGGGTGAGATTGAGAAGCGAAAAGAGAAAAAGATGGGTAGTAAGATTAAAGAGAGAGGTAACAGAAAGAAGTAACCTGGAAATTGAAGTGTGAAAGAGGGGAGGTGTTATAGAAAAAGCAGAATGAGGATGGAGAGAGGAGAGATACAGTGTTTAAATAACACAAGTAGCGTGTCAACGTCCCATGTAACGCATAGCAACTATATGCATTCTAAACTTCAACAGAAGCTACCCCACAATAATAAAGAAAAGAAAACCCCGCAAAACACAATACGGTGACTTCATTTTATAAGAATTGTTTGGTATACCTCCCTCTCCACCATACGAACTGTTTCTGTGTTGATGAATTATATATATCTATTGTTTGACTGTTTATTTGAAATGTCGAAATAATTGATAGGGAAATAGGAAATTGAAGGAAAATGAAACTGGATATTTTGTGGAAGTTGAAATTATCAATAACAATATCAACAATAGCAGCTTGATTCTTTGAATAGCACAATTATTTATTATTGTTATTCAGTTGTGTTAACTATAACAATGCCAGTTTTATTATAGTGAGAGTCTGTATGTGGTTGGAAAGTACAACATGAATAACCACTGGGTCACTGGCAAGTTGTCCTGTTTTTGCCTCTTCTGCTCATGGTGTGAAGAGAATCAACATTTTAGCAATAACAACCCTTCCCTTTAAACTACTAAAGATAGATTTAGGTCACTTTCTGTAAATTTTCCTTGTACACAAATTACCAAAATATACTTTGTAACATTATCTATTTCTCTGTAGCGCACACAAATAATTGCAAATCATGAACTTAATTCACTTGGTGACACCCGTCCATAAATCTGAAGCCTTGTATCAACAAATGTGAGAAACTACCATTATTACGAAGCAGGACCTTTTAATTCTCTTAGTGTGGAACATATTGGTAGTTCTGAAACACTATCTACATGGTAGATATTGAGTGAAAGCATATTTAATATTTGGAACATTTAAAAGTGGGATTCAATATGTAGAGAGAGAGGGGGGAAACTAACAACTAAGTTATGCACAGGGCCTGAAAATAACAGATACACTCCAGCATTTGTTACTTTATTTTTTGATCCCGGCAAAATTGATTTCAGCTAGATTTGAACTCAGGATATTATGAGCCGAAACAAATATCACAAGACATTTTAACCAACATTCAAACAATTCGTCACTCCATTGCTATTTTTATTTAAATAATAGATAATATTGAATTTTCATTTATTTCAAACAAGCTCCAGACACAACTCTGGAGATGTTTTTACATTTACTGAGAAACCGAGGGGGGGGGGGCACGTGTCTCCCTTCCCCCCTCCCGAAAAGAAGTGCGTCCTTCTAAATAATGTTATGCATTTTGTCCTGGAATTATATTCCCTTCTGGCCTTGTGCCCTCCCTTCGAAAAATTCCTGGGACCGCGCGTTGAGAAATCTCGGTAAAAGCGTTGGATTGCTAAAACTTGTTAAAATGTTAACGAACGCATTGTTGAGCGAATACATAGAAATGTTCATGATAAATTATATTTTTTAATTTTAGATTTTACAGCTTTTAAACCCAACTGAGACACTACTTCTATGAGATAGGAGAGAAAGCATACAATAAACTTGGCCATGCTGAAACTGTGCTGCTTGTATAGCAACAATCAATCCTATGGCATTTATGTAGATCGTCGAACGACTAGGAACAGTCGGCAGATTCAGTATTCCACGATTTCACTGCATACGATAACACAATTGAGTACGATCGAGTACTGCAGGATCTTACTACACGCTCCTTCATACAGTAGTTTACCATATGAGCTGCAATTTGACATTCTGAATATTTCTTCTGTCTAGTGCGTCCCTATAACTCTGTTGTGGTTATTATTATATGACACTAGATCAATCCTTGTCGAAAAGTCGCATAACGAGGCGTGACCCATCGATCCTTTATCCTTTTTACACTAACTCCGTTTTGGAGCATGCCTAATGAACCCGTATGGCAGTCTGGACATATTGCTCTCTCTCTCTCTCTCTCTCTCTCTCTCTCTCTCTCTCTCTTTCTCTCTCTCTCTCTTTCTTTCTTTCTCTCTCTCTCTCCCTCTCTTTCACGTGTCCAATCTATTTGTGTAATCCAGTAGATTCCAGTATTTCTGTTACTGTTTCTCTGCATTTATTGTTGGTGGTATGTATCCCAGAAATGTTTGGAGTCACTAAGGCTATTGATGTTGAGCTATTTCTTATTATGATCCTTATACTTATCTAAGCAGATGAATTTTCATGTAGTGTCAAGGACTGTGAGGGTTGAAGCTTGCTGCAGACGGTGTGGTGCAGTGGTTAGTGCGAGGCCAAGGGGGTTAGATACAACAAAAGTGCCGAGAGGTGCAAAACATAAGTGGAAACACGAAACTAACCTACTCCAAAGGACAGGGGCCGTTATAGTAATGACAGAAAAGGCATAAAGAGGCGACAGTATGTCTGTGAGTTAGAGGCTGGAGCGTGCCTGTTAGTGACTGAATGCGAATCAGTCGAGCCACCCTTCTTTGGATGCAATCAAGGATGTCTCTGTGCGTAGCAGCAGCACCGTCCCAGATGTAGGAACAGTACTCCACTGTAAGTCCCACTTGAGTCTTATAGAGTGTCGCAGCTGATAGGAACTGAAATATTTATGGCCTTGAAAAGAAGGGCAAGTCTTTAGGATGTGGTCCTAGCTATGCTAAGGTTGGACTTTTGCCAGTTGAGATCCTCGGTGATAGTGAGGTCC
Source organism: Octopus bimaculoides (assembly GCF_001194135.2). NCBI lineage: Eukaryota > Metazoa > Mollusca > Cephalopoda > Octopoda > Octopodidae > Octopus > Octopus bimaculoides. The sequence continues at coordinate 137,199,585 of NC_068983.1, read as the reverse complement.
AGCATTTGGAGTGACTGAGGGATCTAACTGATGCCACTCATATTCAGTGTGAGTGTGATGCAGTATGTATTTTTTTTCTGTTAAAAGGGACAAGGGTGGTATGTCCCCTCTGTAGGATGCTCTCTAGGACTCCGTTTAAGAAATCAGTGCATGTTAGGCATCTGGTGTCTAGGCTGCGTGTGGATGATGCATAGTTGGGAAATGTTAGAGAGAAATGAAAGATTGTATCATCTGCATAAGAGTGGACATTGTTGGATAAGTGGCAAGTGGGCCAGTGATGTATTGAAGGTAGAGATTGGTAAACAAAATGGAACATTGAAGAACACTAGAGTTGATTAAGAATTGAATAGAAAGTGCTTCGCCAACACATGCTGTGATGGTACGATCTGATAACAAATTACCGATCCAAGAGACAAGAGTGAGGTGGAGCTTGTAGGCGGGAAATTTTGAAAAGATATTTGCATTCCAGATTCTGTGAAAATTTTGCTGCCTTGGGCAACATTACCTTCACTAAATTTCTTTAAAGAGAGAGTAGCAAAAGCCACACAGGTGGTCACTGAAGACAGGGATTCAATGTGTTGGATAACGTTTTTGTTAATAGCTGTCTCCATTACCTTCGTGATAGAACTCGGTTTCTGTGGATATAAATAAGGTTGGCGCAGGTGTACTGCAGTGTCTGAAGAATGGTGAGAGGATATGAGAGTGTTGTCACTTGTATAAGAGATTGTATATTTCGTGGAGATATAAGTTGTAAAGAGTGGGTGAGAGGACAGATCTCTGTGGTACACTATTCAGAAAATTGCAGGTTTGTGAAGAGTTCTTATACGGCATAAGTCTTGGTAGCTTGGCAGGTAGTTTGCTAACCGACTTTCTGTCTTGTTTCTTAAGATGTATTTGAGTATTTTTGTAAGAATGAAGTCTATAGCTTAGCTCATGTCAGTGGTAGTTTGAATGATATATGTAAGCGGCTATCGCAGTTAAAACCACTGAGTTATTATTTTTTTTTTTTTTAAAGTTTGTTAGTAGAACGGTGATTGAGTGTAGTTGTCTGAATCAGTGTTGTAGTTTTGCAGAAGAGGATGTGTGGGTTAGTGATGTCGTTGATTAACTTTTCAAAAAATTTTGAGGGTGTGCATGAAGGGGAAGATGAGTGACGCTGCTCCACTTAGGTTGGGTTTTAGATTTGTTATAACTTGTTGATTCTGAGAATTTGATGTCAGTGCATGTAGTTGTTTATGTTAGTGAATACATTTCTTCTAGCTTGGGTTACATTTGTGATTTTATCTTCTCTGGATAAAGGAAACAGTAATAAATAGTAAAATATACCTCTTTTGTCATCTTAGTCTCCCTCTCCTCCTCCAGTGCCCAGTCGTAGAGTAAGATCTATTCATATATATAACTCACAAGTAGTCTCTTGCCATCCAGAAGTTCTGTGAAAAGTAATATTGGTTTCAAATTTTGGCACAAGACCAGCAATTTCAGGCAAGGGCGTAAGTCGATTACATCGACTCCAGTACTTAAATGGTACTTATTTTATCGACCCCGAGTGGATGAATGACAAAGTCGGTGGCATTTGAGCTCAGAACATAAAAATGGACGAAATGCCGCTAGGCATTTTTCCCGGCGCGTTAACGATTCTGCCAGTTTCGCCACCTTTTCAACGATAGTAATATTGTTAACTCATCATCAGTAAAGCTTTTAACCGTACCTAACAGAAAAATCTTTTTGCTAAGCCATATAACTATAGTCTCCATATGTCTTTAATGTCTTGGAACGGTAACTTTCTGTAAGACCGTATCATTACAGCATGTGTCAATGGGGCTTTCTATCCCACAATCTATCAACACTACTGTACTCTCAGGGTCTGGTACTATCCCTCACAGTCATTTTACTGTACGTTATTGAATCTATTTACTGTTCTCTCTAAACACACATTCATGTGCAAATGATATCATCGTTCAATTCTTCCTGTCTGCATACAGATGTCGTTTATTTGCAACCAACAGCGCACATCAGATGCATTACCTCCATAAACAATGACCTTGAGAACATTCTTAAATGAAGACATGATGATAACTTACAACAGCACAAAAGCACGATTACTAAACGTCAGAAAGAAATAGACTTATATAATACGTCACTGTTTCTTTTCATGAGCAACACAACCAAAACCTTCAAAGTTGCTATAAATTCTAAGATTCAAACTCTGTAAATCTTCCATAGCCATCTTATATATATAATTTCGCCAAAGACATATGTAATTTTTTAAGGACCAGGGAATATTTCAGTCCCAATAAACTGTTGAGCTCTACTAAAATTCACATCGGAGTTCGTTGCTCATATACTTGATACAATGATACTTCTACAAACACAGACATCTTAGGCGGAATCCACTAGATAGTACCAGACCCTGAGAGTACAGCAGTGTTGATAGATTGTCGACTGACTCTCCATAATTCACTCACTAACTGCAATACTGGTTCACAGACGCTCTACTTCAGTGTTTCCCAACCTATTTTCCCTCAGGCCCCACTATAATTTTCCAGAAAAATGTATGCCCCACCGGTGTCTGGAAAAAACGTATAGGTGTAGTATATTTGCTGTGAAAAAAAAAAGAAGAAAATTTCCCAATTCTATGTCCCATTAAAAAACAAAAAAAAAATTTTGGATCCCACAATTTTCCCAGGCTTCACCGATGGAGTATATGTTCTACGTTGGGAATCACTGCTCTATTTTTTTATATTTGCTTTTTCTAGCATGGCCTAGACGTTGCAGGCTTCCTTTCCCAGCTCTAGCCACCAAAAGAGGACAGTAAAAGGCCTGACGATGTAACAATTTTTCCGTTTCGTGGCTGTAGATCCCTCATCTGAGATGTCACATGCTGTGACACTTTCTCTGTCGACATCTTAGTGTGTTCAACTACTAGCCCTAGCTCCGCTGCTCGTCAGGTTGAGAAAAGTAAACTGTCATAGTATCTCGCCCTCTGACATCTGTCGGAGCAGAGATGGCTATCCGCAAGTGCGAGCTCCGTAAGTCAGAGTGGCTGTTGCAATGCAACTCCCTCGCCATCCTCCAAGACAACACTTTTTCCATTTTGTCTGCTGGGACCATGAGGCAGTTTGAATTATAGTTGAATAGGGAGATATTTGACAGCTAAAACTTACTACCACCCCTAATTTATCTTTAAGCAGTTTCTACTTAGCAACTCAACCACAACATTTCATTTATATACTTTAACCACTGCTCCACTTCCTCTATCCATTGCAACATCCGAACTAACTAAACTACACAGCCTCTCACTCAGGTACGTTCCACTTACTTGTCTCTCCTTTTCTTGTCATCCCAGCTTTTTTTTAATATTTTCCAGACTTCATACTAAACAGTTTTTTTAGTCATTTCCTCCTAGAGATTGTAACCATCTGTAATTCCTTGCTCGCCCACATTTTTCCTGTAAGCATTGACCCATCACAAAAGTCATTGACACTTTTCATTTGACTGACTTATTTAAATAAATAACTAAATTGGTGGCCTTGTACCGAAGTGAGAACTCGGTCAAATTGACAAAAGGGATCAACCCCTATTTGACGTTTCTCTGAACTGTATATTCTATTTTACCCAGTTTCACGAAACCTATCTTACAATAAAAGGTTGAATTAGCTTATAATGCTTAATTTCATTTATTTGTGTTCTGACTTCAAATATCGCCGGGAATCAACTTACAGAATAGGAATTACTATTTTTAACAAATATTCTTATTTTTTTATTTATTTTTTAAAACTTAGACTCAAAGTTATAAAGTTACAAGGAATCTAACGTGTATGTTTTCTCTCAGAACATTAACACTGGCTTGGCAGTATTTTAGAATCTTAGCTTCAACACTCAGAAGTTTTAAATCCAATCAGGTTTGATTTCGCTTTTCATCTCTTTGTAGATAAAATAACTACCAGTCACTCGGTCATATACTATCGATTAATCAACAGTGCTCTTTTCCCAGCATGTTTAATGGCATGATGTCAAAGTAAGAAATCATTGACATTAAGAGTAAAATGAGCTGAACTGGATTTAACTGAAAGCAGAAATCTGGTCGCTGGGATTTCTACAACACTCACTCCCAACATGTCACAGACTAGAATGTGTGTGTGTAAGTGTTAATTTTTCACTTCAGCGTTTGACAATAAAATTCCCTATAAAAAAGATTAATTAGGAAATGAGAGGGAGGGTTAATTTGATATTCAGACTAGATTTGATGGGAGGGGAGCGATGAGCAAGGGAGGTCATTAATCTGAAAAATGCTGAGATGACAGAGAGAGAAGGTAAGAGAAAAAAGAAAAAGAAGTGGGGGGAGAGAGAGAGAGCGTGTTCGTGTGTGAGCGCGCTTGGGAGAAAGAAACTGGCAAGTACACCGAGAAACTGATAGTAAACATTTTATAGTCAGCCTGTCAAATCTGACGGAATACCAGGCACATTCCATTCAGCTGAGAAAGATGAAATGTGGTCCCGACTCACTGAGATAAGATTCTGTTGTGCCTTCTCAAGTAATTTTTTCCGTGGTGGAGTGGAAGTAAACTTTAGCTGAGTTGAGTTTGCCATCCTTTGCTCTCCTTTAAATGATAAATCTCTAGCAAAAATTAATAACTGAAATGGAATAAATCTATAAATATAACCACATAATCGAAAGTAGATCTAAGTTATTTAGAATTATTGTTTCTAAATTAAGCACAAGACACGTAGGAGGTTAGACGATACCATTGACCTCAGTGCTTGACTGATACTATTTTACTGACCCTGAAGGGATGTAAATGCCGGCGTAATTAGCCTTGACCGGATTTGAAACCAGGACATAAAAAACCGGAACTAATACCGCAAAGCATTTTGTTCGACGCTCTAATAATCTCTCAATCCATTGCCCTTAACATTATTAATAGAATGCCGAACAAAATGCTTTGTGGTATTTGATCCGGTTCGTTATGTTCTGAGTTCAAATGCTTTCGAAATGAACTTTATCTTTCATTTTCCAGGCTCGATAATATTAAATACCAGTTAAGTACTGGAGTCGAGGATATCGACAGAATATTAACCAGCCGCTCTCCTCAAAACAGCTGGTTTTCCGCTTCAATTAAAACCAAGTATGAACAACGATCAGGGACAATAAAATACATAAACCCACCAGTTTTCCACTGATATGTACTGTCGATGAGGTTTCTACGAAAACCTGTGTCAATAGTGTTTATAAAGGGGAAAAAAGTGAAAAATGGAGAGATATTCTATCTCTGTAAGCACTGCTATTGTTCAGTTTAGGGATGGCTTCTGTAAACATCGTTGTGGCGGCACTATTGAAGATCTGTTCTTCAGCGGTTCACTGGTGTGATTTCTTATAGCTTTTTCTAGAGCCACTGGAAGACTTAGAATTTAGCTGCTGAATCAACGGAAACTCTTGTCAGATTTAGTGCTGCTGTTGTTTACAACGGTGAGATACAAGACGGTCCTCTGGATTATAAGTACAGCCCATATCCGAAGGATTTTCACACATATACGTCTCCCCATTTTCCAACACAGGCACTAGCGTAGCTAGAGTGTGTGCGGCCCTTCCGTTTGCCGCCCCTGGACCCTACAAAAAATACATTGCCTACAGCAATAGCCTACAACAGGATGAAAAGTGCCGCCCGGGGCGGACTGCCCCCCCCCCAGCTACGCTAGTGCACAGAGGTCGACTTGAGGCAACTTTTTGGATGTGTTGCAAAGTGAGAACGAACTTAGAATCACGGGACTGGGAAACGAAATTCTTAACCATTCAGTCATGCCTTTGTTCTTATTCATACATCCATAAGGACTTAAATACAAGACACTCATATTTTTGTCATTGGCTTGTTCTACAGTGGTTCTCAACGTTTTCTAATTTAGTCTCCCCTTTCAAGGAATGACGTTTTTACAAACGCTCCCTCCTCCTAAAAGCAGTTTATTTTTATCAAACAAAAGGAATTTTGCGCACTTGTTTATTATTTATACTTTCTTAAACTATCCTACCAAGTATATGTCGCTGTTTGGGATATTTGTGTTCACTCGTACCCCTAGAAGATTGCCAAGGCTCCAGAACCGGTTGGAATCAACCCATACTTTCCGAGCTATCGGATGTACTCGCTCTGCCAATCACGATTGTTTACAGAAAATCAATGGAGTCAAGCAAAATCCCAGACGAGTGGAGAACTGCTAACGTCACCCCCATATTCAAGAAAGGGAGCCGTTTTGCGGTCAACAACTACCAAGCCAGTAAGCTTGAACTGCGTACTGTGCAAGGTGATGTAGGTGCTTGTTCATGAGCACATAATTGAACACATGCGGCGAAATGACCTCATCAACCAAGAACAGCTTGGGTTCACAAAGGGGAAACCATGTGTGACGCAACTGCTTGACGTTCTTGACATCTGGACGGAGGCCTTGGATGCAGGGATTACATGAAAGCGTTCGACAGCGTCCCACATCGTAGGCTTGTAGCCAAAGTAGAAGCTCACGGTATCAGGGAAATGTCCTTCAGTGGATCCGGGACTTCTTGAGCCACCGGTCACAACGAGTCTGTGTCAACGGCGTGAAGTCAGAGAGGGGAGAGGTGACAAGTGGCATCCCACAAGGCAGTGTCATTGGCCCAGTACTGTTTCTCATGTATAGAAACGACCTGCCTCGGCATGTCCAGAGCCACGTTAGGTTATTTGCTGACGACACAAAGATCTTCGCAAGGAATGACGTTGATGTGACCTTAAGATGACATGGATCGCCTTCACGAGTGGTCGATGAACTGGCAAATGCTGTTCCATCCTGAGAAGTGTTCCGTCTTGAGAGTGGGGAACCCGAAGACGGACGGGAAATACTACATGAGAGTCTAAGATGCACAGGGGGAACGGACTGTGGTGGAACTAGCAGAAAGTGAGGTGGAGGGGGATCTTGGCGTCTTGATCGACAAAGGACTGACCTTCAAGAACCACATAAACCAAGCAACTTCAAAAGCAAATCGAATCCTTGGAGTCATCCGACGATCATTTGACTTCATCATCCCTTTTGTCTTCGTACAGCTGCACAAGTCTCTAGTTCGCCCGATTCTTGAATATGGATACACAGTTTGGCAACCCCGGCATAAGGCAATGTGTTGCGAGTTGGAGGATGTTCAGAGGCGTGCCACCAAACTCATTGCATCCTTGAAAGAAAAGCCACACCCAGAGCGCTTGGCTGCACTAAACCTGCCTAGTCTCGAACATCGCCGTCTCAGGGGGAATATGATCAACATGTATAAGTATACGCACAGCCTGTACCTGACCAACCGCCCCTAATTCAACTACTTCCAAGGTAGAAATACGAGAGAACATAGCCTGAAATTGGAAAGATCACACTGCAGGCTCAACATTAGAAGCTGCTTTTTCGTACAGCGTGTGACCGCCGCCTGGAACAGTCTGCCAAACAGTGTGGTCGCAGCTCCATCAGTCAATGCCTTCAAGAACAGGCTTGACGTACATTGGAGGGAGCTTCCTGCAAAATTTCACCCTGTTACTATTAGCTATAACTGTTGAAGTGTTGTACCACACAGGACAAATTAATTGTACTAGTGGAAAAGGACCTGTGAACAAGCTCCTAGGAGCTTCAACACGGAAACCATCCAGTATCCAGTATGTAAAAGTTTTATGGAAATTATTTCAAAAGGCAAGGGCCTGTATATAACAAAAATAATTAACGCATAAAGCGTGACGGACCACGATCGTGGTCGTGAGGCACAGGTCAACAGGCCACGATCGTAGCCCAGATAGATGCATTTAATTTATGGGCGTTTGTTGGGGTCTAATGTCATTCAAACGCTCCGATACTCTTCAAAATGCAAGAGGACTAATAGTTCAACTAATGACTTTTCAGATGATGTAAAACTGTTTTTTATGCATATATGGTAGTCTCATTTTCATAAAATGTGCTCAGCAGTCCATGCTATGTACGTGCAAATCCCAGCGCTTTATGGATTAATAGCGATATAAGCAATATTAATATCAAAAGGCAATTTTTATATATAACTTAACATGGATGTTCTAACACAATATTCATGTTAAGTTCGATATAAAGATAAAATTATATTGGGCCTTGGTCCATCATCAATCATGTTTTCTTCGCCGATAACACGTCTTGTTCATTTTTTTTTTTTCGTGTTTTCGTATAGCATTAAGCCTGGTTTAAATAGTTTGTCTCGGAAAAACCACGATTTTTCTAAACACCCTGTTCCCCGGTTAATATTTGCTGTCCTCCTTGTGAGCTTACATCGGTCTCGAGGGAGCACCAGCGTCTAATTTAAGTACCACAAGACCTTCGAAACCGGTGAGATCGTTACAGTTAACGTTAGTCTTGATCAGTTACAGGTCTCTTTCTTTATTAGCCACTAAGGGCCCAAACGCAGATAGGGACAGTACAAGGACAGACAAGTGGGGATATAAAACATATAACAATGAATGAAAATGATAATTGTACAAAATGAGGATGGACGTCCTTGCTTGAGCCCCACCCTCAAGCAATCGCTTTTATTGTTCTTTACAGTTCAATTAATTATCAGTCTGTAACCCATGTTACCATATCCTCGTCTATATCCTCATATCTTACCACTGGGGGAAGATATTTTTACGTCACCCTCTCTGGTGTTATCTTAATGTTATCTCCATGATATTTTTTCAAAAAATTAAACCTCTTCATGTTTCCTAAGGTACTTTTATTTTGGAATCCAGATACCGTTATTCTTGTTACTTCTTTAAATCTGTCTATAGTTCTCCCAATCTCTTCATTTGGTTTGTATATTAGAATATATTCTACCTTCCATTCCGTGGTCTGCTATTCTTTCTTTTGCTGCACGCTGGGAGCCCTTTGTTGCTTTGCTGTGTTGTGTCACTTTCTGTCTCTGCTATTTTGGGGGGTCTTTTTACTCTTCTTTTTGGCAGCTTTCGGGGACGAGTTACCCTTACCTCTCTTTCTGGTAATTTGGGTGAACTCACTCTCGGTGTCTGTTGGTTCCACTTCACTTATCTCTTCTGTCTCTGCTGCACCCTCGTGCTCCGACGTGATTACTTCCTCGTTGTTTGGTTCAGTTGTACTTAGGGGGCACTTCTTTTTTATGTGCCCCTTCTGTCCACATCCGTAGCAAGTGAGGGGTCTCACCTAAGTGTAACATTTAGTTTTCTTGTCGACCAGAGTTATCTGTAGCAACAACTCGAGGCCGTATCCCCATATGTTTAGTTTCTGCGTTCTTGTAGCTGACACAATGCTGGGCTCTTCTTTTGTAGTTGATAGGACTGCCGCAGCTATCCATTCTTCCTTCATTTCCGGAGGAATCCTGCCAACCTTTACTCTAGCTATTCTTCTACCCAAGCGCACGTTAGCAGGAGCTTCCACTCCTCACTTCCAACAGGTATAGTGGAGCTCCCCACTGCTTCCTCTGCGGAGACGAATCTCACCTCCACTGCACCGAACCTCCTTCCACGGGTGTAAAAAGTCACCTTCTCCTTAACACACTCCAGACACCCCTCGATATCCTCCCCCTTCGCCACCTCCATTCTTCCTTCTCTTATGTTGAACGTCCTACAAACAACAGTTTTCCCTGCCACCTCTGCCAAAAACTCTTCAGGAGGGCTCGGCTTCACCTTGCCTCCCTCCTCCTCGGCAAATTCCCCACATTTTCGTAGCTCATCAATAGGTATAACAACTTCACTCAATTCGAACCTCGTTTCGCTCGTTACACTCACCCTTCCAGCTATTGCTGTGTAGCTACCACTCTTTCGCACGCCTGCACCCAGCATTTCCGCCTCCACCCGACGCAAGAGGTGAAACAACAAAAACCACAAGCCCGCCCAACAAGCTATGTGTTTCAAAATTACGATAAAAATTCGTCAAAACATTCAACAAAGTAACAACTTCCACAACCAACAGTTAAAAAATTCAACAGTTCATAGTCAATACCAACCCGGGCCGAAGTTGAAACTCCAACAAGACGAACTTAACGTCAGCTACAGTTCGAAGGTAGCAGGTGAAGGACCAAAAGTCCAAAATGTCAACTTTCTGAAATACGGAGGTAAGGTGTGGAGCAAGGTGGGAGGTAAACACAATATATGCGGAGTGGGGGTACAGAGAGTCTATTGTAGAAAAGAGAGGAGATAGCATGCCTGTGAGCCAGGGATTAAAATGGGGTGTATTGGTGAGTGACGTTATGTTAATCAGGTGAAGATTTGTTAAAGTGTCAGAAAAAAATATCCTGCAGTATTTCTGCCAGCTCTTTACGATCTGAGATCAAATCCCGCCGAAGCAGTGAAGTTGATTTAATCGACTAACACATTCCTCTCGCGAAGAAAAGTCACGCCTTGTGCATGTATTAAAAACAGTAAATAAACGTGGGCACCTCCACTTCTACATGTTTACACACTCGCATAAACATACATACAAATACTACGTCAATTGTACCTTCAAACCACCACCCGTTCCATCAGACTATGCTATTATGGTGGTATAATATAACATAATATAATGTATTAGATGTCTTCCTTTATCTATTGAATCAATAGCGCTTTTGTATGTCCTTAATCTAAATGAATTCATTGTAACCAATCTACAACAGCCTGTTTGTCTTTTTCTGTGTTGTTTAGAGGATTGCCGGGCTGGTTGTTTACATGGGTAATTATAGCATTTCCTCATCCTCCTACCCTTCCTTCACCACATTATTTACCCTTCAAAATCCACTCTAAACCCCCCCCCCATGTTTAGGGTGGAATTAAATCAAAGAAAGAAACTGCTGAGGGAGTGAAGGAACGCTAAATATTGTCACATCTTTTGTGTGAGCGCGTGAAAGTGTTTGTGTGTGTGCGCGCGCACATATATGTGAGTGTATGCTTGTGTCTGTTTGCGTGTGCAATTCAAGCCAACAGATGCAGGTGGTCGAAGTCGTTAGCCTACTGGCACGCTCACTACCCGTTCGATGATCCGTATCATGTAACCAGTGCTGCTCTGTGTTCCTCAACTACAAATGGCGCATTTAATTCAGTTGTAAAAACATGCCATGTTAGGTTTCAGTGAAACAACGAAAGAGCAACAATGAGATATACTTTTCAAACACCTTTACGCGCGCGCGTGATGACAATAATGAATATGTTTGGCTTCACCGACATAATTCTGTTAGAAACATATATATATGTCTCAATTTCGTTATAATGTTGAAATGTATTTTATTATTAAAGTGTGTGATAATATATAAATACTCTGAACGAGATTTTCTCTCTTTTACGACGAGTTCTTTCTAAATCTTTTTTCTGGCATGGATTGAATGGTTTGTCCAGGTCCATATCAGTTGTTATTCAAAATTTTCTGCTCTCCTCGATAGGTCAAAGGAACATGTCTTGTACATAGAACTCGTTTTTGGTTTGGCTTCTGTGACTGAGTGTCTTTTCCATCACGAATCACTACAAAGTGTACTGGATGCACTTTATCATGGAACCAGCACAAAAGAAGTTTTCCTGTCCTTGAAAAGTCTAAAGAGTCCTCTCTACCCTACATTGTCCCTACTCAATTCGTCAAAAGCTTAGCAGAGAGTCCCGGGTGTATTCTATCATGGTACCATTATTAGAAAGGTCACCTTGTAACTCAAGTCTATAGAGATCCCATTACTTTGAGATTTGAATAGTAGAGAAGATGTTGACATAAGCGGAGCTTAAAGTGATATGTTGAGAAAGGCAAAAATATGATGGGTGTGAGAAGAGATTTTATTGATGTTAAAAGCTGAAAGGGAATATATTCTTTTCTACACTAGTCACAAGGCCCGAAATTTTGGGGGAGGGGGACTTTGAACTCAGAACATAAAGACAGACGAAATACCAATTTCTTTATTGCCCACCGGGGGCTAAACATAGAAATGGCCAGAACAACTGATGGGATCAGTAAATTGGTATGATTTTACATAAAATATGACTTTTAAAAATTAAATAAAATATATAAAAAATCGAATGAAATTAACAATACAGGGACAATACAAATGAAGCGATAATCAGGCCACATTCCAACCCCACAAGCCCCGATCTATCGCTGATACCTTCTTTTTTTTGTTCTTTTTTTTCCCGTCTATTCACACGGTTCCTTGAACGCACAACACTCGTGCAACATGCTTCCATCTCTTTTGAAACGTACACTCCGACAGACATCTCTTCTCCAGCCACACCTTCCTTTTCAAATGAAAAGTAAAAAATGATCGTAAATTGTGGCCAGAGATAAAGTTGCCTGTCTTAATTCCTTTGATCCTTGTCTTCCATACTGCCACTTTTGCTATTGCTACAACCGTGAGAAAACAATTCTTACCTTCGTTTGTTAAAACTCCCGGTAGGTCAATTTTTATAACTGACTCTGTCGACAGCTGTACTCTTCCTTCGCCGGACAACAGGTGTTCAGCATAAGCCCACATTTCAGATATCTCCGGACTCTGAACAATAGCTTGAGGGACAGTTTCCCTGTCTCCTCCACATCTTGGACAGGTCGGCGACTGGCGCTTACTGTGTCTTGCGACTGGCGCTTATCCCAAACGGGCGAGGTACCTCTGTAGCATTGCTAGGTTAAGGACTTTTGGAAGTTGTCCAATGTTCTCAACCCGAATGTACGGTGAAACAGGCTGTCCAGTTAAATAAACCAGAGACCTAGAGTCACCCCCAGGCCATCATCGCATTCAGACTTTACCAACCCACTATATAAAATCTGTGTGGAACACCCACCGCTGGCGTCGCCCGAGCGCCGGAATAGCAAGAGGGCCTTACGACACTCTTTATGCCATTCACTCGACCTCAGTCTACGAAAACACCAGGCTTCCTGTTCACAAAAACTTTTGAACTCGGGGAACATTTGTCAGGTCAGTGGAGACCACACCCGTTCACTATCTAGGTTCTCATTCCTAAGGTATTTTTTTCTATGTTATTATTATTATTATTATTCAGGTCACTGCCTGGAATCGAACTTGGAATCTTGGGGTTAGTAGCCCGCGCTCTTAACCACTATGCCATATGCCCGTCAAATGTGAATAATGTAAATAATGTACATGATTCCTCATTTCTTAAATATAGAGATGCATTTTTTATTGTTTGTAAATTAGTATCCATACAAAATATTATTATCATCAGCAAAATGACAAAAATCAGATTTAAATATTTAGGAAATAAATCATTATGGTTAATTACTCTGATTCAAATAATAAAGTATGGAAGTGATTAATATAAACTAAAAATAGCTGTAAATCTGAGGGGAAACTATGCAAAAGCACATATTTTTTCTGAAGACAATATTTATTTCCGAGTAAATTGGAACAGGTCATATTTCTGCCTTGAAATTTACTGTATATAACATTGTTTATAACAAAACTAACAATTTATATTTAGTTTCATTTAGTGCACTTTTATCAAGTTCTTTTTATTTCTTTCTATGGATTGCTTCCATTAATTTTTTCTCATTAAAGCTCATGATATTTACTACAGCATCAGAGTAGATTCCACAGCCTATTGGATATTTTCTTGTACAGCTTAGGTTAGATCTGATTGAGCATACCTGCAGATGGTTGAGCAACAAGCTGTAACTTACAGGTTTATTTTCCCATCTTAATGTATATTGTTGAAGTAAGTGGATTTTGTGGAGGCGCAATGGCCCAGTGGTTAGGGCAGCAGACTCGCGGTCGGAGGATCGTGGTTTTGATTGTGTGTGTTTATTGAGCGAGAACACCTAAAGCTCCATGAGGCTCCGGCAGGTGGGGGAGCGACCCCTGTTGTACTCTTTCGCCCCCAACTTTCTCTCACTCTTTCTTCCTGTTTCTTGAGTAAAGCTGCGATGGACTGGCATCCCATCCAGCTGGTAGGGGGAACACATATGCCATAGAAACTGGGAAACCGGGCCCATGAACCTGGCTAGGCTTTAAAAGGGTGAAAAAAAATAAGTGGATTTTACAGTTTGATGCCCAACTAATCACTTAACTACTAAGCTGTCATTGTAGAGATTCAAATTACAGTATATTATGCCAGCATGGAACATGAATGCAAAATGTTGATGATCATGATGATGGTTGTGGTGGTGGTAATAAAAAATGTGAAGGATAATTAATCTGGTGAATGTAATAAGTTACAAATTACTCATTTATTTACAATAAAGTAATTAATAGTCAGTTGTTGGTTTTTATGGATATGCACATAATGTTCTAATTATATATCCCAGGAATCTTGGAGGATGACTGCGAAATAATTCTAGGAAATATTTTTTTTGTGATATACTGAAGGTTTTTCTTTTTTTTTCTGTGTTATGTCATATTTCTTTCTAGTTAGTATGTGTGAGTTAGAGTGATTGAGTTTCTGATCACAAGGTCTAGTTAAAAATGATTATGTTGTATTCCTGAGCAGGGCATATTGCTTGTTCCAGTTTGCCTTAATGACAAACAATAGTTCCCTCCTTTGTTTGATTGAGTGATTAGTGGTAAAAAGTACATCTAGCAGTAAAATCTTTTGTCAAAAAAGCAAAGACCACCCACTCCTACTAACATGGAAGAAAAAAAAAATGGGTGTAAAACAGTTTTATGGTGGATAGTCAGCGGTGCATGTAATCAAAAGAATTTTCTATTTTCTCATTCTAATTTCAGAGTGACATTTTGGATGACTTAATTGTATATACTATTGAAATTATACATTTTATTATTATATCATTTAAATACAAATAGATGCCCATCTCCTGAAGCTCACTGAATTAAATGCAAGCAATAGTTTTCTACAATATATACGTAAATAACTACATGACTCATCATATGGCCATAGTATTCTCACAAAATCTTGTAAAATATTGTATTTAGTTAATACTATCTAGTCAAATTTTGTGTTTTGTTTATATTGTGAACTATCTAAGTGTTGATAGTGGAGCTCTAGCATGAGCACAGAAACTAGAAAAAACAAATACCCTTTTAACTTCACAGACTCAATTCAAATACTAAGTCAATAAGTTTGGCTGCAGTTGTTATATCCAAAAATAACAAGCATTTGTAAATTCTTTTCCTAGTTACATTCTGAAATATTTATTTGGTGTCTTTGATTAAGTTCAAACAGGATAGGTGAAGTTTTTCTGTTTGTTGGAATCAGATTTTGTTTAGCCCCAAGTTCACTCTGACCAAGCAGATCTTGTGAACAAGCACTCTCAAAGAGGATCTCTCATTAACATATTGGAGCCAGCAGATCAAAGATAAATTATATATTTAAAATACTGCTTCTTTCCTGTTGCCACTTTATTCAATACAACGCTTCACTGTCTCAACAGTGATATGGTGTCGTTCAAAATTTGATTTTTATAAATATATGGGAATATGTGTGAAAATAAAAACATTTGGTTTTCACCTCTCACTCCTTCACTACCAAAGCAAGAACACTTTTTCTATCCTCCTACTCTTAGATGAAGAGTAAGAACTCAAAATATTAGATTCTTCACTCCTCACAATAATTGAGCTTATGAAACTTATCTATGAAACTCACCTACATGTTTAGAGAAAGAGAGAGTGGGGAGGGAGAGAGAAAAGAAATGAAGCAACCAGAATTCAAGCAATCAAAGTATTTTCTATAATGTTTTCCAGTGAACTTCTAGTGTTTCAGAACATTTGCTGTGCATATTCCCAAAAGTAAAAAAAAAAAAATTAGAATTTTATTCATATATGGCAAACAAATTGCCTAATTAGCAGTCTATATCTAATTGCCTCTATATTAAGGTCTTAGCAATATTTGCTCTGGACATAATGTCATTTTCAAATTGTTGATACAATAGCATGACTTTCCCCATCAAAGCTACAAAATATTGGGATATGCCTTTCCTGATAGTTCCCAGCTGTCCAGTTTAATTGAGATATCTAAATCTACCACCTTGCACCACCTGTTATTCAGAAGTTTCTACTGCATTGTCACTGAATCAACACATCAGTCACCATTCTTTGAGAATATGTTCCAAACCTATTAAGCAGCATTTCTGAATTTAAGCAGTTCTAGCACTCTATAAATATTATTTCTGTATTCAACTGACTCTTTACCTTTCTTCTAGCAAAAGAACATTGGATTAACAAAAACAATCTTATCTTTGTTGTTGCTACTTTTGTTTCTGATATTGTTGTTAATGTTGTGAATATTTGTCAGATGTTTTCATATTCCAAGTGTGCTAGCTTCTATTCAATGGTATAGTAGCACTTAACTCTATTTTACACACACACACTCCTGTCTTTCCTACCCTGTATATTGCATATATCTATATACACCTACACTTTGCTGTTAGCTGGTATTATTATAATCTGATGCACTTTAAGATGCGTACTTGTGTGTGTGTGTGTGTGTGTGTGTGTGTGTGTGTGTGTGTGTGTGTGTGTGTGTGTGTGTGTGTGTGTGTGTGTGTGTGTGTGTGTGTGTGTGTCTGTATGTCTATCTATCTTCTGTTTGTCTATCTATCTCTCACTCTTCTCTTTCTCTCTTTCTATACACATATATTAAGACACACATACATACACTCACAGCTTCAGATAATTGAGTGAAAATGAGATGAGTGTTGAGGCAGCTTGCTATTAATGGCTGTAAGTAGTTTTACCATTGAATGTCTGGCTTTTGACATGAGATAATATCTAATTTATAATGAATATAAAGAAAGTACTGCTCTTCAAACAATAGTAGCATAAAAAAAAAAATAAACATCTTTCAAATCTTCAATCCTAATTCGACAACATCCAGTTTTTTTAGAAATATTTTAGACCCTTATTTAATATTGATTTCTCAAGCAAAAGGAAGAGTGTAGTCAGTTACACAGATTTCAGTATATTAATGGTATTTATTTTAATAGCTCTAGAGGGAGCATAAAAGAAAATTAGCTCTAGCAAGATTCGAACTAAGAAAATTGAGGGATGAGATTAAATGCTGTAATGCATCTGCTTGAGAAGTTTATAATTTTTGCTAATTCCATTGATCTTTAGCTTTAATTAATATTGATTTACATATTTTTTATTTCAAACCACTGTGAACAGTAACCTCATTGGATGTATAAGCTTAAAAACTGATCCAACAGGCCAATAAATGGTTCACTGTATTGACAAGGGTGAAAGTTACAAGAGATTTTGGAAACGTACTTCCTTGACTGAGATGGTTTCAATTATAGCTTTTACAACTCTGTTCTATCCATGTGTTTTTAGCAGACTACAGAAAATTTCCAATCCACACGCAATGGAAAAATCCTGCAATCAGGTTTCAAAAGTGTGTACTTATGTGTTGGTAATAAAGAATGGATTAGATTACTATTTTCTTCTGAGGATCTGGTGTTCTAAGATGATTATGCAATCTTCTTTGTAATGATTACCACACGACATACAAGTATATGCTGGTGAAACACATGTAAATATCATGTAATTTATGATGTTATTTAACTGAATCTTCTATTTTATTATGTTTTGTGTATGTGTGTGTGTGTGAGTTTGTGAGGGAAGGTGTGAGTTCAGGAAGAGAAAGAAAAACGAGAGGAAATTAGCAAAAATAGTTTACAATAAAACTAATAAAACACACGTATACAGGGTGGGTGTGAAGTAACTAGACATCAGAAATTGCCTATAGAGAATTTTAAGGATCACTGAAGTCATGACGAAAACATTTTTTAAACAGACAACACTAATGGGAATTTCTTATTTTCTTGTCTTATTTCTTATTTACTAGATAGCTGGTCGCTTGACTGTTCAGGAGCGAGCTAAGATAGCAGCACTCTATGAAGTGTGAAATGCCATTGTTTTGGTTCAGAGATGGTGCTGTGCATGGATAGGTAAGCATGCAACACTACGTTCGAAGACAATAAAAAGTTGTTATGTAAAGCTGATGACCACGGGCTCTGTGAACGATGCAAGAAGTGGCCATCCAGCCACATCCCGATCAGTGGAGAATGTGGCAACAGTGCAGCAAATGTTTCATCGCAGCCCGCAAAAATCAACACGTCCAGCAGCTCATGAAAGTTGACTAACAAGACACAAAATACGTATGGTGTTGCATAAAGAATTGAATTTTCGTCCGTTTTCCTGTAAAAGGAATATGTGTATACAGGGTAGGTGAAAAGTAAGTAGGTATTAAAAATGGGTAATAAAATTCATATACCTTTTACAAACTTATTGAAACAAATGATACATGTTCTTTATTGCATGGGAAGATTAAAGTAAATCTTCATATTTCAACGTAAGCACCGGTAGCGTCAACCAATTTCCTCAAACAGCCAGGGATGGAATGAACAATCTTCTGAAGGACGTTGTCTGGAATATCATTGAGAACCTCCTGAATCTGTGTCTCCAAGTCCTCCAGTGTGTGAGGTTTTGTCTTGTATACCTCTCTTTTGTGTAACCCCACAGGTAATAATAACGTGGAGTGAGTTCTGGACTTCTGTGGTCACAGTCTTCAAGTTTTAGCTCCTGCACATAATTGGCTTTCCACGGACGAAGATTCAGTTCTTTATGCAACACCGTATGTATTGTGTGTCTTGTTAGTCAACTTTCACGAGCTACTTGATGTGTTGATTTTTGCGATGAAACATTTGCTGCACTGTTGCCACGTTCCCCACCGATCAGAATGTGGCTGGATGGCCACTTCTTGCATCGTTCACAGAGCCCGTGGTCATCAGCTTTGCATAACAATTTTTTATTTCCTCCGGACGTAGTGTTGCATGCTTACCTATCCATGCACAGCACCATCTCTGAACCAAAACAATGGAATTTCACACTTCATATATATATATATATATATATATA
>NC_068983.1:137177251-137180454 GCF_001194135.2 Octopus bimaculoides | reverse complement strand
GAAAACGAACTTTTTTCGAACAACGAAAAAAACAAACAGAGAAACGAGACATGCAACATGAAGAGTATATCCCTTCATCAGTTGTCCCTGTTCCATCTACTCCGCGTTTCGAAGGCAAGGGCAATACGCGACTTTGTTGGAACAGTCCTTCCCGCAAAGCAAATTAAATAAAATTTGGAATTTTTTGCGGAGGGTGAAAGTGTTAACAAGAACAGGACAGTGAGAACAAGACAGTAAAAACAAACGGTGAGGGCTGTTGAGCGAAGACGATAGAAATTTTATTATGAACGCTAAGTAGAAGAGACAGAAAGAACACGTCTGTTCCTTAGGAAGACCAGTGGGCAGAAAGAAAGAACCCCTTTCGTCACGTGTTAGCGACGAGAGAGTCAAGGAGGAAGAGGAAGAATGAGAGAGAGAGAGAGAGGTAACAGTGAAAGGGAGAGAAGAATAAGGAAAGGGTGGGAGAGAAAAACAGAAAGGATGAAGAACAAGAGAGGGAGAGAGATAGTAGAAGAGTGCGCATTGTAATTGTTAAGATAAAACTTACTTGGAAAAGGATGCGGGGCGTTCTCTTATATAATAATATAAATGATATATAGATATATGCATATATCCATACATATATGTACATACCGACATCTATATGTATACATACATGCATATATGGGTACAGGACATAAAAAAAAAACGTTAAACACAATGAGAAACGAAAACATAAAAACGGAATCAGAAAACGAACTTCTTTCGAACAGCGACACAAACAACAGAGAAACGAGACATGCAATATAAAGAGTATATCCCTTCGTCAGTTGTCCCTGTTCCATCTACTCCGCGTTTCGAAGGCAAGGACAATACGCGACTTCGTTGGAACAGTCCTTCCCGCAAATCAAATTAAATAATATATATATATAGATAGATAGATAGATATAAAAACACTGCTAAAATGTCTGTGGAGGTTACATAACTGGTGCATGTCAAGAAACAGAAGGGTTTATTATAGCAACCCAAGATCAATGCCTACCTACAAGAAACTACCTGGCCAACATATTAAAGAACGACAGCTTCCCAACATGTCGTGTATGTCAACAACAAAATGAAACCACTGATCATGTTGTCTCCATGTGCAGTCTTCTTGCGCCTCCAGAGTATCTCAACAGGCATGATAGAGCTGCACATTCACTGGGTAATTTTCAAAAACCTGGACCTGCTGGGAACACAAACCACCTCCAGTGCTTGAAAATGATCACATCTCACTCCTCTGGAACTTCACCATTTAAACTGACAGAAAGATAGGTGCAAATCGGTCAGACATTATATTGAAAGACTTCAGACAAAAATCATGCTTCCTCATTGATATAACTTTCCCAATCGATATAAACGTATCTGTGAAGACCTACCAAAAACTGAGCAAGTATAAAGATCTTGAAATAGAAATTGGCAAAAATGTGGAACCTCAAGACTAAAACAATATCTGTTGTCATAGGTGCCCCAGTAACGATAGCAAAAGCGGCTGATTGCTACCTAGCTCAGATACCAGGAAACCCCAAAATGGCAGAAATTCAAGATAGTGCTCATGGGAACTGCCCATATCCTACGTAAAATACTGTCTATGTAATCTCAAATTTTTGAAACAAACTTCTAATTTTCTTATGTTTTCTTCAACATTCTCTAGAACAATATTATGTACAAAACCAAATATATGACACCCTAGGCATAACACCAGCTTGAACTTCTAATTTGTTGCCTCTTGAGGTCTCTGGATGAGACTTGGAGCCAACTTGTACAAATACAAAGCAAAAGTCAAACATAAAATAATAATAATCCTTTCTACAATAGGCACAAGGCCTGAAAGTTTGGGGGAGGGGACTAGTCGATTTAATCGACCCCAGTGTTTCACTTGTACTCAATTTATCGACCCCGAAAGGATGAAGGGCAAAGTCGACCTCGGCGAAATTTGAACTCAGAACGTAAAGACGGACGAAATGCCGCTAAGCTTTCTGCTTGGATGCTAACAATTCTGCTTTAATAATAGTAATAATGAATAGTAATAATAATAATAATGATAATAATAATAAATGCCCTGATGCAGTACCAGGCAGTGGCTCTCATAGCTCCCGATCTTAACTGATTGGAAGTATTATCGTATACATGTTTTATCTTGGTATAAAAGATGGGCTACAGCTAATATTCTGCCCAAATTCACAGATTTGCTTGTCAATTACTTGACCTTAAGCCTTGGTGGATGATGATATATGTATCTCTGATCACGAGCAGAAGTAGTGGGAGAGCATCATAGTCATGTGTTGAGAGGAATTCTTTATGGTTTGAATTATTCATCTCTGGAAACATGGGTGTTTTGTTCAACATCTTTAAACAGCCCTTATTCAGGCACCTTTTGAGGGGGATGAGGTACTCGACCTGAAGAAAATTCTAACTGGGCCCCACCTGCGAGGTCATGCGCTGTTTATCTTGATATGAGATCACCATGTCGCGCTCATATGGTTGTGATGCGTGTACTTAGTTAGTATACCTTTGTCAGACGGATAGTCACCATAGGTATATTGGGTTTCGTATATTTGTACCCCAGTGTCACTTTGATGGCATGCATTGCACTCTCACTCAATAATGATAATAATATATGTATGTGTGTGTGTGTGTGTGTGTGTGTGTGTATTAATATTTAACAGAAGTAACAGAGTGATTCAAGGTTTGAGAGTTTCGTGCGTTGGCACTTATCAAACTAGTCCCGCCTTCGACCTGTGACTTGTTTGATGACGCACGAAACTCACTGTTGCTTCTGCTAAATATTAATAAAAAATATACAGATACCCATATTTTGAGTACTATTTAATCCTATTTGAACCAACAACAACCGCAAACCAGATGTGTCTATTCACCAACAATAGAGAGCAGTCGCCATATTTCATTCCACATCGGCTACCTCTGACGAATGCAGGGTTACATAATCGAATTGTTACCTAACAATCACTGGCGCGAAACCGATTGGTGAGATCAGCAGTATTACGTCACAATTCCTTTACCTTAACTGGCCCAGCTCTCTTTAATACCATATCAAAATACGTCAAAACGGAAACGGATCCCATAAAATTCAAATTTCTTCAAAAAATCCAACAATAATAACTCTTTATTAGAGTGGGCTATAGTGCCCCATATATGACGAAAAGATTTCACCAGGTGGTGCT
>NC_068983.1:137175738-137176401 GCF_001194135.2 Octopus bimaculoides | reverse complement strand
ATGCATATATATGTACATGTATGTACATACCTTCATCTACATGTATATATAGATGCATACCTGGGTACATGGCGTTGCAAAAAAACATGGACAAAATGATAAACAAGGTACAAAAAAACACACAGGCCACATAGAGAACGTATCCTTCATTAGCTACCACCATTATAACACTGGCGTTTCGAAGAGTTAGGGCAGGGCGCATCGTTAAAATGGCTCTTCCCACGGACACAAATTTAATATATATATATGTATGTAAAAGATAAAGACCCCCTTCGGTCATAAATGACTATGGGATTGCACCTAGAAAGTTCCCCTCCATGACACAAGTCTGGGCAAGGTTGTTTACGGAGGATCAGCAGTCGCCCATGCATACGTACGTACATACATACACGTGTATATGTGGGTGTACGTCTCTATGTATATGCTTATGTATGGGTATATGTGTGCGTGGGGGTTGATGCTTGTATATGTGTATTCTTGTAATGAAACACTCCCTATTTAAGCAAAAAAAAAAAAACTTCTCTAAACTATTAGTTTGAAAACCGCTTTTAAACGAGAAAATCAATGTCACTTTTTTTGCGAATAGCTAATTATTAAAATGGAAAAAATTATCAGAAAAGCATTTTCTATTCGTTTTTTAAAATATATATATATATATATATA
>NC_068983.1:137173414-137174508 GCF_001194135.2 Octopus bimaculoides | reverse complement strand
GGACACACACACACACACACACACACACACACACACACACACACATATATATATATATATATAAAATGTTCTCTATGTGGCCTGTGCGTTTTCTGTACTCTGGTTATTATTATTTTTTTGTCTACGTTTTGTTTGCAATGTCCTGTATCCAGATATGCACCTATACATACAGGTAGATGCAGGTATGCACATATTTGTACGTATATATGCATATACTCATTTATTATTTGTTTTATATATATATATACATGTGTGTGTACGTACACGTATACATGTATTATACATATACGCATACATTTAGAGAGAAGGAAGTGTGTGTGTGTGTGTGTGTATGCGAGAGGGAGAGAGAGAGAGAGTCAGCAAACTAGAATGCTATCGACACATGCATCAGACGAGTAGAGAGAGAAATATCGAGAGAGATGGAAGAAAATGTAAAAGTGGAAGAGAAGTAGTGATGTGAATGAGTACGTGAGAGTAATGATAGAAAGCAAAAAGCGAAATGAAGAGCCGGCTTTTCCAATATATACAACAGGTAATTTGCAAATCAGACGAAGTCCTTCGTCACATGTAGACGCATATATCTGTGTATACAGGTGTCGAGTTGCATCTAATTGTATGTTAACAATAATTCACAGGTTCTGAGTTCAAATCTACTTCAGATACCAGATTATCTTTGAAAAGTCAAAAGAACCTATCATCTATAATGCATACTTGTGATTATGAAAGGTCAAGTGACTCTTTTTATCGCACATGAAGTGTGAGATAATAGCTATCTTTTCATGTATGTGCGTGTTTCAGTGACATATTACCTTGTTACATTTTATTTTCTGTTATATATTAATTTGTTATATATCTCATTTCCAAACTGAAATACGTACCAACGTAGGTGCTTCTACGTGGTCGATCGATCAGCTAGAAATAGCAACTGAATTTCCCTCAAATCACATCATACTGTATTAAAAACTGGAAAAAAAAACATTTAATAATATAGTTCTTAATACTCATAAGATGAAGGGGTTGTCATAGCTAGAATACTTTTGATCACAGTGTACTCGATTAGGTTTAACAGCAACAACAACATACTGAAATATATA
>NC_068983.1:137167232-137173272 GCF_001194135.2 Octopus bimaculoides | reverse complement strand
ATATATATATATATATATATATATATATACATATATATATATATCATATAGATATATATATATCATTGGGTGAAATGTAATTCCTTATTTAAAGTCTCATTTTGCTTCCCACCATCTACGTCTCTACATTTGTTACTTCTCGTTATTTTTCTATCATTAGTCTCCCGGGGTTAAGATAATTTCCAACCCGGCCGATAGTCCTCAGCATCCATATTTCAGACACAGTACCATTACTATCACCACCACCAACAATGAGATATGAAGAAATACGCTGAGATTCCAAATAACATGCAGCAGTCTGTCTACCCACCCACCTAGTCACGTCATCCTCACAAACACAACCTCTGCTCTGTCTCAGTGTCACTTTGTTACTCCTTCGTCACGTGGTGCCTCCCCCATTCAGTCAATACTGGTTATAGTAATAGTAGTAGTAGTTGTAACTACTACTATTACAACCACCACCACTCATTCGATCGGTCCTCACCTACCTCCGCTATTACCGTGGTGAGTCTGTGGGTGTGGAATAGTAAGTAGCTGATAAACTCGTAATGTTTGTTGTTCGGCAGCATCAAAAGAATGAACCTGCTGGTTCCCAGATTTTATAGTCTGGCTAGAGCATCTACATCACCATCACGAAATAACATACATCCTTGCTAGCTGCCATCTATTTACACATACTCCAATGTTTACACTTATTTTTACGTAAAACTTTATCAATGTTCCCTCATCTGAAAAGATAACGCTCCAAAAAGAATTCATTCAAAATAAGACATTCACTTCGTCCATCATTGCTTTCGCAAGTCCTGCAGAATTTTTCTTTGAAATTTCATATTTACATTTTAAAATATATAATCTTGCAACAAACTTTATTCTCTTGGAACTCGAACTCTCATATCAAGGTTTTACGAGCAGTTTTTATTAGTTGGTTTATTATTTTCATAGTTAAACGTTGGTTTTTTTCTTCTTCTTCTTACCTTTTACGTGTGCGAACAGCAATAGAAGATACATCAGACAGAAACAGGAAAACCTTCTAATTTACCAACTCTAAGAAATCAAACAACATAGACTGTGATTTAATCGAAAAGAAAGCAAATAACAACAACAAAAAAGAAGATACAAGATCAGTGTCTCTGATATGATGGGAATAAATAACACCGAAAGACTTCGTTTGTATTCTGAGTTTTCATAATCACTTCACCTTAGATTTCCATTTAATACACACATGAATCATTATCATGCTTCTTTGTCACACTTCCCAGTAACACATATAAATAACCTAACCACACAGCCAGTTGCTCTATGTTGCACAACTTTCTAAGCGCAACAAACTCAATGTGACACGTCTGATATTACAAACTGCCGTTAACTATCTCTCTGATACATTCTGTCTTTCTATGCAACAACCCTCTCCCTTTCTTTTCCCTCTGTAATAACTGTTACAAATTCTCTGTAACAGCATTATGTGTTCAGCAAATTTACTTCAAGGGAGTTTTGCTTCTCATCAATATTCAGTCGATACACTTTCAATTAATGGATTTTTTTAAAAGATTTTTTTCATCTACCAGCACTCTTGATCTTACTTTTGTAAACTGGAATTAAGCGAAGGAAGAAAGAATATTTACTAGAGAAATAAAGAAATAAAACGAGAAAGGAGATTTAGGTGCCGTCCAATAATCAATTTAAACAGAGCAAGAGACGAATGTTATCACCGAAACAAGGAAGAAATACACGTATTAATAACTGACCCCACAAATTTTTCCCTCTCCATCCCACTTTTACTGGTACACACACGCGCAAGTGTGTGTGTGAATACATACATACACACACACACACACATATATATATATATATATACAAACTCACTGTGGTATTCTTGATCTTGTTTAAAGACGAGGTAATTCAGTACTCTCTGAATACCATATATATATATATATATATATATATATATATATATATATATATATATATATATATATATATATATATATATATATATACCACACTCTACTCTCACTTTGTGTCATCATGATGCACCACCGACTACTAAATACTATTATCTCACCTTATGATTATCATCATCTTCATCATCATATATCGACTACTTGGTAAAATTACCTATGTAATAATAACCAATTACGAATATAACAAATGACAACAAAAAGTACCATTACCAAAAATTCAATGCATAACAACGAATTAGTTTATTAATAGGATATACAGACACACATATTTGCTTTTAACTCGTACGCACGCACATACATGTATAAAAATATCTATATATAGACGGATATCAATATTGTTATGTGTGTGTGTGTGTGTGTATATATGCGCGAAGTGAAATACAGGTGTGTGTTTTCATCACTGACATCAAGCAATGCAGATACATTAACTGAAAACTAAAAATAACCCACAAAACGACGTCTGTTTATTTGTGGCAAGTTCGAGGTTTCATATTGATGCACCTGTCTGTTACATATTGATGCAAAATTAATTTGCATCCTTACCACAGAAGCTTGTACTGTGTATTTTTGCTATAACTTTTATGTTTTTTCCTTATTGTTTAGATTAGTTTTTTTTTTCTTCTTTTTGTTACCCCCATATGTCGAACAGACATAGTTTGGCCACTTTGACTGAGATCTGGAGTAAACATCAGAATGTTTCATCATCAAGTCCCCGTAGTAGTGGACAACACTACGCAAACCGGGTCTCCTCCACCTTCACCAATCTCATCGGTTCTAGTAGCAGCATCCACTCCGACACACCGCAGCAACAAGGATCACTGCAGACGTAAGTGTGGTACCATTTATTTATTTATTTATATCTATATACATATATATATTTATTTATTTTTTTACTAACAAATCCCTCCGAGGTCATCTTTGCCTTTTATCCTTTCGATAAAATAAAGTATTAGTCAAGCACTTGGTTGATGTAATCGACAGCCCCTCTCTCTCCAAGTTGCCGGTTTCTTGCCTGAAATTGAAAGATTATTATTATTATTATTATTATTATTATTATTATTATTCAGAAACAGAGTGTGAGATAAAAGTCTATGCAACCCTTTACATCCTAAATTCAAGTCCCGCTGTAGTTGACTTCGCTTCTCAATCTTCTAGTCTCGATTGTATCAGTAAAGAAATGGGTTGATGTAATCAAGTAATATACCCCACCTCACCTCCATCCACCGGCAAATGTATGGCATTGTACCTATATTAAAAACCGTTATTGTTATTGCTACTGCCGCATTTTTTTATTATTTTTATTATCGATCGATTTTTTTTCAGTCAACAACTTCAAAGGAAACCTGGAAACATGCACTTACACCGACCCCTAGCTGTCGTACACCTTTTCATTTTGCAGGTGCACATCAGAATTAGTCCGGATAAACGATTATTCCACCTCTTTATCGATATGTAAACCATGTAACTAAGAAATGAAACTTTTGTATAATGATCTTCATTATTTCCATTTATAACTATTAATGTTCTACAACATAAAAAGCACTATCCAACCTGACTCACCGTTCCATTTAATACTTACTGTTAACATAACACAAAAGTACAACAGAATAAATACTCTTTTTAATCGAGATTTTTTTGACCGTTTGGTGTGTGTATGTGTATATATACAGACGTTTACCTAACTTTGCTCAAAGAGTATGGTTAGTTTTAACATTTTAACAACACTAAAAGTGATGTGTGACACCTTGGCCAAAATGGAATTATATCTGTTGTTAAGACATGTATGTATGCACTATTATAACCAGTCTTATGAGGCCAGTGGCTGGCAAAACCTTGAAGTCACTGTCCCTATTTTACATTGTGAAAATAAACAGCATAATCTACACTTGTGCATTGAGTACTTCAGATAAAGCTTGATTGGGTATATCTACGTGAAACACACATCAGTATATATACATGTGTGTGTGAGAGAGAGAGAGAGAGAGAGAGAGAGAAAGAGAAAGAGAAAGAGAAAGATGCTCTATCAACTGAGCTATGCAGGTGTAGGCCTGGCTGTGTGGTTTAGAAGTTTGCTTCCTAACCATATGGTTTTGTGTTCAGTCTTAATGTGTAGCACCTGTGAGTAGATTTAGAGATGGGAACTCAATGAAGTATATTGTATGTGTATGTAAATGTATGTTGTCTTTCCTTATGACATCATCAGATGCTGTCAAACATTTGATGATTTGACTGGATCCAACAGGTCCATGGACTGCATTGTGTACCAGTGTCTGCTTTAGCATGGTTTCTATGGTTAGAGCCCTTTTTAATGCCAACCACTTTACAGCATGTATTGGATACTGTTTTCATGCCACCAACTCTAGTATGGTGGCCATGCAACTTGCAAGACTATGAACCCTAAGTGTAGGGGAGAATGACCTTATGTTAGAAGATGAAGCATTAAAGTATGAAAAAAGAAACCAGAGCAGAACAGGTTTTTGTTCTTGCTATTGAGAGGCTACATAGCTACTCACATTTTAGAAAAGAGGATGATGGGGAACCATTGGGGTGGAGTAGGAAAGATATAAAATAGTGTCAATGAAGTGTCTGTGTGGATACTCAGAGGGAGAAGAAGTGAATAGAGGCAGAACTGTGAGTGTGACTGGGTTGAGGTTGCAAGAGTGTGCAGGAGAGTGAGAGATAGAGACTGGATTAAGGGGTAAATGCAATGAAGAACAAGTGTTGGATGGATAAGTTGGTGAGGTAGGGAAGAGGAGGTGACAACTGTAGAGATTTGATAGGGTTCACAGGTGAATGTAGTTAATGGTAGATGACCAATGATGCTGGGGATGTGTGCGTTGAAGAGCAGCAGAATAGTAATGATGGTACTGTAGACAAGGGAAGGACGAGAGAAAGATGATGGGTGGTTGGGTACAGTGTGAGTGTATGAGAAAAGTAGAGAGAGAGGCCTGCACAATGTGGGACCAATAAGAAATATCGATGTAAGATGTAGTTGTAGAGGACAGTATTAAGGATTTGGGATGTATATCAAGTGAAATGGTTCTGGGTAGTGAGAGAGATTAATGATATCAAGGAAAAGCTGCAGTTAGAGAAATGGAGGGTGATGAGGGTGTCTTGGTGAGGAAATTGGTTATAAAGATCCAGTTGTGTGCACACACACACACACACACTAACAAGACTTAGTTTTGCTAAGTTGTGTAGGTCTTCTTGAGAACGACATGTTGCCAGTTATACCGTACACTAGTCATCTCCTCCATGAGGTTCAAGGTCCTGAAATCTAGCTCTCACTGCTTCATCTCATCTTCCTGGGTCTCTCTCTTTCACATGTCCATACCAGCACAGTCTTCTTTCTTGCACACTACATCTGATTCCTCTTATGCTCGATTATCCTCTCAGCACATTTGTACTATGTCATTTTGGTACACTTACACTGCACATCCAATGGAGCATACTCCATTTATTTCCAGTCTTCTCAAGTCCTTCGCATTCAAGGGCTATGTTTCACTTCCATGCAGCATTACAGTTATAATACAAGTGTCAAATAATCTGCCCTTCATTCTGAGAGAAGAGACCCTTGTTTCTTGTAGGGTAGAGTAACCCTGAACTGTTGTCTATAGTTACCCTGGCTACTGTACTTTCAAAGCAACCACCTACCCTACTAATTATGTCTCCTAGGTAACAAAAACTATCAAATACCTTTTGTGAGCTATCCTCCAGTCATTTAAAAGAATCTGTTTTTGGTATGCTCAGAGTACGCACTGCTCCACGGCATCTGTCACATATACTTTCTCTGTTAGTTATTGCATAATAATTATAAATGATTGTCACTGTTATACAAGCAGTGTCATTCATTTTCATATTCTGAAAGAACATGTCTTGCTATAGGGAAATATTACCTTACACGTATTTGCTTTTATACTCATATGCATGCACATACATGTATATACATATCTATCTATCTATCTATCTATCTATCTATCTATCTATCTATCTATCTATCTATCTATCTATCTATCTATCTATCTATCTATCTACCTATCTACCTACCTACCTATCTATCTATCTATGTATCTATATAT
>NC_068983.1:137158258-137167054 GCF_001194135.2 Octopus bimaculoides | reverse complement strand
AAATATAACAAAAGACTTACTCGGAGTTTCACGTTCCCGTTCATCGGACAGTTTTGTTGAACGGGAACGTGAAACTCCGAGTAACAGTCTTTTGTTATATTTCTGCTGCTTTTAAATAAAGTATATATATATATATATATATATATATATACAGATATCAGTAGTATTATGTGTGTGCATGAAATGAAATGCATACTTATGTATGTATGCAGGTGAGAGTTAGTGGTAGGAAGGGCATCTGGCTATAAAACCTGCCTCAATAAATGCTATCTGATCCATGCAAGCAGGGGAAAGTGGACATTAAATTGATGATGATGATAATGTGTGTGTGCGTGTGCATGTGTACACACACACAAACAAATTTGTAGTGCAATATATGGATTCATAGAATTGTGTGAGATTATCACACAAAGCTCTTCTAGCAGACTCAGCTAGCATGCCATATTGTAATCCAATCTAGAAGAGTATAATGCAGAGTTCTCTGCAGCTGAAATCATGGAGATCCAATTGATGAAATTATTTCATGAGGAGTGTATAAACCATAAAATGTCAGGAGGTATGAGAGGTAAATATATTTAACTACTTGTCATCCTTAAGATTACACCCATTTTGCAGCCTTCATCATGTAATGATAATTTCAGTGTATATAATGTTTACATATCTGCAGTAACATGCATGTTATGCATTATATAATTGTATGTTTACAAATCCATGATGCATGGCTTTTTATGGTTTTTTGTATGTGGCAGATGTTCAGGAGTAATAAACACTGAAAATGTGCAGAAAACAACTTCTGCCACATTCCAGGGAGAAAAACTAGACATAGTTGATAGCTTCCGTTATCTAGGTGACCAAGTTAGTAGTGGGAGAGGGTGTGCTGAAAGTGTACTGCTAGAATAAGAATAGCCTGGGCAAAGTTCAGAGAGCTCTTACCTCTGCTGGTGACAAAGGGCCTCTCGCTCAGAGTAAAAGGCAGACTGTATGACGCATGTGTACGAACAGCCATACTACATGGCAGTGAAACATGGGCCATGACTGCTGAGGACATGCATAAGCTCACAAGGAATGAAGCCAGTATGCGCCAATGGATGTGTAATGTCAGTGTGCATACTCAACAGAGTGTAAGTACCTTGAGAGAAAAGTTGAACCTAAAAAGCATCAGTTGTGGTGTGCAAGAGAGACGATTGCGCTGGTATGGTCATGTGGCGAGAATGGATGAGGATAGCTGTGTGAAAAAGTGCCATACCCTAGCGGTTGAGGGAACCTGTGGAAGAGGTAGATCCAGGAAAACCTGGGATGAGGTGGTGAAGTACGACCTTCAAACATTAGGCCTCAATGAGGCAATGACTCGTGACTGAGACCTTTGGAAATATGCTGTGTGTGAGAAGATCTGGCAAGCCAAGTGAGACCATAATCTGAGGCCTCTGCCAGGGGTGTAGCCAGCCCACTTATGCGTACCTTTCCTTCCTTGGACACTAAACTCCGCTTGCGAAGACCTGTTGAGGCAAGTGAAATCGAAATTGAACCAAATTCAACGACTGGCACCCATGCCAACCTCTCCTTCATTAGACACTAAACTTGGCTTGCGAAGACCTGTTGTGAAATCAAAATTGTGATGGCACCTGTACCAATGGAGTGCTAAGAGCATCGTCCAAGTGTGATCATTGCCAGAGCAGCTGTCTGACTTCCGTGCCAGTGGTACATAAATAGCACCATTTGAGCATGATCATTACCAGCATCGCCTTACTGGCACTTGTGCCAGTGGCAAGTGAAAAAACATTCGAGCGAGTCGTTGCCAGTGCCGCTGGACTGGCTCCTGTGCAGGTGGCACATAAAATACACCATTTTGAGCATGGCTGTTGCCAGTACCGCCTGACTGGCCTTCGTGTCAGTGACACGTAAAAGTACCCACTACACTCTCTGAGTGGTTGGCATTGGGAAGGGCATCCAGTTGTAGAAATTCTGCCAAATCAGATTGGAGCCTGGTGTAGCCACCTGGTTCAGCAGTCCTCAGTCAAATCGTCCAACCCATGCTAGCATGGAAAGCGGATGTTAAACAATGATGATGATATATATATATATATAAATTTTTTAAAGCATATTGCAATTGTTCAATCAAAAAGAATGCTTACTCATTAAATTCAAGTGAGAATTCTTCTATAATCTACAGCACAAACATTTCTCAGGGAATCTCAGTGTTGTTAGTGCTTAGAATCTCAGTACTTAGAAGGCTTGGTTTAACCTGTAACCACTTTAGAAGATGCCCAATGTGTTAGGGATATATAATTGTGAAAGCAACCAAATCTTGCAATGCCATCATTTCTAAGTAAACGTAATCTGTGATTGGCTTACATCAGAACTACTTGACATCCAGCCTAGCCTTTTTGAAATCAGCTTTCTTTCTTGGGTTTTAGTAGAAGTCAGTGAAACCATTGTTTGCTTGATTGTTGTTGCCCATTATAGGTTTAGATGAAACTATATTCCATGCTAAGATCATTAATATCTAAGAAGTAACTCATTAAATTAGCACTTAGAACTCCCCACTCCCTTTTTTTCTTACTTAACTTATTTCAACAGGTAATGTTTTACCATTCCATCAAAACTTTTCTCTAGGTTACTGCTTTCAACACAGCAACTCCAAATTGATAACTTCTTCTAAATAACACGAGCTTTCCTTTGGTTCTAACAATGCTCATATCTTATACCAATATAATCAAATCATTGAGAAAACTGGAAATATCAGCCAAATATCCCAGGCTAACAAGAAAATATTCATCTTCAAAATTCTTTTCAAGAAAAAATTGTTAATGCATAAGAAATTCAACAACTATATCCTGATGTTCCTCTTCACATAGCCACAGCTGTGTGGTACCTTGAATCACAAAGTTCAACTCCAATCCCACTGTAGTATTCAGTGCACATCTATTAATTAAGTTGACTGCACAACTTTAGCATCACTGTTTTTTTTTTTTACTTTTCTTTGATATTGTTTTGGAGGTCTAAGCTGGGTGACATAGAATGCAGCATATGCTCAACAAATATGGAGCTTTCTTTCTCCTTGACCAGGGTATCAAATCCAGATTTCTTGCCAATCATAGCAGAGGTCCATTTGTAGAACCAATCAAGCTCTATGAATGCTAATGCAACCAAAGAACAGTTGGATTGACCCCATCTGCAGGTATTGGTTGGATAGGTCATAACAGTTTGAGTCAGTTCTTATTCAGAGACATTGTCCTCCAAGCTGGATTGTGAAACCATGTCTCACTCAAACATTTCAAATTTGGCATGTTTTTTAGAAACTCTTTCTTACACAAAATCCTTTTGCACAATGTACTGGGTGTATTTCATTGTGGCACCAGTACTAGAGAGGTTTCTCATATCATCTACAAGACAATACTTGGGGCTTCACTACCCTATACTGTCTGCACTTGTTTGTAAACCTTTTTAGAGTGCACTGGGTACATTTTTATTGTGACACCAGCACTAGTATGTTGCTTTGTGTCCTGTGAAACATAATGGGTTCTCTTACTGCTCTATATTGTCTTTGTTTAGACGGGATTCCATTCCGGGATGGGATTCCGTGGCTAATAGTGAGTAGAAGAGAGGGCAATTGCAGAATATAAATTAGAATAAAAGGAGGAAAAGAGCAAGAGTGTAAAGAGAGAGACCGTGTGATTAGGCTGACAGTATGGAAAAGAACGTAGGGAAGGGACAGATAGTGCTGGAAGGAGTAATGGCATGGTGTAAAGAGACAGTGATGGTAGAGGGTAATGAGAAAGAGTAAGTGATAGATAGTTGTTAAATGGTCAGTGGTAAAAATGTAAGGTATAGCAACAAGTGACCTAAAGAGGAGGGTAGCAATATAGTAGAGCTATTTTAGCTGGTAAGAGAAGGTACAAGTGTGGAGTAGGGGAGATGGTGATGGGTATCTGAGGGAGAGGAAGTAAAAGCTGGAACATGTATTGTGATGGGAAAGTGAAATTAATGGGGGCTAAATATAAGAGAGAGAGAGAGAGATGGGGTGGTGCATCACATACTAACAAAGCTTATGTATTTCTTAATTATTTGGTCATCATGAGGAGAGAGAGGCATTATATATTTATAGTAAATACTGATAAAAGAGTGACACACAGATGTACAAATGAAAAAAGAGGGTGTTCAACATGTTTGTAGTATTTATATATATTTGTATCAAAAGGCTGACAGAGAATTGTTTTACTTGAAGGTTCAGAGATGTAAGAAAAAAACACCATTGATTGTTTATATGCTTAGTTCTGAGTGACCAGACTTTCATAGCTTCTATGTAAGCTGATTGTCATTGGATGATGAGTAAGGTCCATCCTAATCCGGTTGTTCAGATCTTGTGGTGGGACTGGTAGCTGTCAACTGATGGTTGTAGCAGATAGGGGTTCCTACCCACTGCTGAATGCTATTGTGTAAGGCTGCTAGTAGTTAGTAATTGAATCAATTACTGACAATTTTTGCTATGCTGGAAGTAACTGATGACCAGTAGTTCCCACTGTCCTGGTGAGATATATTCCAGTATTAAGAATAAAGTTCATGGGAGATTATGGAAGTATTATGCAAGTTTCTGGAAGTTATTGTTAACAACTAATGACTTGCAGTTAGCCTCATTGCTGGTAGTAGGGACACAGTTCATATTTTATGTAAAGAAAAGCAGTGAGTTATGGATATATGTGGAGCAAAAGCTTTTGAGATGCTATTATTGTCTGCTGGTGGTTTAAAGATAATGAGAAGAAAGCCCTGCTTGTGGCAGCAAAATGTCAGCTTGGTGTTGTTAAGGGATACAGCAGGGAGTAGAGAGAGAATACTGTGTATGTGTGTGATGAACAACAATAGTAGTATTATGATAGTAAGGAGAGTGAGCTATAAATGGATAATGCTGGAGGTGGGTGAAAGTAAGGGAGAGACTGATGAATATCAATAATGAGTGACTGGAGATGGGGAGAGGAAGTGATGGTTAGCAGTACAGAAGGGTGATAGATGGAAAGTTTAATAGAGATAAACTTGAAAAGCTGTCTCTTGATGACATGGAAGAGGTGACATGGTGTAGTGAATAGGAAAGAGAGTGGGTAGTAGATAAGATGATAATGAAGGGAGGGGCAATAGATGGAGATTTAACAGAAACTTAATGGATAAGCGACACAACTAATATACATTACACATCCCATTCTTCAATACTATCCCATTTTAACATTCATTTTGCCTCAGATGCATGTGTGGACAGGTCTTCTGTGGTACCACATCACCACTTGTCATAGTCCTTTTTCATCTCCTTTGTGTGGCTCAGCATTCTGTGATCAGTATTTACTACTTCAGCTTACGAATTCTTAAGTCACCCTCTGTCACAGGTTCCATTCATTTTGAGTATGCAACACTTCCTTATACAACTGACACCTTTCATGCTCAACTCATTCCCATACAAGCTCAGTTTTCTGTCTTGGATACTACAACCGTTTCCTCTTATGTCCAGATTTTCTCCCAAGCTCATTCATACACCATAACATTACACATCTGACAGAAACATGCTCACTTTATTTATTTCTAGTCATCATAAATCCTCACTGCTCAAGGCTCATGTCTTACTAATCTGCAACATCGCACTTCATAAACTACTTTCATATAATCTGCCCCTTTCTCTAAGAGACAAACCCTAAAGTACCAGTTGAGATAACAGATTCCTGAGATTCATTGTTCTTTCAGAAAACCTGCTTCTGCTAATAATTTGATTACTTAGGTAGCTATCAACTATTTTTAGGGAGCCTATTTAGAAGAATCTATTATGTTCTACTACTATTATTACTGGCTACTCCTATGAAACTGCTGAATACAAAACCTTCTTTGTTAGCCTACCTCTGATCCTACAACACTATTTGTGTGTCTATAGTTTACATTGTATACACTGTATTGAATTCCTACCAACTCCTTTTCTACATACCAAGCACAGCCATTCCCCTGATGCTAATGAAATCCTATATCCTTTCCTGCTTACTAAAATTTTGCTTTGGAGCCTCTCAATTCTAGGTTTCCTGGCCTGGAAATTCTTTTCTAAGGTTCAATTATAAGAAGTAGATCATCAGTGTATGATATTTCCCTCTAATAGTCTGTCTTAGATCCTTCAATTATGGATTGATGGATGTTAATAAACAGGAATGAGACTAAGAACTGACATCTGATGGACCTCAGCTTGCACACTATATTCCCTGTTAACCCAATTGCTGATTCTCACTTTATTGACTGCACCTTTGTTCATCATTTGTGCAGCTCTTACAATCCTTTTTTTCTGCATTCTTGTTTCTTTAGCAACTATCAAACTACATACTGTGTAACCCCGTCAAAGCCTTCTCCAGATCAATGAATGTTAGATATAGGGAATTACTCTTGACCAAGTACTTCTCTGATAGTCTCCTCACTAGGAAGAACACATCAAGAGTATTACCTCCCAGCACAAAGCCAAACTGCATATCACCCCAGCTTATCACTTGTGCTATAACTCTTTCCATAACTTTCATAACCTGGTCCATCAGTTTGATGACTCAAGTCCTCTCTCTTTAGTGCATACCCTTAGCTCTGCCAGTCATTGGATCTGACACCTTTTACTACCTGATTGACTGTGAATGACAAGCATGTGACTTTCCTTGCTAGATATCTTCAGCATCTCAGTGACTATACTTCTTTGTCTAGCTGTCTTCCTTGTTTTCATATCCCACTGTTGTTGATTTCAATGGCTTGTTCCTCTGTTGCACTAGCATAGCTAAAAATGGTTTGGTCGAGCAGCCAATTCCAAACAGTATTTTTGGGTGTAGCAATTCTGATTTATTGCAATGTAAAAAAAAAAAAAAAAAGATTTTTCTGTCTGGAAAGTAAAGATGCCAGACAAAATTCCCCCACCCACCACAAATGTATTCATGAAAAGATTTATCAACCATCATTTCTACATAAGCACTTGTAATTGATAATAGCATTGGTATAAATGCATTTAGTTCATAAAGAAGGGAAATAATCCATTAAATCTTATAAGTATACAATCAGTGTAAATGAATATTAAAACTTTCATACTAGTATTAATTGCAAACTGATTATAATAATCCCAGGATTAGATCAAGAAGGAATTTGAGGGAAGCAGTCAAATGCAAATTGAATTCTAAAACTGTCTCAAACTTTTACAGAGCATAAAGCTTTGTGGTATCTCATCCCTTAATTGACTCCATACAGTTTCCCTGTATTTTTATTAGAGGGCTAAAGGCTAACAGCAGGAAGCAACTTTCATCTTTTCTTACTCTGTTATCTTTCAAAGTGCCAGTTCAGAAGAAATTAATTATTAGGTTAATAACTACACTATTTTTTCTTTCTATCCCCAGGTAAATAGATAAAAAAAAGTGCTACTTTTTAAAAAGAGAAAGGAAGGCTGGAGAGGAAGGTATCAAACCAGCCTACCTGAGACCATTCCATGATAGAAGCTTTCTGTTTTAAAGTGATCTAAACTATAACTTTCAATGAAATTTCATGTTAATTTGTGCTTCAAACACCAGCTTAATAATGATAAGTTATGTTATCAAATACTTTGGGATTTTCAAAATTAATTGAGTGTATTTTGACAGAAATATGGTAACAAAAGGGTTTTAAAAAGAGTGAAAGTATGAACGGGCATCATTGAAATATCTCATTTGTAAAGAATCTACAATTACTAAAGTTTGAAGCAGTTTTTGAATCTAAACCATCATCAAATTTAAGTGATTCTTCAACTTCAAGCAATTTATCAGTCTGGTTAGGTGAATATCATGGGGGGGGGGTGCGTTAATTAATGACAAGCCAAGTCTGTGATATGAGTTTGATTTTCAGTTAAGCCATTTCATTTCACTTATTAGTCATAATTTTTGATTTCTGACTTTAGAGCTTGGTGAGGGACATGCTTTACTAATTTGACTAGCTCTTGATATTCTTACATAGAGCCATCCTGATATGTTTACATGAAACCTTTAATAATCACCAAACAGGATTTCCAAAGATCAGCCCTGATAGAGCAGACCTATGATCAAAAATTTCCCAACTCATGCATTTATCATGGCCATCCCCTGTCCCTTTTTTCAGACTGAGTGTATCCTGGGTGGTGGTTGATTAATGACAAGCCAAGTCTGTGATATTAGTTTGATTTTCAGTTAAGCCATTTCATTTCACTTATTGGTCATAATTTTTGATTTCTGACTTTAAATAAACCCTCGATTCAATAGCACTGTGTACAAACTCTATACTTGGAATGACCAATTTTAAATACTATTGGAATTTACTCGCAAGGTATTTGAAACTTATGGGTATACCATTCTGCTTCGATAATAGATCTACAAATGCAATATCCCTGCATATCTCACATCTATTTTCATTCCTCCACTTCACTCTCTTTCATATCTTATCTAAATTAACTATTGCTTAACCATCTTCTCACACCATCTCCGATGAAGGGATATAGAAAATATCCTGGAAACAGCTGTAAGACCTTCTATTTATAAATGCTCTAAAATCTTCACAGCCTTGGTTTTTTATCTCATTCTGAAAAAAATTTTTTTATATATATACACATGCTGATATATGACCTACATTGGACTCATTCATTCGCATAATCACCGAACCTGGAGCTTAACTATGGTCTATCCATAGCACTTACTCAGCATTACCTGACACCTTTGGTTCTTATTGACACCATCACTTCTCATAACCTCTATGTATATATATATATATATATATATATATATATACATACACACACACACACATATA
>NC_068983.1:137154277-137158169 GCF_001194135.2 Octopus bimaculoides | reverse complement strand
TATATATATAAATAACAGGCTTCTTTCAGTTTCCGTCTACCAAATCCACTCATAAGGCTTTGGTTGGCTTAAGGCTATAGTAGAAGAAACTTGCCCATGGTGCCTCACAGTGGGACTGAATCTGGAACCATTTGGTTGGGAAGCAAGCTTCTTACCACACAGCCACTCCCTATAGTTTTTTATATTCCTTCTCTATAATAATCTCAAAGTTTCTTATGTATTTACTCTGTTTTGTATAATCACTTTACAAAAATTTATTTGTTATCTCCCTATTTTATATTTTTTCTTCATCTTTTTGTATTCCCTACACTTCTCAATTCAGTCTGTAGTTTTCATGTTTCAATCATCACCATCATCATCTTCAACTCTTCACTTTTCACCATCCCTTTTCTCACACTTAACATTGTATTTGCCTCAATAGACTGTTGTGTGGATTGAAAGCTTGTTTATTGATTTGTCATGTAGATTGCATGTCATAAGGAGTGTAGGATAAGGCATTTACTATTCGTCTATTGATGCAGCTGTTGGTGTTGCTGTTGTTCTTGTGTGTTGTGAGTGCATGGAATATGCAATGCAAATAAAAGAAAATAAAGGACTATATCTGAATAGAAAGTACATTATGGTTTGGTTGTGCAGTGGTAAGACAAAGATAATCAGTCTGGAGAGAGAGATTGTGTGGGATGCTGTGCATTATCTGCAAAATATAAACATGGATGTATTTAGCATTTACTCTGACATGGGACTTTATTTGTTATTTATTTATTTCATATTTTAACATTTCTTTTTGTAAATGTGCCTATTGTTATATTTTTTCTGTGTTAGTCATGCCTTTTAAATTATGTAGTTATTGTCAGCTGATTCAGTAGATGGCCAGACTAGTAACCAAAAGAACAAGCATTGATATTCTGTCACTGGAACCTTGTCGTGTTTGCTAAAATGCACCCAGTAGGCCAACTCTTATCAGTTCAGTTCACAAGGGATAGAGTATTGTTCCTCTGTTTTTACTTAAGGTATATACCTTAAGTAAAAACAGAGAAACAATACTCTACCCCTTGTGTGAAAACAGAGGAACAATACTCTACCCCTATTGTAATTAGTAGATATTTCATTAACCTGTAGTGTTGAGCTCAAATACGCAAAACTTGCTGTAGAATAGCCCAGACAGTGAAATATCTTTCTATATCTTGCTACTTTGAAAACTGGGATAAACTTCTGCAGATCATAACACCTTCTGATGGTAGCTATCATAAATATAAAGAAAAATATAAAAAGAATTATGTAACAACAATATGACTATAAGTTGTAAACCTATTTTATCATCATGATACAGAGTAGTCAAGGTATTAGTCTGCCTATATTTTAGGATGAGATGAAGCCTAAGATTTGCAGAAGACATAATAATTCATTGTATATACTCATAGATTGAAGTATCTTGTGCTACAACACAACAAAACTTTAACGAATAGACTTATCATTATCGTCATCGTTTAAGCAGACATTAAACAATGATGATGATGATGAGTCTATTCTTTAAAGTTTTGTTGCGTTGTAGCACAAGATACTTCAGTCTATGAGTTTATACAATGAATTATTATCTGTCTTCTGCAATTCTTAGGCTTCATCTCTACCCAGAGAAAAAGACAATAGACATTGGAATCAATAGCATAGTAGCAACTAAGAGTTTGGAGGATCATATATTATCACAGTTGGCAGCAGGTTGGATCTGTAGTTAAACTGCTTAACTCACAAATGACTTGGTTGATTTACCAGTAAATGGCTAATGTAGAGTAAAATTAAATGAGTGCTGTGATTAATGCTGAAACAGCTAACTCCACTAAAACCTGCATTAGTGTTGCTGCTAATCCTT
This sequence comes from Octopus bimaculoides, assembly GCF_001194135.2. NCBI lineage: Eukaryota > Metazoa > Mollusca > Cephalopoda > Octopoda > Octopodidae > Octopus > Octopus bimaculoides. The sequence goes on along the minus strand of NC_068983.1, from coordinate 137,156,302 downwards.
TCAAATCTCACTACAATCAACATCCCCATTCATTTAGAAACTTCCCTAGAGGTAATGTCACTTCACTTTCAAATTATATTCAGGAATTAAAGAATAAATATAAAGCTTACAATTTAAGTTGGAAAATTCTCACCACAGCCATATCTTACATAAGAAATAAAAAATCCTATAACATTTGTACTGCAGAAGTATATGAAATTATCTTTGCCAAGGCTACATTATTTATTGAACTTACAAACACAAAAATTTTCAAAACCTACAAATATTCTCAACATGTCTTTTATTCTTGATAGATAATCATCTGAGATATATATGTACCAATACTTGCATTTCTAATTTCGCATGAAGCCTAAAACTATTTAGCTATTGAACACCTACAGATATACTCATTTAGTTATTGAGTATATCTCTTATTCTACAATTAATTTTATAGTTTTGTATGTTCTGAAAAATTTAATACCTGTGCATGTTCGTCTCTTCCAGTTTACTTTTACTTACCCAATCTTAATTATAGAAACATATTTCTAATGAATGTATGTATCTATTTATTCTTGAATGCATTGGCTATTTTATATATATGTATTCTCTCTTTAACCTTGCTCTATTCATTTTTATATGCTCAGTACATCTCTACAACTTTTAACCTATGCCTTACACTTGGCCCCAAATCTAATTTCTTCTTATCCTATGCCAGCATAGAAAATAGATGTTAAATGATGATGATGATGAAGATAACTATATTAAGCATTTTTCTTACTATCCTTTTTTTACCTCGATATCCACTCTACTGTCATATGAAATTGCAAAGACAATGACTTTACATTGTTTTTCTGTTCTTTACATTCATTTCTAGTCTCCTTTATTCAGTGATCATTCTTTATGGAGAAATTTCATAAAATTTGGTAATTATCATTCACCATGGCAATGTGTGGTTTGTGTTCATACCACTTTTCTGTTACTTGAAATCTACAGACTTGACTAACATTCCAGTCACTCTTTTACTGCCACAGTCATATCTACATTTGTATTAGCTTACTGCACTCACTTAAAAAATAGTTAATACTTCATCCCCTTCTCTACACATTCTGCATTTGCTGTCCTGTCTGAGTTCTACACATTTTGTCTGTATCAAATTCATTCCAGTAGCTTATTCCTCAGCACCTATAATTAGCAATTCAGTTCCTCATTTTTAGTTTCCATTTATTATTTACAACCATTGTTCTTCTCTTTCCAGCTATTTAGCTCATCATTCTTCTTTCAATTTTTAAAATCTCTTTCTGTTTCAATGATATTTATAGCTGCTGGCAGTAGCCTTTCCACACTATGTGCAACATAAGTTTTCAAATTTAGGATTTGTGATGTCTGTTGCATTTAACAATATACTGTCTTCTTCCCTTCTTAGTAAATAGAGTTTATTGATACTACTTTTATGGTGATGCATTTTATGCATTGTGAGTTTCTAGTTTACTTCTACCCATTTCTTCTTATTATTATTATCATTATTAAGGTGGCAAGCTGGAAGAATCATTAGCATGTTTAGCAGCATCTTTTCTGCTTCTTTACATTCCAAATTCAAATTCTACCAAGTTAGCTTTGTTTTTCCACTACTTTGAGGCCAGTAAAATAAGTACCAGTTGAGCACTAGGGTCGATATATTTGACTTATCCTTTTCCCTAAAGTTGCTGGCCTTGTAGTAAAATTTTAAATCATTGAATTCCGGGTAGAGGTAGGGGTCCACCAAGGTTCCGTCCTCAGCCCCCTATTATTTACCATAGTCCTCCAGGCAATCACAGAGGAGTTCAAGACAGGTTGCCCCTGGGAGCTCCTCTATGCTGATGACCTTGCCCTAATTGCGGAGTCACTATCAGAACTAGAGGAGAAGTTTCAGGTGTGGAAGCAAGGTCTAGAACTGAAGGGCCTTAGAGTCAACCTAGCTAAAACCAAAATCCTAATAAGTAGGAAGGTAGATAAAACACAAACCCCTTCAGGTAGATGGCCCTGCTCAGTATGTAGAAAAGGAGTAGG
>NC_068983.1:137147315-137153120 GCF_001194135.2 Octopus bimaculoides | reverse complement strand
GGCACATAAAAGACACCATTTCGAGCGTGGCCGTTTTCGTGCGGGTGACACGTAAAAGCACCCACTACACTCTCTGAGTGGTTGGCGTTAGGAAGGGCATCCAGCTGTAGAAACTCTGCCAAATCAGACTGGAGCCTGGTGTTGCCATCCGGTTTCACCAGTCCTCAGTCAAATCGTCCAACCCATGCTAGCATGGAAAGCGGACGTTAAACGATGATGATGATGATGATGATTAAGATTACTACAATCTTTATTCTTAATATTATATTATATATTGTAGGTTTTGAGAATAAGTGAAGTAACTTAGCACCTTTATTTTTTCATTTTTTACTTTTTAGTGTTTTTTACTTCTGTATTTATTTCATATTTTGTATCTCTTGAGATATTAATCATAGTAGCTGTTAATTTGTGTGTTTCTGTAAGTATTTATATATTTATCTAATGTTTATTTTATACTTGATGAGCCTGGAGGAAGGGAGAGCATTCATGACGTTTGTAAGCTCTCTGAGACCAGTTGAATCTGATGCTGTTAATGCTCTGTTTAAACTGTTGAAAGTCAACACTTGCAGGAAAGACATGAGCAGTGATATTTTAGAGGACCAATATTCTATGGGAGAAGGACGTAGGGGTTAGTGTGGAACATGGAGGGATTGGACATTGCAAGGGGGATGAGAGGTGGAGAGAGGAGGAAGACGCTGGAGCTTATCTGTGAGTGATTTAATACCAATCAGCTAAATGCTTTTCTGTTGATGTCATCTAAGATGTCTGTGTGCATGACTCCCAGATGTGAGAACAATGCTTCATTGCGAGTGCCATAAGTTTTGTAGAATGTCAGCAATTGTTGGGGCTGAAATATTTTCTGGCCCTGAAGAGAAACACCACTCTTTGAGATGCATATTATTCTATAGATTCTACATATTTGTGTGACTACATATGTGTATGAATATGTATGTGTCTGTGTGTGTATGTGCATACAAACACACACACACACACTTGTTCTGCTGGGCAAGAGTGGAGCCACCAGTTTTCCCCCTGCATCTGAGGAGAGGGCCTCTAGAGTACATCTTCAGTAGCTGTCCAAAAACTTTCACTGCAAGGCTGCTGCTGGAGGCCTGACCAGATCCTGAGGGACATAACAGACACCAGCTGCAGTGGAATTTGTCTTTGTAGGTGCCTCTACCTAACAGAACAGACTATTTCATTTACAAAGGCTAATGTGGGGATGATGCCAGCTGCTAATAGCAATGTCACAAGACTAGATAACTGAAAGTCAGATTAAGGAAGCAACCAAACTTTCCAGAAACTGTTGGCTTCAACATCACTGGTGGCTCGGTTAACACTTCTCATTCCCTGAGAGGACCATATTGAGGGTGTGATGAACGAAAGAGAATGAAATATATTGAGCTGGTGGAGTTATGCTGAAACAATGGATGGTAAACACAGTGTGATCCCATGGAGGTGGGATTTAGAGTGTTTGCTGGCCGGTTCTTCTGTAGAGCCTACAAAGTGCTAAGCATCACAGGGGCCAGTTGGCGAAAGGCTATCAAGTTGACTATGGAAGCGGCAGAGGTTGCTTCATAATGGCTGTGTAGATCAGAAGGGTTGTGAACCCTGAAAAGTATATTGCTAACAGGATACAAGTTGGGGCTTAATCAACCCTAGCTGAGTCACCTGGCTGAAGGTGTTTAATTGTTGAAAGATTGAAAACACCCATTCATCCCAAGGAATATCACTGACAATATGTCCAGATACATTAAAGGATTATTTATAACAAATACATATATATATATATATATATATATATATATATATATATTAGTATATTTTATGTCCATTTTCCCCATCTTGCATTGTTATATGCAGAATGTTATTTGAGACATTGTTTTACAGCCAAATCCCTTCCTGATGCTAACCTTTGCTTATTTTTTCAAGTAAGGGATCTCTTACTTCACATGTCTTTGAGGCATGAAATGACTGATTTGTTGACAGGCACACTGACAATATCATCTGCTGCAATTTTCATGCAATCGATCACAGATGTAAATACACACACACAAACAAACATCAATCTTTTCAGTTTCTATCTATTGGATCCACTAATAAGGTTTTGGTTGGCTCAGTGCTATAGTAGAAGACTGTTGCCCAAGGCGCTGTGCAGTGGGACTGAACTCAAACCAAGTGGTTGAAAAGCAAACATCTTAATCACACTGCCATATATACATATATACTTGTGTAATTATTTGATTTCCTTTATTTTAGCTACTCTGCAGTTTCCTTTAGACTATCTGATATAATTAATTGATTTTATTAATAAAAACTTCACATCTTTCTAACTTTCTCTTTAGTCAATAAAGTAGACACTGGTTTACTTTCAAAATGATTTTGGATGTCATGTTATCTCTATTATCTCCCTTCCTCCATTTCTTCCTACCTGAGATTAAAATTTAACAATGAATCACCTGATTATAAAACGAAATTTTACATTTGATCCAAAACCACATATTGCTTTATATAAGTCTCTTCCATCTCTTGATTTCATAAGTCAACATAGCCTTTTTTTTTGCTAATTGTCCTTTACTCTTCCTTTCCCCATTTCTTTTATTTTTCATTTTTCTTTGCTTCTCACAAATTTTGATTCTAATAAATGATATACAGGAGGTTTATAAATTTAGCAACTGTAGTTTCTTCTGAAGGGGTAAAATAACTGAAACACGAAGTTTTTAATGAAAGTTTGAATAAATTTAACAGATTCTGTTACTAATATTGAGTTCTATTTTTAATTGTGGGTTGTACAATCAGGTTTATATACATAGTGTTCAGGCTAAATTTGACAGTTTGCTTAAAAGGGAAAGAAAACAATATCCCATCCAAAAACAAAAGTATTTCTTAAAATATAAAAAATATCAAGTAAATTATGGCTGGGAGATAACAATCTACTAAAAGCAGCTACCCTCAGCATCCACCATGGCCTCAAGACATGTGGAATCTGCACATGCCTTCCTCACTGTGTCCCTGAGAAAATCTTCAACACCTCCTTGATCTTGGTCACCAGCTCAGCCTTGATGTTCCAGGCAGAGTGGTTATTGTCTTTCTCAACTAGGCATCACACATTAGTAATCAATGGGATTTCAAATGAGGGGATTAGGAGGCCAGAAACTGGAGCTGGTGAAGTTGTCAAAATTCTCTGTCAACTATTTCTGACTAGCAAGAAGTATGGATCCTGCTGCCTTGCATATAGCCTTCCTGTAGCAACCTTCAGTTGTCAAATAGCCTGAACACCCTGTATATAATGTAATTTAATACACCTGGCCAGGGAAGAAATAACACCTTGCTTGAAAACAGGTGAGGGATGTTAACTCTCTTTATTTGTATTATGACCAGTTACTTTGTTTTCAAAGATGATAAGTGGCAATAAGAAGAGCATCTAACTTTAAAATCAAATTAAATGTCATCAAAATATGGTAACATAAATGAAGGAAGTGAAGTGAACAGATAAGTAAATGTATGTATACAGTCAAACAAAACATAAAGTCAAGAGCAGGAGAGGTGGCTTCCATATGATTACAGCTGCTTCGTAACTTTCTTAATGTAATATTTTACACACACACACCTATATGTTCATTTAACATTGGTTTTTCTATGCTTGCTGGGTTGGACAAATGTTATTTGGAGCAATATCTTACAGCCAGATGCCCTCCCTAGTGCTGACCCTTTTCAGATGGAGATAACTTATTCCACACAGCTTCAAAGGCATGAAGTGCCAGGATGGTTTGTTGTGGAAACTGACCTCATCACCCAATGTTGCCTTTTATGCAAGCACTATTTTGTAGTGTTCTGTAAGAGTTAGGTAGGGCATTTTGTATGCATATTTAATGCTTTGATTCTTCTTGCTTCATGGGCTGTGTTGTAGTATGGTACCACCTCCTTACTAAATGAAGAAGTGGACAGTCTCGCACTCATTATTTACTGAGATTTTTGAATACTCTTGGTAAGTAGTAAAAACTGTTGTCTATGGAGGATAGTTTCTCATTGAGTTTTCAAAAAGGTTTATGATGGTTGGAGGCTAAATTTAGTGTAATATCGAAGAAATCTACACCAGTGATGTTGGTTGTGATAGTTATTTTAAGTCCAAAGATCTAAAATGCCTGTATTAGATGTTTCCTATTCATGTCCTTAGATACAGTTAAGCTGTCTTCATCTCTTTATAATTTGAAGTCTATAAATGAGAGTTTTTTGGTGGGTGTATCTAAAATGTAAATGCAAGATCACTTACTACCCAGGCTAATGTCAAATACACCTTTTGTTTTCCATCAACATTACATATCAATACTATTGATGCTACATTTTCTACACACATTAAATGTCATCTTTAATACCCAACCATTTCTAAGCTTACTTGCACCTTCATTTCTTTTGAATGTTAACCTCACACATCCAGCACATCACACTCAACTCTGTAATACTCCCTTAATCAATAGCCATGACTCACTACAATATAGCATTACATATCATGCATGTTTCATGCATTATACTTTTTGTACATAGAGCTAAATCTGTTGTTACCAAACTGTACTTATTTTATTAGCCAGTGTGCTGTGGAAATTCAGTACTTTAAGCCGTCCTAGGCCCTCCTATACTGGTAAGGATATGGCTTCAATTTATAGAGTTGCTGGTGAGATGTTGGGATGGAAAACATGGATGAGAAAAGATGTGTTCTTAAGGGATGATGCAGAGTTGTTTAGCGGGAAAGGGTCTAGAGGAAGGTGGATGCAAGAGAGTTGGGAGTGACAGAAGCTAGTGGAAGAAGGGAGAAAGATGCATTCATTATGCTTAGGTGAAATTTGGGGAGTTGGGTGATAGGGCAATGCATATAGTTTTAAAAGTGCATCACTGCATCATTTTGCCTATATTTTGTGCAATTGTGTGTTTATGCTGTTATATCTATGTGTGTGTGTGTGTGCATGTACATGTTTGTATGCATGTACATGTTTGTATGCATGTATTAAACTGTGTTTTGTCTTTCGTATTGATTAGGTTTTTCAATAAAAGCAGCACCAAGGTGTTCTCTTGTATACTTCTGAATCTGGTGGTGGGGTTGATTTTGTTGTTGGTGGTGATGATGATGATGTAAAGAGAATGTTTTAAGCAGCTGGTTTTTGTTTTGGTAGTAGTATACAGATTATTTGTAGCAATACTGCTGCAGTGTGTGTGTGTGTGTGTGTTAGTATTACAGATGCCAAAGTAGTACACATGTGGTAGTATTACTTGATACAGTGTGTGTATACAAGTATAGTAGTATTGTTAAATATAGTGTGCATATGTGTGTGTGTAACAACACATGAGTATAGTACTACTGCTAAATACTGTGTGTATGTGTGTGGCTATTTAAAACATTGTTTTTATGTTTTAGTGTCATATTACTAGTTGATGTGCTGCATAGTTGAATTGTTTAATGCTGTGTGTGTTTGTGTTAGTACTTTCTGATGCTGTATGTGGAGGTAATATTGTTATATACATTATAACTGTTCATGTGTTTAGTAGTAGTACATACTATATGAGGTGTGTGATGGTGACACTAACATACTGTGTGTAGACATACTGCTTGTAGAGGTTTGTGTGTTTGTATATAGTTGTACAGGTTGTTGAAGTAAGTGTGGTATTACTGATTGTAGCAGTGTGTGTAGTAGCAGTACTGCTTATGGTAGTATATGTGGTAGTACTACTTGTGTGTGTGTTGCCTGTAATATGTGTGTAGCAGTACTGCTTGTGGTAATAAGTGTGTTAGTATTGCTTGTAGCACTGTAT
>NC_068983.1:137143256-137146912 GCF_001194135.2 Octopus bimaculoides | reverse complement strand
TGTGACTATCATAATACTTTTAGCAGTGGTACATGTGATAATAATGCTTGAAGCAGTGTCTGTGGTAATTCTGCTTGCAGTATTGTGTGTGTGTGTCATAAATTACAGTTTGTAGCAGTGTCGCAGTCATCATGTGGTTGTACAGCCGATAGCTGTGTACATGTGACACTATTACTTATTGCAGCATATATGATACTATCGTTTGTTGGAATGTGTGTGTGCAAGTGTGTACACGTGTATGCTTCATTGCTGCAATGTATGTAATAGTACTTGTGGATTATGTATTTGCACAACTTATGTAGTCCTAAGTATTGTCACTCCCACTTCAACTTATAATTTTCAAATGGTGCTGTGGGTATGCTATCAGTGATCTTGAGTACTGTTGGTGCATTGTTATGTGTTTGGATAGCACACCTTAACCTTTACCTATCAGTCTATTTACAGTTGATTGGGAAATACACCAAATATCTGATAACAGAACCTTAGTTCAATGGAAAGATTCATTCTCTTAATGCTATGAAGCCAGAACTAAGAATCCCTGGTCCTTAAACACCATTTAGGCTCAGAGATTTTTTGCAACCATCTGTTTGAAACAGACTAATGCATCAGAAAAATTAATCTTAAATTTATATTGCCTTTAACCACTTGTCTTAAATCCTTGAATTTCAAAGTGATGTTCTAGACACTCTATTTGCATATTCAAGACACTGTTTGCTCAGAACTATTTGATTTGCAATTCCCACATCAAGGAAGCAGGCTGAGACTATACACAACCACAACTATTTTAATAACAGTGAACCATTCAACAAAATTCAGCCAACCTGCTCAATGTTAATTCTCTTTCAATGGCAAAAATATTCTTTCACAATCTACCAAGTGCCTTTGAAGTAGCATATCAGACCTCTCAAAAAAAAAAGGGGGGTGGTGCCAACTGCTAAAATTGTTGATTTAATCAAACTCGATGATCAGTTATTTACCATTGTGTATAGGAGTATTTCTACTTAATGATTCAGATAGTTTCAAATGTCTAGTTGTTAAATGAGAAATAAATGAGACAAATTCACTAATCTTGCTGAGATTGGTCATGAGAAATTTTTAGTGTAAAATAAGAAAGTAATAAAACAATTTAATGTTAACTAATGATTTGATTGAATAGCTCATTTACAAATAATAAACAATCAATTATATTTAAAATTTTTGGCTGTGTGGTAAGTAGCTTGCTTACCAACCACATGGTTCTGGGTTCAGTCCCACTGCGTGGCACCTTGGGCAAGTGTCTTCTACTATAGCCTCGGTCCAACCAAAGCCTTGTGAGTGGATTTGGTAGATGGAAACTGAAAGAAACCCGTCGTATATATGCATATATATATATATATATATATATATATATATATATATATATATATGTATGTATGTGTGTGTGTGTGTGTTTGTCCCCCAACATTGCTTGACAACCGATGCTGGTGTGTTTATGTCCCTGTAACTTAGTGGTTCGGCAAAAGAGACCAGTAGAATAAGTACTAGGCTTCCAAAGAATAAGTCCTGGGGTTGATTTGCTTGACTAAAGGTGGTGCTCCAGCATGGCTGCAGTCAAATGACTGAAACAAGTAAAAGAGTAAAGAGTATCTCTTCATGTTTGTATGCTCTTGTTTTTAGTTCAACACTCAATGTTGCTTTGCTGCTCATATTTAATTTACTTGAAGTAGCAGTTTCTTTTTCTTTATAAATGTGCTAAGAGCTCCTTGTTTCCACTACAGTCTTTTCCTTTTCCTTAAAAATTTCATGATAGCTCATGTGAAATATATTTAGATCTGCAATAACTTTTCTACTTCATTTGAAATTTGAATTTTTGAGCTTCAAAGATCTCATTTGCTCTCAGTGAAAGATGTAAGAGTTTCCATTGTTATATCTTCAGATTTTTCATTATGTTGAATCAATTCAAAATGAATTAATTCAAAAGTTTTAAGACAAATGAGTAGCAGCGAGAATGAAAAAACAATATGCGCACAAAATGTCAACATACAAGTTAACTGAATGATTGAATGAACAAGACATTCACAAGCACATTATCAAGATATATTTTGATAATTTAACTTTAAAAGCAATCCTTATAAATGTTTAGCATTTTTGTGCAATTAAGTATTTTAGTTTTAATTTTTAATTTATTTTAAAAATATCTTTAAAGCAGTGTGTTGTTAAGTAGGAGATCATTAAATATGATATTACTGTTTATTTCTACTCAAGCAGAGATGATTGACATTCTCCAGCAATAATGGTAACAGCTAAAATTTGAACCAGGTCATCAATTTGTAAACGAAAAATGTAGTTCTTTTAAGGTGTTCCCAATATATTACTAGTACTTTATTGATTTTGTGTGGAAGAAAGGCAAAGTTGAAGGACAAATAAATACTATAAGATATTTAGTCCAGTGTTTTGCTATTTTACCAATATACCACTCACCATCAGCATGAATAAAAATCACAAACCAACAAAGGAACCTTTATGCGATCATTCAGACTGGTAGAAATAGCAACAAAATTTCCCTCAGATCATGCTTGACATCTTCAAAAAGCTGCTTTGGCTAATGTCACCCAGAGCACTCTATATTTGAAAAGAAGAAAAAGGGAAAAAAAGAGAAAATATGGAATGAGCATGTCTGATGTTTTTGGTCATAAGTTTGCTCTATTAAAGCTAATGGGTCGGGGGAGGGGGCTCATCACCAATAATTTTAACTTTGATAAATTCACATTTTGTGCAGATTAAAAGTACAAGACCATAGTTATTGCTTTGATTTGCAGTGGTAGAAAATAAGAGTCAGAAACATTTTGTTGAATTTTGTTTTGTCCTACTACAATTTAAGTGCCAAAAATGCACTGGATTTAACTCAGTTGATTATATCTCTCCTCCTATAAATTTGTGGCCATAAGCCAGTATGAGACATCATTAGCGTTATTAAATATTTGTGAATGCTTTTTTTCTTGTTGTTGTATTTAAGCCCTTGAAATCAACAACTCCGGCACACTTTTCAACAGATATCTATTTTTCGTTTAAGTTTATGACTAATTACATGTCATGTTTATGACTTATTTTTGAAAGCACCCACTTCCAAGCTATATCCAATATTGCTTATTACAACAGCTACACAATACACTGCTTTGAAAAAATACAAACTCTCGTGAAAGTCATGATCTTTGTTAATTTATATTAACCTCTAAAGTGGTTACAATAACTTATAAACTACTTATATTACTAATAGCAGTAAGTGACAGGCACTTCATTTTTCAGGATATGAAAATGTGGATATGCTTGAGTTCTTTATTGTTTTGTTACCAACTATATATCATCATCATCATCGTCGTCGTTTAACGTCCGCTTTCCATGCTAGCATGGGTTGGACGATTTGACTGAGGATTGGTGAAACCAGATGGCTACACCAGGCTCCAATCTGATTTGGCAGAGTTTCTACAGCTGGATGCCCTTCCTAATGCCAACCACTCAGAGAGTGTAGTGGGTGCTTTTTACGTGCCACCGGCACGAAGGCCAGTCAGGCGGTACTGGCAACGGCCACGCTCAAAATGGTGTATTTTATGTGCCACCTGCACAAGAGCCAGTCCAGGGGCACTGGCAACGATCTCGCTCGAAAGTCCATTATATAT
>NC_068983.1:137142472-137143246 GCF_001194135.2 Octopus bimaculoides | reverse complement strand
ACTATATATCATCATCATCATCGTCGTCGTTTAACGTCCGCTTTCCATGCTAGCATGGGTTGGACGATTTGACTGAGGATTGGTGAAACCAGATGGCTACACCAGGCTCCAATCTGATTTGGCAGAGTTTCTACAGCTGGATGCCCTTCCTAATGCCAACCACTCAGAGAGTGTAGTGGGTGCTTTTACGTGTCACCGGTACGAAGGCCAGTCAGGCGGTACTGGCAATGGCCACGCTCAGAATGGTGTATTTTATGTGACACCTGCACAAGAGCTAGTCTAGGGGCACTGGCAACGATCTCGCTCGAAAGTCCATTATATATATATATGAGTTGTGATATGAAGCAATGGAACAGCACATTTATAGAACATTGAAATAAAATCTTTGCAGCATTTAACTCCATCCCATTTCATTCTGAATTCAAATATATGCAAGTTGATGAAATTAGTACCTATAATATCGTCGTTGTCGTTTAACGTCCGCTTTCCATGCTAGCATGGGTTGGACGATTTGACTGAGGACTGGTGAAACCAGATGGCTACACCAGGCTCCAATCTGATTTGGCAGAGTTTCTACAGCTGGATGCCCTTCCTGGATGCCCTTCCAACCACTCAGAGAGTGTAGTGGGTGCTTTTACGTGTCACCCGCACGAAGGCCAGTCAGGCGGTACTGGCAACGGCCACGCTCATCTCGCTTGAGAAACCTCATGTGTCACCCGCACAAGAGCCAATCCAGGGGCACCGGCAATGATCTCGCTTGAAAATCCTACAACA
>NC_068983.1:137120693-137141380 GCF_001194135.2 Octopus bimaculoides | reverse complement strand
ACAAGAGCCAGTCCAGGGGCACCGGCAACGATCTCGCTCGAAAAAAACCTCATGTGTCACCCGCACAAGAGCCAGTCCAGGGGCACCGGCAACGATCTCGCTCAAAAGAATTCATGTGTCGCCCGCACATGAGCCAGTCCAGGGGCACTGGCAACGATCCCGCTCAAAAGATTTCATGTGTCGCCCGCACATGAGCCAGTCTAGGGGCACTGGCAACGATCCCGCTCGAAATATAATGCAGTTAATTTATTCCTTCACATATGTGGCTGTGTACTGAAGTAAAATAAGTCACTATTACATCATTCCTTGTGGAAACTTGAGTCAAAGATGTCTTTTAGTATTTAGTTGCATATCCCTGATGAAGTGATGACAAAGGATCTTCAGATGTTGGGTCTCACTGAAGAAGCAACAAGGGACCGGGAGTTGTGGTGATTTGCTGTACTTGAGAAGACACTCCAAGCTAAGTAAAATCGCTGTTATCCATATATACAGGCTTGTTCTTTACAGGTGCTGATGCCATATAAAATGTACTCCTGCCAGTGCAGTGTAAAGCACCTAACATGCTCTGTAAAGTGGTTAGTGTTAGGAAGGGCATCAATCATAGAAATCATGCCACAACAGACAATTGGAGTCTGGACAGTTCCCCAGCTGACGGGCTCCATGTCAAATCATCCAACCCATGCCAGTATGGAAAACAGACATTAAATGATGATGATCTCTGTTTTCTAAGACGAAATCCTGAGCTGAAGGATGGTCAATAAAATAAGGAGCAAATGAGTTGACCCAATTGATTATACTTCTTCCCTGTGTGCCATTGTGCCAAAGTTAGAAATTATTATTGCTGTTGTGATGAGAAGTCAAAAGGGTTATTTACAGTGACTTATCTGACTAACTGCTTCACTGCACCAGGTTCAAATCTTACTAGGGTCTGCTTCCAGCTCTTTGGAGTTAAGAAACTAGGTTACAGGCAATTTGGTTGATTTAATGTTCTTATTCCTCTCCTGCAGTAAATTGGCTTTATGTCTAGTACAAGGGAAATCGTTAGGGAATAGGAAGGTACAATGGCTGCGAGCCCTTGGTCAACTCTGATCATACATCATCATCATTTAAGGTCCGTTATCTTTGTTAGCATGGGACGGATGATTTGACAGGAACTGGCAAGCTGGAGAGCTGCACCAGGCTCCAATTCTCTGTTTTAGTATGGTTTCTATGGTTGGAGTCCCTTCTTAATGTCAACCATTTTAAGGAGTGTACTAGATGCTTTTTACTCAGCATCAGCACAGGTGCTTTTTATGTGGCACCAGCAGGGTTGCCAAGTAGCTTGCAAGACAAAGATCTCTCTACTTGTCATTGGCATTGTCATTTTAATGGACCACTTTTTCATGCTTTTGGGATAGTTTTGTTTTATTCAGTTTTGTCTCTTATCTACTGATGACTCCCCATCTCACTTCTGATTATCATTTTAGATAAGCCTTGGTCTTAAAGGTAGAGTGGGAGGCTTAGAAGAAATATTTTGTTTGGAAATATATACATGTATATATTTTAGTAATAGTTATAATGGATTGCATGGGAAATTTGTGGCAATATGTTTACTTTTAAAATGATAAAAGTCATATTAGCTGCTGATTATTAACAGTAAGGTATAGTAGTTGTAATATATTTGTCAGTGAGAACTGGTAATAAACAGGATTAAGTGCTTTATAGTCTGAAGATAATTAATTACAATTTTTTGTTGTGACAAACTGTAATGTGTTTGTATTGAGATGAAAGCATAATTTGGTATAGGATGAAGAGAGATAAGGAGAACTAACAGAATTATGGTGGTATTTAGAAAAGGGTGTGAAGATAGTTAATTGTAGTGGGAAAGATAACATAACTCCTCCCAGCGCTCTGAGTTGATCATGACCTGCTGTGCTTATAGAAGTAGGGAAAACAGTATGCTGGATATCTTTGTTGTTGTTTAGTCCCAAGTAGACCTGTGATCAAAAAAGCAGTCAGTCTATGACCTAATTTATTTTCTTGTGAGTAGCAGGGCCAGATTAAGACCCATCGAGCCCTTAAGCACTTAAAAGATTTTGGTGCCCCCATAAAAGATTATATAATTCAAAATGTAAACAATAACAAACCATAAAATAAATTTTTAGTTTTCAAAATGAAACAAAACAGTAAGAGGGAAAATAATGTTTATTTTTGTATGCTTCCACTTTATTTATATTTGAAAAGTTTCCTCCTACATTTTTAAATTGCAAAGTCTTTGATCAGATCCTCAAAATTAATCTTAGGTAACACATCTGCATCTATACATAGTAGAGATAAAGGCATCCTGAATATTATTTTGGCAAATTTAAAGTGATTTCTTTTGTGCTGTAAACCATTTACCATTTCTGTAGTGTCCCCTGCTTCCCTTGATGCCCTAAGCACGTGCTTATTTTGCTTAATGGTTAATCCAGTGCTGGTGAGTAGTATATCTTGGATTGCATCATACAATGTGTTCTTCCTTCTTAAAAAGTAGAGTGTAGTTTGAGGAGGGTTTGGTCACTGTTTCTAGCAGATCAAACAACCATATCTCTAAGATACAAAGAATGACCTTTGACGTTTGCAGGTTATTACAGACTTGTTAAATCAATGTGACATAAACTCAACCAGAATATATGCTGGAAAAATATGAGCAGGTCTGGATTGAATGCTTGAAACAGAGAGAACACTGTTCAAGGTACAGAAGGGCCAGATGGTGATGGCATTAAGCTGGATGGTGTATTAGGCCTATCACTATAAAGAAAGAGAAAAAAAAGAAACTACATTTTATGAATCTGGTTAGAGAGTTTTCTGTTGATGTTATTGTTCAGACCTAAGGCAACTCTATCATTAAATATATTCTAGCCATGATCAACTGATTAGGATATGTTCTCTCATTATTTTAAAAGAGACTATAGCATGATTGGAAAGAAAATCAGCTGTTATTTGTAGCAGGTTGTATGATCACGTAGAGGCTCTTTCATTGAATCTTGAGCATTTACTTTCAGGTATGAAATACATAGTAATATATACTCAAGATAAAACAAAATTAATAATCAGGTTGTTTTACCTCTTTAATAGTAGTGAGTTCGTTAATTGAGAAGTTTAATCTCTCCTACACCCATTGCCCACCTTCTCACCCAACTCTGATTCTCACTGTAAATGTCATTGTTATATTATCTCCTTCAGCAACAGCATTGCAATCATTTTAACTATGTGATGGACTGAAGTAATTATTATGAATATATGTGTGTGTGTGTGTGTATGTTTTGTGGAGAGCAGTGAGAGTGATGTGAGTAGCCTGAGACCATCAACATGTGTTCCTTGAACTCAGATATTTATCTAAGTACTGATATCAATAAACTTTAACTAGATAAGGTGAGTGAGTGATTGGTTGCATGTGTGTGTTAAGGGGGGATATTGATGATGGTAATGGTTTATACATATATATGTGTGTGTATGTATGTGTGTATATATATATATATATATATCATTGTTTAACGTCTGCCTTCCATGCTAGCATGGGTTGGACGATTTGACTGAGGACTGGCGAACCAGATGGCTGCACCAGGCTCCAATCTGATCAGGCAGATATATGTATATATACATGTGTATATAAATGCATATATATATATGTATATATATATATATATATATATATATATATATATATATATATATATATATATATATATATATATATATATATATATATATCCTCATCATCATCATTGTTTAATGTCTGCTTTCCAAGCTAGCATGTGTTGGACGATTTGACTGAGGACTGGCGAACTACAAGGCTACACCAGGCTCCAATCTGATTTGGCAGAGTTTCTACAGCTGGATGCCCTTCCTAATGCCAACCACTCCAAGAGTGTAGTGGGTGCTTTTACGTGCCACCAGCATGAAGGCCAGTCAGGCGGTACTGGTAATGGCCTTGCTCAAAATGGTGTATTTTACGTGCCACCTACAGATCAAGCAGGGCCATCTACCTGAACGGGTTTGTGTTTTGTCTACTTTCCTACTTATTAGGACTTTGGTTTTAGCTAGGTTGACTCTAAGGCCCTTCTATTCTAGTCCTTCCTTCCACACCTCAAACTTCTCCCCTAGTTCTGATAGTGACTCAGCAATTAGGGCAAGGTCATCAGCATAGAGGAGTTCCCAGGGGCATCCCGTCTTGAATTCCTGTGTTATTGCCTGGAGGACCATGATAAATAGGAGGGGACTGAGGACTGAACCTTGGTGGACCCCTTCCTCTACCCGGAATTCTAAGTTAAAATTCCAACAAAGTTGTCTTTGCCTTTTATCCCTACAGGATCAATAAAATAAGTACCAGTCAAGTACAGTGGGGTAGGGAGAGATGAAATCAACTTGCCCATCCCCTCAAAAACAGCTGGGCTTGATCCCTGCAACAGATCTGCATCCAATTCAGGCAGAATGATGTGCTCTTGATTACTTTCATGCCATGGAAAGTGGGTAACAAGCCTTCTGAGTCCTAGGTCTTGTTCTGCTTCTTCCATACTTTAACCTCTTTGCCTCCAACATAAAGCTGGCCCCACTCCTTCTAGGATTATCATCTTGCAAGTTGCATGGTGGCTTCAACAGAACTAGTGGCATGGATAAAGCACCCAGTACACATTGTAAAGTGGTTGGCATTGGGATAAGTATCAGCTATGGAAACCATGCCAAAGCAGATACTGGAGCACAATGCAGTTCTTGGATCCATTGGGTCTTGTCAAACCACCCAACCCATGCCAGCATAGAACACGGATGTTAAATGATGGTGTTGATAATGTAGGTAGACTGTTGTTGGAAAGTAAAACCTGAATAAATCTTGTTATTCCTTTTTCACAAATGCTCTCTACTAAGTCAAGTGCTCTTCCTATCACCATTCCTTACCTGTTTTTCAAATATAGAATTTTGTTTTCCCACTAGTCTTTGAAAATACAAGTGTTTTGTTCAGATGGTGTTAGGCAAGAAAGCAGAATAATAATGAAGGCGGCGAACTGGCAGAAACGTTAGCACACCGGGCAAAATGTTTAGCGATATTTCGTCTGCCGTTATGTTCTGAGTTCAAATTCCGCCGAGGTCGACTTTGCCTTTCACCCTTTCGGGGTCGATAAATTAAGTACCAGTTACGCACTGGGGTCGATGTAATTGACTTAATCCCTTTGTCTGTCCTTGTTTGTCCCCTCTGTGTGTAGCCCCTTGTGGGCAATAAAGAAATAAGAAAGCAGAATAATAATCAACCTATTGTATACAGTACTCAGGTGCACTACAACTCATCAGATGAAGAATTTATGCACATGCATTCTCATACACACACAAGTATATGTAATATGCATATATATAAAGGGCATCTATTCTTTACATTGGACACACTGCATAGAATTTCTACCTATTCGTTTCCTGTGTACCAAACATAATCATTTCCTTAGTAGTATTCTTTTCTTTTTTTTTGATAATCTACAAATCTTCTTTCTCTATCTCTCTCTCCACTCCTCAAAGAATCTCTTTGGAATTTGAATATTAGTTGAAAGAAAATCCATTTTAGGAATTTCACAATTCTTTTCTTTTTACTTTTCATTCCAAGAAACTCTAAGAATTCATAAATTACAGATGATAAACTATAAATTATAAATAACTTCTAGACCATAATTCACAGATGATAACCTCTAAATTACAAATAACTTGTAGATGTTCATAACTTATGAGGTGATCTTATTAGGAATTTATAACTCCACCTTAAATTTTTTTTCTATTTCTAAGCTCTAAATTGAACAACTGGCATCTTGATTTTGCATTTACTTGAAAGTATAGTAAAACTGAACCCTGCAGTTTTTAATGAAAGAATTTAATAAGTAATACATACATACACACACACACACTATATATATATATATATATATATATATATATATATATATATATATATAGATGTCAACGTCAGCATTTGTACATCCATATTTTCCATGCAAGCATGGAAAAGCAGATGTTAAAATGATGATGATATATATGTATGTGTATATGTGTGTGTAAACACACACACACACATATATGCATACAGTTACACACACCACCACCAACTTTCTAAAATTCTACCACCACCACCACCATTAATACTTACTCAGTCCTCCTTGTTTTTTTTTATCAGTTACACCCACCCACACACGCATATTTCTGTAGGTCACCAGCAACCCTTTCCCCTTCCTAACACTCTCACCACCACCACTTCTATGACCAAAAGACATTTTGTAAATATGCATGGATAGTTGTTAATTCTGTGTGTGTGTGTGTGTGTGTGTGTGTGTGTGTGTGCGCACGTGCGTGGTGGGGGAGACAGACAGAGATTATCAGTATTGACAGCTAGTATGTCAGAAGCACATATTTTCAATGGAAGAAGAGGAAAGGTTTATGAAATAGTATGCTGCCCTATGGGAACTGGTGATTCAGGGCAAAAAGTCATTAATTTATCTTACTAAAAACACCACTAACTAGGTATGAGCTTTAACCAAGGAACCTCAGTTACTGTTCAGGTACAGTACCAGTGTGAGGCTGTTGACTATAAGGGTGCATGTCGGAGGTAGGTCCTTAATTATTTCTTTTATTTTTCTTACTACCTTAACAGAACTCACATGTATAAACTTTTATGAGTATTCTATATTCATTTATATTTGTGTGTCTCTAACTTTATAGATACACTCATATTTGTATGGAAATCTTTTTGGTATTTGTGAGCATGTCTGTGTATATGTTTACACATGGATGTGTGAGTATGTGCATTGTGTGTTCACATTCCAGTTTGTTTTTCAAATTTTTCACCCAAAGGGGTGAGAGAGAGATTGTTTCTAACCTAGAAAATATCTTTCATTGGGATTTAGATAATATCAATGTGGTAGTTAAGAGTGTGTGTCTATTTGTACATATATATATGTTTGTATGTCTGCGCATACAAATGCTAAACTTCTAGAAAGTTTTACATATTTTTACAGTTGCCCTCTCTGATTTTGTGAAACTCAGTTAGTTTCTCAGTATTTGTGTACTGAGGCAATTAGTTCCAAATATAAGTACTGCAATAATTGTAGGTATTCTTTCGCTTGTTTTAGTCATTTGACTGTGGCCATGCTGGAGCACCACCTTTAGTCAAACAAATCGACCCCAGGACTTATTCTTTGTAAGCCTAGTACTTATTCTATCAATGACTTTTGCTGACCCACTAGATTAGAGGGATGTAAACACACCAACACCAGTTGTCAACTGATGGTGGGGGGACAAACACAGACGCAAATACACACACACACACACACACACACACACACACACACACACACACACACACACACACACACACACACACACACACACACACACACACATATATATGACGGGCTTCTTTCAGTTTTCATTTACCAAATCCACTCACAAGGCTTTGATCAGCCTGAGGTTATAGTAGAAGATATGTGCACAGTAGGACTGAACCTGGAACCATATGGTTAGAAAGCAAACTTCTCACCACACAGCCACTCAAATATAAATCGATATTTTGGGTGGAATGTCTATGAAATCTGAAGATGATTGTACTGGATTTTTTAGGAATACGTTAAGAGAGTTAGGAAATGAAATAGTGAATAAAAGATTAAACTGTTATTTATTTTTGACATGTTGCATATGTATTACATCTAATGTTACTAAGTGTTATTTATAGTAATGTATAATGCAACAATTTTTTTACACAAAACTTTATAAAACCTTTAATATTTACATTCTTTTACAATCTGTGACGAGTAATTGTTCACAATAGAAAAATCTTTCCTAGTGAAGACATTTAAATTAACGATGATGAAATCAAGATAGATGACAATGTAATTGAAACTAACAATAGCAAATTTGAGGCTGATGATGAATTCGATGTTGACATTGATTAGATTTGAGCTGGTGGTATGGTGTCCCTTGTATGTTTTACTGTCACTTTGAGACTTTGTAACAGCATGGCTATGCATGATGTTCTGCTGATAAGGAGAAAGATTTTTTCGTCTGATTACCTGTTGTTATAGAGCTTATCTTCCCTGGATGTGTATCCTTGTTCAACACCCAGAGAATACTTTCTGAGGAGCTCTTTTCCAACTCTCATAATTTTATCTGCTGCACGTATGCTGACTTGATCCATGAATGAACTTCAACAGATGGTTAGCAGATGTCAAAAAGATATAATGCAGCATTCAAAGTCTATTTGGATCAATGTTAAGCTCCTGTGTCATTGTCTAAGTAGAGGTAGTACACTACTGTTAATGTAGACATTTATAGTTAGTTAAAAGATTGGGAATTTTAACATCAGCAACTCCTATCTCATCTAGTGTCCAAATGAGTAGCATAGATATTGGTATGAATACTGATACAGCAAACACATTGTAGGCCACTGGCTTGTATGCAGAGCTATCAAAGAACCATATTTTTTAAAATCTGTGTTATATGGTTATCTATGCTTATGCATTCTTAGTTTCATGTTCCATCAGAAGATATATTTTCAACTACCCCTAAGTGCTTATAGAATTCTTCACCAAATATTGGTAAAAACCCATCAGGCCATTGATACAGATGTTATTAGACTGACTTGTAGAAACATTTATTCCCTTAATCCTTTGAAAGTGTTGTAACCATGCCAAAGCTCATCTTCATACCATTCCTATCATTGACCATATTCTTTTAGGTTCCTCCTCAAAAGAACTATACATGAGACTAATTTCTTAACCAATTACATGGTCTTGAAGTTTCTTCAACGAAAAGAGCAAGAGGTTCATTAAGTGGTCCAAAATGAAGCTTGGTGTCTTTAGCCCTGATGATAGTCACTAGAACTTTAATAAGTCAAAATACTCCTAGTATCCATGAGTAGGGAATAGAATTGAATGCCTTTCTTTGTAATCTAGCTAGTCTACAATTAAGTTCTTCCTATGCCACTGCCCCTCTTCACTCATAATTTTATTAATTAGAAATTGCTCAGCACATTTCCAAATTCTTTACTTCACAGTTGCTTGTTCAACTGTGAAGTATTGTTACTCCTAGGATTAGATACAGACGAGCTGTATTAATTTCATCCTTTCAATTCCAGCATACAATTGGCTTATAGTTCTTATAGTTCTTATAGTTCTTCAACATGTGAGTGGATTTGTTTTGAAGGATTATCAGTTTTATTTCTGCCAGTATCAGCCAGCTTGGTATTTTATTTTTCTTTGTACCAGTACTTAATATTCAAGAATCTTCTTGCTGCTTTCCTTACCTGAAGTTTCTAAATCATAACCTCAAGAGTATCACTATTGATACTGTATGCTTTTGATGTAATGTAAGGTCAATATTCTTTTAGATTTCTTTAACAATCCTGCATCATTTTTAAACTCTTATTTTCACTCTAGAATAAAACTACATTTCCCAGAAGGAACTTCTGTGACATTTATCTTGGTAAACTACAGATTAGTTTAAGTTGAATTTTTTACTGTTCCTTCAACAACTCTCTTCTAATGCCTGAGTTTTTCAATAGTAACTTTTTACTCCTGTTCGGGAGTAATCAATTTATTTTCAAGGGTTCTCTTTTTACTATTTCCAGACATTGTTTCTATTTTATATTTCACTTTTTGTCGGCAAGAAATGTTGTTATTTGTTTGTTTGCATGTGTTATGCATTGCCACATGACTAATAATCTTCTATAGAAGGTATATCATGGTACCTTTTTTTTATTGTTATCTTTCTTTATTTCTTCAGTATTGCTAAGATACTACTTTGTGGTTGTCAAGAGGGGATATAAATAAATGTCAATTCGTCAAAATGAAAGGTCATTGCACTGTCAGGAATATTTACCCCAATTTCATTAGTCACTGTTAACATGAATTCAGTGGATCTCTTATTAATGCTAATCAAATGTTATTTTTCTTGTAGGAGTTTTAAACATAAAATAACCTTTTCTTGAATGCATGTCACTCACTATAAATACATTTCAGTTGTTTATACTCTTCCAACTTAAAATATCATCAGCACTTCTAGGATCAATGACACCTTGGTACGAATGATCTTCAGTTTGATTGCCATAATTGCAGTTATTTAGATCTGTTATGACACATGTGCCATCTTTGTTATTGGCAGGTCTGATTAGGAAAATGTTTACATAGTCTTATTTGTATACTATTCACTCTTTTAGGAATAAACATATTCATCACATTTTAGAATCTTATATAAGCCTGGGACATATCATATTCAAAAACCAAGAAAAATACACTCCATACTTACAATTTCTTCTACAATTACAACTGAAAATAACTCCATTTACCTTTCCCAATGTCATTTTCCTTTGTTTTTTTCCCCCCCAGTGTTGTTGATCTCGACATCTCAAGCTGTGTACTTAATAATCAAGTCACTGCATGGTGAACTTGACAAATATCATTATGATCTTGAATAATGAATGTGATCAGAAAAATAAGTTTTTATCTAGGCTGATAGTTGTGGCATTAATGATGGAGATAATATTCATTGCAAATTTAAAGAACAGTTTCCTATGCTAATAATAAATGCTGTGTGTGCACGTGAGTGTGCAAGCATGCAAATTTACAAATTGGAAACCTATTATTGTTGGAGAGTTATTGGCTCCCAACTGAAGATTTTGTTTTACAGGTAGTGTGTATCAAAGGCAATCAGCTGAGAATGCCCTATACTTATCTAAAACATGACCTATAATCAGGAGTCACAAGTATGAAATGTATGTGCAATGAAATGGTTCGAATGGGAACTGAATTTGTATTGCCAACTCATTTGAGATGCTCCTATATATATATATATATATATATATATAAAAGGGAGAGAGGTGAGGTTAGTACAAACAGGATAGACAGAACTCAAAACATGAAAATATATAAACTTTTTTTATTCTTAATTGGTAAAAGTATATTGCAAAATGACTTAAGAGATGGGAATTTCATGCCATGCACAACACTCACAGCGCTTGAGTTGCTTTGTCACTTCTGCTTATTGAAAATAGTGTGTGTGTGTGTGTGTGTGTGTGGACAAGGCAAATTGATGATTGATATCAAATGAACAAGTGCAGAGGTTTGATGTTATAAGGATGTTGTGTTGTAGCAGACCAAGGATGAGTTTGGAAGAAGTGCCAGAACAGACAATTGGAGCTTGGTGCAGTTCTCTGGCTGGCCAGCTCCTGTCAAACCATCTAACCCATGCCAGCATGGAAAACAGACATTAAATGATGATGACCAACTCATTTCTAAAAATAATAGATTTTGCAGGCAAGATAACACGATGTATAAAGCATTGCTAACTGTATGTATCCTAATCTAAGCCAGAATAAGTTTATCATACTCTGTACCATTGTCCAGAGTACAAGTTTCTATTTCTACCGAGAGAGTATCTATGCTGTTGCATAGATGCTTACCTGCTAAAAATAGCAATCAAATCTCTTCCAAATAAAATCTTACCATTTTAAAAAAGTATACATTGCATAATATAGTCTTAGAGGACACATTCTGCACAAGTAAAAACCAGAATCTTCAAGTTAGGTCTGCTTGACCAGGGTTGATCTGAAGTTAAACAACGACTACACATTTGAGGTAGTGAGGGAGCCTCTATGTTGTTCAACCTGCTAAAATAACAGTCAAATCTCCTTCAGATTGCATCCTATATTGAGAAGGTTGGAACACTTTGGATTAACCAGTCTTAAATACTCATTGTTCAAACAGAAAGATGCGGTGGTCATAGTTAAAATGCATTTGATCATAGGTCTGTTCTGTCAGAGTTGATGTAGGGCTAAACAAGAACAAAAAAAAGACTATGCTTTTTCCTCTTGTTCACCACTCTAAATAATGACATATTCACCCCACCACCTCTGATAATGACACTGTGGAACTCGTATACGTGGTATCAAAGTTATTGATTAGAGTCATAACTAACCCAGTCGATAAAGTGGTATACTCTGTCACACTGTAATACAAGGATTAGGGGGTTCTGTTGAATGAACAGCTGGAATACTGATTTGAACAGATTAGGAAGTGCACTCTGATATGTCACAAAAGTAAGGTAATGAAAGTTCTGATATAATACAAAAAGTTGAGAATCCTTGTTTAGCATTAAATTGATTACTGTTGTATATAACTTGAAGAGATACAACAGATGTGTGAGCAAGAGATTTTTCAGAATCAAAGTTCAGGATTTTACCAGATGTTTTTTTCATTGAAAATCATAGCTAAGTTGAGTTAAATATTACTGGGTCAAAGCCTTTAATTTTTTTTAATTTTTTTTTATATATATATATTGAACAAATACTCTTTTGTTGAAAGACAAAGTGGAAAATTGTATTTTCTGAATTTATATATTACTAAAAAAAGGCAGCAGTTGACTGATTTGTGTCCTAGTCTGAATGGAGTTTAATAATTCATAGCATCATGAATGACATACTAAGTCTCTTATTAAGAAATTTAAATTTCAATACCCTGTCATTGTAGCTGTAAATAGATTTCATGAAGGAAATGTATTTTTTAGGCAGTAGGAGCATTCTGTAATAGACAAGTATTAAAGTAGCTCACAAGTGGTGGATGCAAATCTTTCTAGAAACCAGCATCTGACAGGTTTTCATAAGGGATAGATCAATAATGGTTAATACCTTGAAAACTGTGATGAACCCTAATTTTTTGAGACACTTTGATGATGATGGTGAGAAGAAGTGAAAAAGAAGTTTTGCTTCATTTTAATAAATACCGTATTTTAACATGTATAAGGAACCCTTTTTTGTCAAAAATTAGGTTTAAAAAATACATGGATAGTATTATAATTCCTTACAAAACATTTTTTCCAAATTTTAATCCCCACAAAGTAGGAGGATCCTTATACATGTTAAAATACGGTAGTTCATCACAAACATTTATTTTGACTTTTGGGAAAGGATCTGTTTCCTGTTGAAATATCAGATTTAGAGGGGAAATCAAAAATGATGGTGTGTGTGTGTGTGTGTGTGTGATGTAAATGAAACAGTTCCAACTCAGAATTGAGACTTAGTCATACTGATTTCATTTGGTGATAAGTTCTATCTGACCATCTGGCAGGCTCAGTTAAAACTGAGAAACATACTACCCACTGCCATATACCATTCTTTTTCATATTTATTGGAATGTAAAACTTTTAGGGTAAGCTGTGGCATTCAAAATTTTCTAAGAGCATTAATCACATAAATAAAATAATTCCAGCAATGAATTAAAACCCTGTTACTGAACTGTTTATAGAAAACCACCACCACATGACACACCACTTGATTAACAAATAATAATTATCCTTTCCATAAAGGCAGTGAGATGGCAAGAATGGTAAAGCACCAAACTAAATGTCTCACAATATTTACTTTTATTTCTATATGATCTACATTCAGCTCTTTCTAGGTTGACCTTGTCCATAAACCCAGTATGGTGAGAACAACTACTGACAATGTATTCTAGTCGATTCAACTTACAAGATATTCTAAATAAAATATTGTTAATACTACCTTTTATGTATTATTGTTTACTTGTTTCAGTCATTAGATTGCACTGTGCTTGGGCCCCACCTTGAAGAATTTTTAGTTGAATGAATCGACCCCAGTACTTATTTTTTTAAAACTTGGTACTTATTCTATTGGTAACTTTTGCCGAACTGTTTAAGTTACAGGCACATAAACACATCTACACCAGTTGTCAAGCAGTGGTGGGGGACAATAACAGACACAAGCACGTGCACACACACACACACACACACACACACATATATACATACACATACACACATGACAGGCTTCTTTCAGTTTCCATCTACCAAATTCACTCACAAGGATTTGGTCGGCCTGAAGCTATAGTAGAAGATACCTGCCCAAAGTGCCATGCAGTGAGACTGAACCCAGAACCATGCGGTTGAGAAGCAAGCTTCTTACCACACAATCACACTTGTGCCTATCATAACTTTTAGGGCTATTAATTCACATTCAGAGAAGAAACTCTTTTTAATACTTATTCTACATTTCACTCAATTGTCCTCCAATCATCACCAGTAAATAGTAAATAAGTAAATAGCACCAGATTGGATTTGAACTATTAACCTCTACTACTAATCTGATGATAGTAATGCCATTATCCACTGTGCTACTGATAAACCCAACCTGTACTATATATCCAAGAATGAGACACCTAATGACTATACCAGATCAGACCAATAGAAATATAATGTAGATGTAAATAGCAAAAAATGTTTCAGCTCTAAAAATGAGGTTAATAGTCGGGAAAATTGTCTTTGATTTCAACTGGCAGTTGACTGGGTAGATTCTAGTTTATTACGACAACATTTGGTCTTGTGACCAGGCAAAAGAAATCAATAATTATTCTTAATATTGGTATAAAGGCCGAGATTATTAGATAAAGTTGGATTGAGAAGTTACATTTATGTTCATATTTTCACTAATGGTGATATTAGTAATTTGAATTACAAGAAATTACTTCGACTGATATTCTGAAGAGTGCTCTGCAGATTTAATAAAGCTATTTCTAGCATTGGCATGTAGCCTGGAATTTTCAGGGAAAGTGACATCAGAAAAATGCTGTGATATTCAATAATATTAACTAAATCTAAAAAAAAAAAAGATATGATACTCTTATCTATCCATAAATGTGAACACTGTATAAATAGAGAAATAATGCTCACACTACTCCTCACAAACTTTAAATTGAAATAGTCTCATTTTTCATATATATATATATATATATATATATATATATATATATATATATTACACTTTCAGGCAAAGTACTGAGATCCATATAACTGACTGTTCTCTTTCCCCCAAAATGTGAAAAGATCAAAATAAAAGAAACAGAAAGAAAAACCCATTAATCACTTCAGTTCTATTATTCTTTTGTAAATTTGCAAAATCAAGGTTTTTCAAATCTTAGTTCAAATCAACAAGATTTTGAATTCTGAACATACAAGACCTTAACTAAATATCACAAGACATTGTCCTATGTCCAATCCACAAGTGCCATAACAAATATCCAAAATAGTTCTCTACCATTTGTCTAAACTGTTGTCAAACTCACTACTGTTTACTGCAATGCCATAAGTTCTTCAGGATTCACTGCTGGCTAAGTTAGGATAATTGGACCTACTTTGTAATGAAATAAGATATAACTTGAGGGTGCATCTCTGCCCAGTAAATAAAGAAAAGTTAGAATTAAAAAAAGAAAAAAATTCTATCATCTCTTTACTATAATTTGTTCATTCAATGCTACCATAGTTTTAAACTGTGCTTGTCGCACATTTCAGTGACACATTACTTGAAGAAATGAGTTTCTTCAATGAGTAAGAGCAATAATTGTATGTCAGTTTTAATGACTAAGCTAGACTATGGGCACTTAGTAGCAAACAGCAGTGTAACATAAATAAAAATAAACAGATCATTGTTCATTTGCAGAATCTTATTTTAGGTGACAATTTTGTTCAGGCATTATTATTCTATAATATCTAAAACAACTATCTTCACCAATTTTCTGCTGTTTTCTTTTAATGTAATCCTATGGAAAATGTCTCTTGTTTTTTGGATTTTCATGTCTAGATAATATCTATTTACTGGATTATGTTGAACTCTTGCAAGGTGTGAGTATACAGTTTTATGCCTTATGAGTCTTTCATTAAATAGATGCTATTGTGTAATGTTGAATGTTTTCCATTCCTTTACTTACACCTAAACCCTATCTTTATATAAACTATTAGTTTATTAAGTCTTGAAATAGAAAATATGAAAAATTAAGACTGCTAGGTTTAAGGATATAGTTTATATGTATTTCTTTAGCACTTCATTGTATACATACCATGAGAAAACTTTGATGCAGTCTTAATATTGTTGTACGTAATGTTTTCTTGTATCCCAAGTTTGAAAGTGTTTCATTAAGAAAACAAGTGGTGGCCGTCAATTCAGAAAGATCCGTTTTGTTTGTTGTAAGTGTATTTAGGTCGTGGTGATGATGGCCTAGAAAGTAGGGAATTGCCTTAAAAATCTTAGTGACATAACATTAAGTTTGGGACCTCACATTGTTTTGTGGCTGACCGTATATTTGTGCAATTCTCTTACTCCAGGATTTCTGGTGTGTTGTGTGTGTGTGTGTTGTGTGTGTGTGTGATTTTTAAACTAGTAACTTCATGTTTTTATATTTGTGTCTATCCTTGAATCATTTTCAGATATTTCATCTTGAAATGTAGAAAATTTTTTTAATATCTTTACTGTTTGTCTGATGTGGTAAAGCAGTACATATGGTAGGGATAATTAAGTGATAGCCAGCTTGAATTGACCCTCAACTTGTTTGCTCATCACTGTTGTATTACGACAGTTTCTTCTTTCTTTTCAGTAATATGTGTACATTTGCATTGCAATTATGTACACATATACCAGTCCATAAACAGAGGAACAATATGTGCTAAATCTAAAAAAAAAAAAAGATATGATACTCTTATCTATCCATAAATGTGAACACTGTATAAATAGAGAAATAATGGACTCTATTTCATAAACCTGCTCACACTACTCCTCACAAACTTTAAACTGAGATAGTCTCATAATTCATATATATATATATATGGGAGAATATACAAATAATAACAACAGACGAGGACAGGTGGTGTAAATAACAAAAGTATATATTAGTATGACACTCGGGAATACGGAAAGTCTTTGACGTTTCGAGCTACGCTCTTCAACAGAAAGAATACGGAGACAAGGAGAAAAACACGGAGAAAAAAAAAAATATATATATATATATATATATATATTACACTTTCAGGCAAAGTACTGAGATCCATATAACTGACTGTACTCTTTCTCCAAAAAACTTGTTATGAATCTATTACTGTGTCTGTGTGCATGTGAAACAGATAGTCAAATTAAGAGAACAAAAAGAGAGAAGGCAGAGAGAAATAGAGACTAGAGAAAGAGGAGTAGCGAGACAAAAGAAGACAAGGATAAAGAAAGTAGGAGAGAGAATAAACAAATTTTCTAACATAAAAAATTACATATATCATCATTATTTAACATCCATGTTCTGTGCTGACATGGGTTGGCCACCACAAATTAAATCTATCAAATACCCTCCCCACCCACACACACAGTGTTTGTGTTAACGGAAGACTGTGTGCATAGAGTGGAGTGCATGCATGTTCAAAATGATGTTGATAAATCTTTTTTGATGGAAGTTAATTATTTTGTGACGTTTATTCACTGACTCTTTATTCCCCTACTCTTCTGAAAAATACTGGCTCGATCCACACACAAACAGTAATTGAATTGGGATATCTAATCCAGGCGTTTGCCGCAGCATGATGCTTCTTGCAGCATTCTGATAAATTATTTCCACCCTGTGCTGTGAAGGTAAACTTGCACAGTGTGTGGGAATAAATCAATAATTGCTGACATGGTAACATGACACAATTCTGGTTATAATGGAAATTGACGAAACAAATGTAAACAAAGCTATAAACATTATTTGCTAACTCCATTCTTTGATGTTTTTTTATTATATTATAATGTAAAATATATCTCGATTACAATGTAAAATATATATTCATTATAAATTGAATTAAAAATTTTATGTTTACATGCAGACTAACTTACAAATTTATAGATGTATGTACAGCTGCTTATTTAAAATCACAAACTGATATATTAACTCTCCAAAGACACTTAGAAGATCTAGGTTTTCTGAAGTTTTCATCTGAGAATATTCATAACATACTAATAGGTGTAGGCATGGCTCTGTGGTAGGAAACTTGCTTCTTAGCCACTTGGTTCCCAGTTCCATCCCACTGCATGGCACATTGGACAAGTGTCTTCTAATATAGCCTTGGGATGACCAAAACCTTGTGAGTTGATTTGATAGACAGAAACTGAAGAAGTGTGTGTGTGTTTCTCCTTGTCTTAACAGCATGTGATTGTTCTAAACAAACATCACTGACAGACAAGTAGTGTCCTTTATTTCCAATCTTCTGTGAAAATATGTTCAGCCATGGGTAAAAATTACCTGACTTGGAAACAGGTGATTGTTGGTGACAGGAAGTGTATTCAATTGTACAAAGTCTGCTTCAGTGAATTCCACCCAACCCATGCAGGCATGGAAAAATAGATGTTAAAATGATGATGAGTACTGGGAGCATAGATTCTTTTTCTTTCACTGTCCCAGTGTTCTTTGACAAACATGGCAAACTTAATTGGATTACATGCTGATGTTTTACTGGCATGCATTTGTTGGAATTATTGGTGTGTGTGTGTGTGTCCTTGTTTGCGTGCGTATATGCATGCATGTTTTTGCAGGTGGTAAGTTCTTGCTTTTCATTTGGATGCCTAAAATTTTTGCATATGGGCACATCTTTAAGAATTAGGCCACAAACTTTTTCTGATACTATCCATACATCTGGCTGACATTGGGTACTGCTCTTAGCCAATATATTTTATGTTTCCATTGATAAACAAAGTATATCTTCTATTATCACAAATTCTCTACACAAAAGTAGCACATCCATTATTACCTCAAAAAAAAAAGGAGAAAAATATCTAAGAGCAACATTACATTTTTCATTATGAAAGACTGTCTCTACATACATACATTCATATATATATATATATATATGCATAAACACAACGCAACATCACTAGAGTTAGTGTTACAATAAAATGCACCCAATACACTCTATATGAAGTATATCAGAGATAGTGCAAGATCAAGAAGGCTCTTTAGTCTGACCAGAGATATGGCATCTTCTCTAGTGTTGTTGCTCCCAGTACATTCTGTAAAGTGGTTGATATTAGGAAGGGTATTATCTCTTAAGCAAAATGACTATTTTGACTAAATACGAACTATTTTTGCCAGAGGCATTATAATTGATTTAATCAACCACAATGTATTTATTACTGATCTTATTTTATAGTAAATGAGGATGTAAGACAAAGAATATTAAAATTAGGCTAGTTTATAGGCTGTGGTCATTAAACCAAGACCAGAAGTTTTCTCTTTTAGAATGCCACATTGACATTTCTAATTCCCTTTGAAACAACATACTACAACTTCTCATATATTCATTCTCTTTAAAATATCTCAGACTTCATGCTGATTTAAAGTACATTTCTTAAATACTTCAAATTGCTGAGGGTTAATGTAGAACTTACAGAGAGAGTCAACAACATTATTAAGTAGTTAGCCATGATTGCTTTCAGCATTTGCAGAGGTTAGTAGATTAAATATCTTTTATTTTCAATGTCTGATTTGAAAGACTGGTTGCTAGCAACAAGAAGTTAGTATTGAGTCAAAAATAACTGCTTGTGACCTATTGATAAGTTAGTTCTTTAACAAAATATAGTTAAATAACTTTACCCTATTAAGTTAGTGTTTGGAACATAAATTAACATGAAAGCTCAATGCTAATTTATGTCCCAGACAGCAGCTTAATATGGTAAAATTATTTCAGTAAATTCATATTTTTCAAAATTAGTTTACATAAAGGCGATGTATTTCAACAGAAATATGGTGACAAAAGTGTTAACAGGATTTCTTTTTTATATTTTTATAACACACAAGTTTCCTGTTGGTTCCTTCAGATCCACTGAAGACCTTGAACATAGCACAACAAGCACTTACTAATTATAGTAGTAAGCCTTATCAATATATAATACATATTTACAGTTATACAGTGAGGATTCAGTAATTCTGGAGCATGGTCACTGCACACCACTACTCTCTTGACTGCTCATTGGACATCTGTTAGCCAGCTCTTATTGAGCTTATGAAAGTGTTGTGTATGACACTCATTCCCCCTAATTATATCTGGGTTCAGCCCAGTCACCTAAGTTTTGATTGCAGTAAGCACAGATAAATTGCTAGTTTCATAAATAAACTATTTCCAAATATATTAAACTAGATGTCTTGCAAACAATTTGCATATGCAGGTGCTACCAGTCGAGAACTCTGCATACCGGAAGCCAGCAAGTGTATGGGGTCATCAGGAGAGAATGCATGCCGTTTCAGGGCCTACCTCTCAACGGCATCAATGCACACCACCCCCACCTCACTGATATGAGGCCCCACCTGCTAGATCAACTAGTTATTAACTATAGCTCAACGTTTCTCTAGCCATCGCTCATCATCTCTTTTTAACCAAATCCAGTGGCTAACCTTCTCCACTGTAGTTTGGATATTGGTCATGGTGGTATTTACCTTACGATGAGTTAGGCCTAACGACAACAACAGTCATCTCACACTGTACCCAACAAATCCTCAACATCTGACTTTGATTGGAAAATGCTCTGCTTTCCAGCCTGCGTCTTCACATTCCTTGAGGAGGTTTACATAACACATTTTTACGAAACACGAGGTGATGCAACTCTCAAAAACTAACTCCCTAAAAACTTTTAACTTAACGGTAAAAATGTGTTTATTATGGTAGTTTGACTTCTAGAGTCCCTCTTAGTGTGAGGCATTTATGTATAGTAATGCCCTTATATAAATAAATTAATAAATATATTTTAAGGGAACAAACGATGGGTTTTTCCCTTATGAGATTTTTTTCACGCTAACTACTTGATAAATTCTTACAAAGAATTTATCCTATTATTAAATTATATATATATA
>NC_068983.1:137114648-137120636 GCF_001194135.2 Octopus bimaculoides | reverse complement strand
TATATATATGCATGCAGTTTAGTTTTGTGTCACTTAGATGATGAGATGCAGTTTGGTTTTGTGCCACTGATGCTTTATTCTTAGTAAGGCAACTGCAGGAGAAATATCTAGCCAAAGTTAAACCTCTGTACTTGGCTTTTATTGACTTAGAGAAAGCATTTGACAGGATCCCCCGATCCCTTATCTGGTTCTCATTGCAGAAACTGGGGATAGACAAGTAGTTGGTAAAAGCTGTAGAAGCCCTGTATAGGGATGCTGTCAGTAAGGTGAGGGTTGGCAATGACTATAGTGAGGAATTCTGAGTAGAAGTAGGGATTCACCAAGGATCAGTCCTTAGCCCCCTCTTGTTCATTATAGTCCTCCAGGCAATAACAGAGGAATTCAAGACAGGCTGCCACTGGGAGCTCCTCTATGCTGATAACCTTGCCCTAATATCCAAGTCACTGCCAGAACTAGAGACGAGGTTTAGGGTGTGGAAGCAAGAATTAGAATCGAATGGCCTTAGGGTTAATCTAGCAAAAACCAAAGACTTAGTAAGTCGGAAAGCTGTCAAACCACAATCCCCTTCAGGTAGATGTTCTTGGTGCTTAATCTTTGTTAAATAGAACAATGAAATGAAGTTTTCTTTATTCCTATACCTAAAGGAGTGAAAGTGCTGATTGTAACTTTCTTTGAAATTTTTAGCAGTGAGCACTGAGTAATTCCTTTGGATAACATTAAGTTCTCTAACTAATGCTTGGTATAGCACTCCTGCAGGGAAGAAATGATTTTTTGAGTGACGATTGATTTTGACATTTGCAAGATGGCTGTTGGCTACATAGACATGTGTTTCTGATTGTTGCCTTTGAAGGTGGCAGTTGATAATGACTAGGTAAAACTAACTGGCATGCATTAATGAGCTTATGGTATTTGTGGGAAGTGGTACCTTGCAAAAAATATAAAATTGCTGTCTATATTTATAAAAACATCTAAGTTATTTGGGAGTGTTTAAATTGGGTTACTTCCTTTTCTTTTCTGAGTTGCAGTGTTGGGAGTGAACTAGTTTTTTTTACAGAAGCTGTTCATGGCTAATACCTCATTATAATAGGTGGGGGCTGCTCTGTTAAAAACTGCTTTATCCAATGTTAGATTGGAAACTCTAGTGCTACCAAGTTTCCATTTATACACTTGTGATGATTGGAGTTTTTGTGGATATATACAATTTCCACATTTGACTTCCTGAAGGAATAGTGTTTACTTGTCTTAAGATGTAATATATCTAAAAAGCTAATCATTAGGTTTCTAGATATTAGACAGGGTTCACCACTAAATGATTTCAACTTATTTTACAATTAATATATGTACCCCTTTGGGTCTAGGTATAGAGAAAATTCCATTTCTCTGTCTTGTTTTAATTTGAAGTTCAGGAATGACTCCAATGCACTACTATAATTTGAAACATTATTGACAGAACTATTTCACATTCCAACAGGTCACTTAACTGCAGACTTGCCTGTCTGAAAAACTCTAAATAGTAAAACATCCTTATTTAACGACCATTTTCCATGCTGGCATGGGTTGGATGGTTTCACTGAAAACTGGTAAGCTACACCAGGTTCCATTCTGATTTGGCATAGTTTCTAAGGCTAGATGCCCTTCTAATGCCAACCATTCCAAGAGTGTAGTGGGTGCTTTTTATGTACCACTGGCATGGGTGACAGTTACATAACACTGGTATTGGCCACAACTACAATTTCATTTGGTTTGACAGGTTTTCTCAAGTATGGTATATCACCAAATCCTCAGTCACTTGTCACTGCCCCCATGAGGCCCAACATTCAAAGGATGCTTTTTATGTGCCACCAGCATAGGTGCTAGTTACACAACACTGGCATCGGCCATGACTAAAACTTCACTAGGCTTGACAGGTCTTCTCAAGCATGGCATATTGCCCAACATTTGAAGGGTGATTTTTACATATCACCAGTATGGATGCCAGTTGCACGATATTGGCATCGGCCATGACTACATTGGCTTGTTGGGTCTTCTCAAGCACAGCATATTGCCAAAGGTCTTGGTCACTTGTCATTGCCTCTGTGAGGCTCATCATTCAAAGATCATGCTTCACCACCTCATCCCACATCTTCCTGGATTTACCTCTTCCACAGATTTCCTCCACCATTAGAGATCGGCACTTTTTCACACAGCTGTCCTCGTGCATATGCATCTCATGGCCATACCAGCACAGTCGTCTCTTTAGCACACTGCATCTGATGTCAACAATACCCATTCCTCTACAGAAAATCGAATATTGTAAGTGACTGTTTCCACAGGTGGCTATTACTTCTGCAGAAGTTTCAGCCATGTGATAGATACATCATAAGTCAGGTGATGCAAACCTGAAAAATTCTCCATTATAGTGATACAGAATATCCTCCCTTACAATGTAATAATCCGGATTTAAGGATGCAGCATTTTATACCACGTGACCTATCTTGACCAGTAGGCAGCAGGTTTATCAGAAACGTTCAGATACATCTACATTCATTTGAAAGATCGTAGATGTTCTTTGTGTGAAACTTTAAGTAATGCAAGCCAATCATTAAATCTAAAGAATTTGTTCAATGCTGATTTCTTTCTTTTACACACACACACACACACACACACACACACATCCGTAATATTGTCAAATTTTATGATTCTATTTTCGTCAAATACATAACTTGTTGACAAGTTATATTAGTTTTGAGAAAATATTTTTTCCGCGTTACTTTTGGTTCGCTAAGAAATTAAAAATATGCTAAACAATTCAAATTATTTTTCAAAATTGGTTCTATACGTTCCTGCTATAGTATTATATATTTGATGAACCGGAAAAATAAATTCGTCGTATTGATTTCTCACATAAGCACTCTGTTTATCGGGGAATGAAAATGAAGTTATGACATTCGTACTGTTTACGACGTAAATGAATGGAATATCTTTATAGGGGGATCGAAAGCATGATTGCATGCTTGGTTTGTCACAGCTTACTGTTAAGCTAAAGCGTTCACTATTGATATTTATCAATCAACAAACATATTCCTATGAGATAGTATAGACTTCTCGGATAGAATAAACTCGTGGATGTTGTGCTTGTTGTTTAACCCCAAGTCAACCCCCATTCGAGTAAACCTATGATCAAAAGGTAATCTAGTTATGAACATACTGTCTTTTAGAGTGCTACTTAGCACTACAAGACGGTAGGATGTGTATTTGAGGGAGATTTGTAAACCCTATGACAAATCAAGCATACAACCACGCTTTCCATCCCCCTGTAAAGATATTCCATTCATTTACGTCGTAAATAGTACGAACGTCATAACCTCATTTTCATTCCTTGATAAACAAAGGGAGATTTGGCTACTATTACTAGCAGTTCGGCTACATAGACTCCAACCGTTTTCCATTTAAGCATAAACAACAATTGTTATGATCAGAATGTAGCTTTACTTTGACCAAAAAGCAACCTAAGGTTAATTATATATTATTAAACATTACACCGCAGCACATAACCTAAAACATGATTATGTAAACATCATTATTTCGTCTCGCAGTGAACACTGATTAGAGTTACACTCGTAGCCGGTAAATGGATTATCACAATTTCATTTCTTTTCTGACTCGAATTAAAGTAGTTATCTACTGGATAGTCGAGTTACTGACAAAGGGCTCCGATTAACTAACTGGTTAAACCCTAAAACTTGCATGTTTACATATACACAGTCAGTGTAGTTTCATTTCTTGTGTCAGTCATAGGACTGCGGTCATGGTAAAGACATCGCTTCGAAGGGTTTAATCGATTACGTAAACCCCACCTCCCTTACTTCATGTTTAGTATTTACCCTAACCGTTTTTTTATATGGCTGAGGTAACGAATACGTACACCACCCGTTTTCGGCGTAACAAAAACCCTAAACACCAAGTGTGCGTATTCTTTACTTTCGCCCTTTGTATAATGATTTATAACGTTGGCACAAGGCCTGCAGAATGATTGAATAGTATTTTATCGATACTGAAGGGATGAAAATGGTCTTGCAGTGTTTGAACTTAGAATATACTAACGGAATTGATATCCTTATTTGCTATTGTTGTTTAGTCCCAGCTTAACATTGATAGCACAGACATAGCAAAAGCATTTCCGTCAGGACAATCCCGTTTTTAAGACTATGTAGGACTTATATTATCTGTATCCTTTCTTTAAGTCGGTGTGCTGGAGATTTGGCTGCTATTTCTAGAAAGTTGAATGACTATAGATCAGTATGTCTCAAACTTTAACAATCGCCCCCTTTTACTAACACTTTTCAATGCTCCCCCACATACACACAATGCTACATTTCATCAAAATTAAATACACTACAAAAGATTTCTGCCCACAGTTTGATCGCAATTAAAACATTGCTTGCACCTAAGTCATTTCCTTAATAAACTAATGAATGTTTTAACATTTCGGCCACCAATGTTACCAGATCATTCGCAACGTAAATATTAAAAATATTTTTATATATTATGGCAATCTGTTCTACTTCCTCCTCTGACTCCAGTGCCCATATAAAATTTTAAGAGCGATGCTTCTAATAGTACAACATAGCCGAGTCAGAGAGAGAGAGATTGTGGAGGGCGATCAACTCCAGTACTTGACTTTATTTATTGAGCCCCGAAATGATGAATGGCAAAGTTTAGAGAGGAATAAATATCGCAAGACATTCTATCAGATGCTCTTACGAATTTACCAACCCTTCGATTGAGGTTATGCATTTAATTGACAAAACTCTCGAGGCTGTTTAAAATCATCGTTCTCTACCTTACGAGTTCAAATTCCGTCTTTTCATGGAAAATGTCGATAAAATAAAATACTAGTCTTATACTGAAAACCAACCCAGGGTCGATTTTACTATCTGTTCGTTCTATCTTAAATATGCGTGATGCTAAAAATCGTTAGAGCATCAGACAAAATGCGGTATTAAATTACGGTTCTATATGTTCTAGGTTCAAGTTTCACCGAGGTCACCTTTGAGTCAATATAACAAAGGGTGCTACTTCGGTGTAACCTAAAACTAACCTGAAGTCATGGCCCTTGAAGCTGTAGATCACACGCCAAAATAACACCAAACAAAGTACTGAGGTTGATGTAATCGACTAATCCCCTCTCCTCAAAACTGCTGACCTTGTGCCTAAATTTCAAATTATTTTCAACAGAGCATTCGACCAGCTGCATCAACAAACTGACTTCTAAATGCAGACATCTCATAGGATGGATCGTAAGAACTTTCGTGACAAGAGAACTAGTAGTTATGCTGATTCTATAAGACAGCTTTGGTCTCCAAGCTCATCCGATTTCATAGAAGTTGAAAGGTTACAAAGAACGTTCATCAGTAAAATAACTTCGGTTAAACGCTTTAATTACTAGGAACGTCTGAAAACTCTGCATCTCTACTCTTTTGAATGCTGAAGATATATATGTATTAAATTCAAATTACGATGAACGTAAACAAACAAACGAAGTTTGCTTTAGAAGAGTTGAGATGTCTTAGAAAGTTAAAGAATTGATTTTAAATTCTCAAACGCAGGATAATGCTAATAATATAGCCTGAACAGGATAAGCTACCCCTGGCCGCCTACACTTTTTTCTGCAAAATAGGGGTAACTTATCCTGTTCAGGCTATATTATTAGCATTATCCTGTGTTTTATATATATATATATACTATCAAATACGTGTGAAAACGCCTGGAGGGGCATGCTCCAAACTTCGGTATTAGGGAATTTTTAATGGTAGATACTATCAGCTTCCAAAGGTACCACCTTGGAAATCACCAGCTAAAACGCTCTAATGTACCAGTCTGATATTTAGAGGTCCTTGCTTCTTTAACTGACTACCTAAAGAAATCAGAAATATAAAAGGGACCTCTATTGAAACCATAAAAAAACATTGGATAAACAACGATACTGGACTAGCCAACCATTCAAGG
>NC_068983.1:137109747-137114086 GCF_001194135.2 Octopus bimaculoides | reverse complement strand
GTATACAGTTGTTCGTCGCAGGCTGGGCTCTTGGCTGTTATTTCGTGGTGAAGATGAATCACACAAACAGAATCGAAGAGAGATGTGCCGCGGTTGTTTGGTTAGCTGTAGGTATCGTGTGTACGTGTAGAAAGTCATGTTGACGACGTTGGTGGCGAATCTTGTAGTTCGTAGTTGAAGTGGTGTTGACGCTGGCGGCGACGATGCTGGTAGTAGTCGTAGAGTCGTGTTGCTGCTGGTAGTCGTAGTGTTGTACGAAGCTGTTGATGTCGCTGAAACTGCTGCTGCTGCTCTGTGTGGTACACGGAACAGATCTCTAAGAGATCTGAACCGAGACGAATTTTGCCGCTGAATTTAGACTATTTATAGTTGATGGTAGGCTCCCAAAAGCATCAGAAAAATACTCTATCACGTGACCTTATTAGGGGCCACGGTTGGTCAGTTTGCGTTCTGGCGGGAACGGTACGAAGCAGTTGCCGCTTCAAATAATCAGTCACGTGATGACAAGGAAAGATGTGTTTTCTACTACGCCCGCGCTTGTTTATATATAATAGTGAGAAGATAGTTTGTTTGTATATAATGGCGATAGGTAGTTTCACTACAGAATAAAAGAATGTTTGGCATGTGTGTCTCGTAGTGAAATTGTCTACTATGACCATGTGTTTTTTGTCTCCCGCCACGCGCTCTTCATAGATCCATTGTCGTTACTTCCAACGAAACCTCCAACGACGCAGATGATACTATCCGTCATTCCTTCTTAACCTTTCACACTCTAGTGTCATCCACATTCACTGACACCTTGAATAGAGAGCTCGAAAATATCCTCCAATAATTCAGGCCAGTCTTAGCTCTTTCAACAGCACAAAGATAACACATACATATATCAAAATATTTATCGCACCTTCAACGCCACCACGACCTCAAATATGGACAGTAAATAATTAGAATTCTTAAGGCCGCTAAGTAATGTTAGGCTTTACCATCACTAAGCATTTCTCTTGGCGAATGCATTGAAGAGAAAAAATTATAAAGGTTGGTTTCTCTCTCCAGAGCTAGAAAATTCTTCATCCCCCTTGAAAACTATTTTCTACGAAGTTCAGGTGATACCTATAATAGAGTACTACTCCCGCATCTGAGACAGTGCTTCTTGCACAAAGGTTTGATCGGCATGGAGTCTCGCACCAACACTCTTGCCACTTCTGACCCACCGATATTTTGTTTCTTCTCTTCTTTATTGGTCTCAGGTTTAATGCCAGTCAAGCATTCCCCGAGTCAGTTGCCTTTCCTTTTCTCATTTATTCATATTGCCTTCCTTTCAAATTCCATATTAACTATGCTCAGTCCTTCCCACCAAGAATGTCAGCATCATCCACTGCACTTATTTTTCCTATGGCCATTGATTTTCAACCATTCAAAAGGAACGTTAACAGTATTGATTTCATCAGCCCCAGTAGGTCTGCGAGAGCAATGGACACAATCCCTTCTATCTACCCGCCCCTCCACACACACGAAAATAGGTTATAAAATGAAGTGATCAGAATTCATAGTGGAAGATAAAATGTGTTGCGAATTGAATTCATGTTTACGTTTCGATCTTGCTGTTTTTCCTTTATTGTTCGGTTTTGGCCCCCTCGTTCATGTTACTTGTAAGCAAGGATGACTTGATAGCACGTACCGGCTCTTGCTAACCGCTTAAAAACAAGTGAAGGTTGGCGACAGGAAGGCATCTGGCCATAAAAATTCAACAACTTCCATTTGACTCATGCAAGCACGGAAAAATGGAGGATACATATCTTCTATCTTTTATTTGTATCTATCATTGAACTGCGGACATGCTAGAGCACCACCCTGAACGGTTTTAGTCGAACGAATCGACCCCATTACTTATTTTAAACTACACAGCCAATAAAATAGGGTGAAGTTTCATATATGTAATGTTTTTCTTCTTTATTTCCAATCCGTCTGTTTTTGTACAGTTCTTTCCATCGATCTGTTTTTGCATAGTTCCAATAGCAAAGCGCCAAATACTCAGGTGACTGGATTGATGCCATCCCTGTGGCTAATGTTGGTGGCCTACTCAGCTTGGACGAACTTCGTGTCTCCATTTCCCTCAGAGTGGGGAGTTGACGTATGCACGGGTTTGATCTGTCGCTGTGGAAGGCTCCTCGACTCCACAGGCCTCCATGGCCTTTCTTGCTGCCTGAATGCTGGTCGCTTTGCGCGCCACACATAGTTGAACCTGATACTCAAGAGGAGCTTGGCCCAGGCAAACACCCCCTCCATCTTGGAACCATCTGGATTGTCCAGATGTGATGGGAAGAGACCTGACGGTCTCACCCTGTGCCCCTGGTCGCAAGGCAGATGCCTTGTCTGGGATGTCACAGTTAGCGACTCCTTTGCTTCTTCTCACATCCTGAATGCTACGGTCAGGGCGAGATCCACAGCTTCTGCGGCCGAGCGGAACAAAAACCTGAAATACCGCGATCTGTCGGCCAACTACATTTTCCATCCTGTGGCGTTCGAGGCGTTTGGTGGGGTCGGACCACTAACTGCGAGATTCCTGTCTTCAATGACAACTCACCTTGCAGAGGTAACTGATGAGGCTCGTGAGGGCGTTTGGCTGTTCCAGTGCATCAGCCTCGCCATCACCCGCAGCAACGCTGCAAGCGTGTTTGGCGTATCTCAATAGCCATTAGAGAGGTTTCCCAGCGCCCCCTACTTTTCAACCCAAGGTGGTGAATTGTTTGGGT
Organism: Octopus bimaculoides; assembly: GCF_001194135.2. Taxonomy (NCBI): domain Eukaryota; kingdom Metazoa; phylum Mollusca; class Cephalopoda; order Octopoda; family Octopodidae; genus Octopus; species Octopus bimaculoides. Next base: position 137,111,336 of record NC_068983.1, on the reverse strand, counting down.
TTTTTTTTTCTTTTTTCTCTTTATTCTTTTTAATTTTTTTTCAATTTTGTAAAATTAGAGCATATGTTTTCTTCTGATATAAGAGGGAAATCAACTGCAATACATTATCCAAACAACTAAACAAGGGAGCATTAACATGTCAGAAACTATAAAAGTGCTGGGAGCCAATTAAAATTACGTTTGTAGTTGTTGTCTATGGGAAGTTGTTAGTATCACCGCTGAATCGTAATGGAAAACCATTACGAGAGAAAAGGACACCGTGAATGTTCCCTCCTCTCACGATGCTTCTCGCAGCGCAACGTGGCCGATTTAGAAAGAGGGTGAAAATCAACCTCAGTACTTGATTGTATTTATTGACGTCGAAGGATTTGAACTCAGTTGTAGAGAGCAGGAGCAAATACAGCAAGGCATTCTATCCGACGCTTTGACGACTCTGCCAATTCACCGCCACATATGTAATATGAGTTTAAAAAAACTTCAATGAATTGATATTATCCATACAATCAGTTGATAAAACCCCCGACTAACATCTTTAAAGTATAAATTATTAAAAAATAGAAGGGACGTAACTCCAATAAACCGGATTAACTGAAATGTTAAGTCTCGAATGAACACAGTAAGCAAGAGATTAAATTGGTAAACCACGACACACTTAATCTCCAGTCGAAACGATTTTACTTCACTTTTGTTGCTAACTTAGAAAAAGCATAAATAAAATCATAAGCTTTATATCTCGTTTTAAAGAAATCAATATATTTAATACGCTTTATCCAGCATAGCTATACTAGTAAATTATCTCAGCATAATCGTTACTAGGAGAGCAATTTTTTTTTTTTCGGCTGGGCAATTTGTATAATGTACTTCTTCAAATATTGCTCGTTTCTTTTACTAATTTTGTTGATGCAAAGGAATGTCAAATACTCCCCACCACTGAAAAGACACACCTTATAAAATTATGGTTCTCAAAATTGTTACATCCGTGTGATAATCTATAAATACTAAGTGGTCGGTCATCTTAGGTTACAACACAGTGGAATTGTGGTATTGAAAGCATTTTTTTCCTTACTGTTATTCACAAAAAATGGAATAAGTTTATGTGCCTTGAGAGACTTCTAACGTTTCAAACAGGACACTTGGAAAAGAGAAAGGCCCTGTCCAAACAAAATAAATTTAATCTATCTTTTAAAACTACTGAACTGATTTTTTGCCAACGTAAGACTGCCGGCATAACTACAGATTCCTGTCTCTCACCCAACTTTGGATGATCATAACTTTCAGAAAATGAATATTTTTTAATGAAATTTTCTACGAATATGTGTTATATCATGTAGATTCCGAGTATTTTGGGGACAAGTGTTTTAGGAGGGCGTGGGTGGGGAATTTCGGAAAATTCACCGGCGTCCACTTCAATTCGTCTCAACTTTCAAGAAAATAGATATTTTAAAATGAAATTTTCTACAAATATTCCTCGGACTATGTAGATTCCGAGACCATAGGAATTTTGGGGAAAACAATTGGGAGTTACTTTTGAGGATCGTTCCCCACTCGGGAGTGTTTCTGAACAAGTCCTTATTTGTTTCATTTTCTCC
>NC_068983.1:137103034-137106770 GCF_001194135.2 Octopus bimaculoides | reverse complement strand
GAGTACTGACTCGGATAATTCACACGATCCAGTAACTCGGGTGAAACACTGGAGTTTAAAGGTCAAGGTTCTCTCCCCCACCTCTGCCCGTTCGCCAGCGCGCATTTTTTTTCATATTCGTTTTTTCATATTCGTAAACATGTTGTTTTACACCTATTACACTATTTTTTTCTACATTTTTGTGACCGGTTGTCGATGTGGCGTTACTGGATCGTGTGAATTATCCGAGTCCTCACCTTTGTCACAAAAATTGAAAAAAATGTAGTGTAGTAGGTGTAAAATAATGTGTAGTAAACGAATACGAAGAAAAGAAAAATTCGCCGTCGCACGGGGAGGTGGTGAATGGACTCGGAACATTCCCGATGTGAATTTTCAGAGTCCTCTGCCCCGCCCCCCATTCACCAGCCCGCATTCTTCTTCATATTCGTTTACTACATGTTGACTCAAATCTTAAAGATGCCTACCACAGCAGAAAACAAATGATACAATTGTTTTCTCTCGAAGCGAATGCCTTTCGGAAAAAGTAAGCACCTGGTAAATTAAGTCAAAAATGCAGTTTCGAGTTCACCTTTTTTTCATGGCGTGAAGCGGATGATAGAGAAAATATCCTGCTGGAAAGAACATTAGTCTGTTATAGTAACCCTTTCTGATGACATTGCTGGTACCTGGATGGACTAAAGTTATGTTGAATAAATGTTTTCGAAAAGAAACTCAACGAAACTCCTGCAGTCTATTTCAACCCCATAAACCTGTGATTTGCACTCCTATATCCCTTAACTACCCGATCGTTTTATTGTTAGAATGAATGAACAAAACGAAAGTAAAAATAGAGATGAGCCTCATTCATACCTAGCTGAGTCGTTATTTTTACTGTACTTTATGCATGTATGCATAAGCGCTTTTATAGATACTGTCTTCTGTATCAGAATTACAGCCTGGTCATCAAATATACTCTATAGAATACAAATCTATTCTGTAGGAAACTATCGTGACAGTTATCATTGGTATTACAGACAAATATCTTGTAGATTATTGTCCCAAATATGAAATCCATTGACAATAGCTAGAAAATATTACATTATTTCAAACTCCCAAAATAAACTATACAAACCTTTCTATTTAACAAACTTGTTACTATTCGGTATAGAAAAAATACTTCTTTGTTTCTTTATTGCCCACAAGGGGCTAACGAAGAGGAAACAATACAAAGACATGCGAGGACATAGAAATACAAAAATACTTCTTTCCAAGGTGTACTATTAACTAAATTTGACAAAAATTTCACGCTTTCTAAAAAAAAAAAAAAGAGGATCGTTTTTGTTAACATTTCAATTTTCCCGTGCTATGCTAATTTTATGTCTATTTAGATTTGCATATTGACTGTTTAACATATTGAAACAACAATTTAATGTGAAATTAAGATAGGAGCTGCGTTCGCCGATGCTTAAGAACAATTGTTTCAATTTTTCCCTTTAAATAATAATGGCACACAATCTACTATCTTGCTTAAAAAGACGAAAATCCGATCGATATGCGATGTAAGTGTTTAATTATTGTTACTAATTTTATAATGACTCGACAACTTCATACATCCTGCACATTGTAATTTTCTTTAAACTTCTCGGGAAGAATCCGTTTGGGGTCATAGGAATGTAAAAATTATTTATCTCAGTAAGTTTGTGAGTTCCTGCTGACCCGACCCAACAATCTGATTTGCATTTTTCAACTTAGTCGTTTCACAGACTATTGTCTCTCAAAAAGCTATTATTATAACTCTTAAGATAGAAAATACATTAGAGCTGTAACTTTAAAAATTGTTTCTTATTTTCTCGTCGGTAATTTGAAATATTTTTCGTAATATTTTTGTATATAATACTTTATTCCTATCAAATCTTATTCAAAATCTTAAAAGGACGTTCAATGGATTTATCAATCCCTCTATCAAAACAAGATAGATTTTGATTTGGAATCCATCGGCGTTATATTATCCCGTTGTTTAACTTGACATTCTAGACTTGAAATGTTTACATTCATTCCTAGAAGACAATTTTTATGAAAGGTACGTTTATTTTCTAACCTAGATTGTTTTTATTCTTCCTGCTGTCTTCCCTAGCTTAGACACTAGATTGAAGAGTTCTTGTGGAGGAAAAGTGTGAGAATCTTGGATGATTTTGCATTAATTTACTTTCTCTCTCTCTACAAGTCCTTTTCCTTCCCTACGATAAGAAAAAAGATTTTGGCACTCATTTGTCATCATTCTTAACTTCTGTTATAAAAATAGTTGTTGCTTGATAAGATTTTAAAATCTGAATCTGCTGGTAAATGATGGGTTGTGGTTTAATAAAACAGAATAAACTTGATGGCATAGGACAACTAAAAGGATTAAACCTTTCGTAATTTAAAACTTAAGCAGAAGAGTTACTCTCAGGAATCGAAACTGAATTGTAGAATTGGTTCGCAAGCAACTATTTTTTTGCTCTACTATACTTGACAAATGGTGTTATAAAATCACAAAAAAAATTTCTACAACCTATTGAAATTTACAAATAGCGAATCGTTAAATTTTATTTTTAAGAAACATTTCTACATGTAAAGACTGAAATTTTGTTTGTAATTCCAAGCGTTTCAACTTTAAACTCCTAAACTTTTCCTAGTAAAATTTCAATCAAGTATTTATAGGAGACTAACTAAAGGCTATCTGGGCGTTTTCCCCTATTTTCATCTTTTAACAGTTATAACGATCTCCAAGTTTTTCTATCATAAATTCTTGGCTATATCAATTATGTCGTAAAGAAATAAAAACATTGGTTTTCTACCTACAGCACCAAGTCTGTCAGTCAGTCATTATCTTCATTCTCCAAATAACGACAGCTCTTTCTTCATTCCAGCTTCTCCCAATTTAGCTTTATAGGTTTTCTAATACGGATTTAAAACCTCAAATTTTATTATAGCTGTTGAAGTCAGGACGTTGCATGAATTATCAACAACGAAAGTCATGAAATTAGAAACCGAGTTACGGATTAAATCTATAAGAGTTTATTCGATTAACGTTGAATGTCAATTGAAGCCAGTTGAGAATAAAGTTCAAAATCAACAAGCATTCGCGCTTCTTTCCCTATGACATGAACGCTGGTGTGTTTAAAATGATTTTTGCTTTTATTTGTATAATTTTGCGGCGGTTTGGCTGAATCGTTAGAGCATCGGACAAAAATTTTTTTTAAAAACCTTACAGTATTCGTTCGGCCTAGTTCTATTTTGCTTTTTCGTACCACCAGCGTCGGTGGAAATTATGTTAGGAAGAGTCAATGTAATTGACTGGGCCCTACTCCTCAAAAATTGGTAGTTTATTGCGTAAGTTAGGAACCATTGTACCTATAATTAGAAAGGCAGAATCGTTGGAGCATTAGACGAAACCTCTGACGTTGATTGTGATTATTTATACGTTCTGATTACAAATACCGCTGGGGTCACCTTTGCTTTTCAACCCACTTCGGCAATTCTTTTCTTTTATTTTTTTACACGTTTCAGTCATTTTGACTGTGGCCATGCTGGAGCACCGCCTTTAGTCGAGCAAATCGACTCCAGGACTTATTCTTTGTAAGCCTAGTACTTATACTATCGGTCTCTTTTGCCGAACCTCTAAGTTACGGGGACGGAAACACACCAGCATCGGTTGTCAAGCGATGTTGGGAGACACACACACACACACACACACACACACACACACACATATATA
>NC_068983.1:137101094-137102408 GCF_001194135.2 Octopus bimaculoides | reverse complement strand
CACAGTTATGCTTTCCTCTCAAACTGTACTTTCTACGCATTTCGATCGAATCTCCAACGAGTTAACACGGGATCCAGTGGATGGAAGAGACTGTTTACAGGGGTCTGGATGGCAGCAATTTCAGGCTCTTGAGTGCTAAAATGATGCCTGTAGCTGATTGGGTTGGGGCAAAAGCTGTTTAAGGTTAGGATTTTTGTTACACCGAAAACGAGTACGTATTCATTATCTCCGCTGTAAACTTCATATAATCAAGGTATCCTTGGCTTGAAGACCAGCTTGTGGTCTTCTACCCTTCGTTTGGATAATTTACTACTTCCGAGGTTCCGCTATCTATGAACCCTATGTAGCCTGAATTTTTATCTACTTTATTCCCTAATTTTTTTTAATGTTTATTCACATGTACAACAACCTCTGTTGCTAACCATGAACTATAAAAAAGTACCCAGGTCGATTCATTCGACTAAAACAACTTGTTCAAGACGGTGCCCCAGCATGGCTGCAGTCGAATGACTAAAACAAGTAATAGATAGAAAATAGGTACGCATTTTAAGAACCTTGTGTGCACACATACTTTTTCTTTTGTGTGTTGTAAAACGTGTGTTCGCATACATAGATTACAAGGAACATTGCCCCTTTGGGCGCGTTAACAAAGTACCAAATTTATTCGACTAACTGCTGAAAGTTTTGTTATCGTATCTGTCTAAAAAATTCTCGTTTATTTTATTCTTGTACACTTCCTTTAAATCCTAGCGAAACAAAAGTATCGTTCCATCTCTCTTCATTAAAAAAAAAAAAAAAAAAAAGCTTCGAGTTGAAATATGAACAAAGGCGTTCCAGTTGAGACTACTCCATTCTTCTGCATTATCAAATATCCAACTCTTTTGAGGCAGTAGCATGTAATTTAAGGGAAACTGAAACCCTGTGATTCTGGTAAATAAGAAAATAAGTTATAGGAAAGTTGGTTATACATCATTAGATGTATACCTGACTTTCCTATATAAAATTAAAGAATATAACGGAACGCTGAACTCCGGACTATCAACTTAAACAACATTTATTCTGGTGGTAAATATATACATCTTTAGCTCTTGTTGTTACAGCTTCTGTGTGTGTGAGCATAGTTGTTGGGACGTTGTTATGTAGATGTGAGCGAGCTGTCGAGTGTAAGTCCGAAAGATGGAGAGTGACAGCTATACACGTAAAGAGACTGTCTCCAGGTTGGAATGTTGGAGACACTGCTTGACACATCCATGCTCATGGTCGGCCGACCGAGAAAGAGAGAATTAAGCGGGAAAGCTTGCTTGTTTAATTCCA
>NC_068983.1:137100149-137100764 GCF_001194135.2 Octopus bimaculoides | reverse complement strand
GGCTTGTTGCTCTATTAGGAATTATGATTTAGGTTGCAGAATTGCATGTACAAGGATAGCACTGGACAAAATGCCTTGTGGTTGGTTAGCCGGGTCATTTCTAATTGAATCGACCTTTAATCCTTTTTACTATAGGCACAAAGCCTGAAATTTAAGGGAGGGAGCAACTTGCAAACATCTATGTCAGTGCTCAACTGGTACTTATTTCATCGGCCCCAAAAGGAGTGAAGGAAAAGTCGACCTCTGTGGAATTTGAACTCAGAACGTAAAATCGGCCGAAATGCTGCAAAGCATTTTGCCTGGAGTGCTAAAGATTCTGAAAGCTCGCCACCTTGAACAGTCCTGTAATCAAAAGCACTCTAGCCATGACCATCCTACATTTTCTGATACAGCTATTAGGTTGTCAAGGTTGTTGTTGCTCCTCTCATCAATATCATATTTTACCATTTCATCTCATTTGTGTTTCTGTCCAGCCTGCATTGCTTCTATCTTTGTACTGCCCTTGTGGCAAATTTTATGAAATAAAGTTCTTGGGGAATTTTTAATTTTGGTTTTAAATGCATTTTCAAATTAATTTTCGTTAAATTACTTTGACTTTATATATCATTTTAAAGA
>NC_068983.1:137094639-137098763 GCF_001194135.2 Octopus bimaculoides | reverse complement strand
ATACAATTTTCTGTTTTGGGTCCCTGAAGTGGAGCTGCAGGATTGCCTGCAGGCAGCAAGGGACCTGATAGGGAATCATGGACAATGAAGCCTAGCACTTCAATTTATGTGATTATGACTGTTTAAAAAAAAGAACAGTGTTTTCGAGGGGCAATCGATCGGCGGATGTCGTTGCTCCTCTCATCAATATCATATTTTGTTATCATTTCACCTCGTTTGTGTTTCTGTCCAGCCTGCATTGCTTCTATCTTTGTACTGCCCTTGTGGCAAATTTTATGAAATAAAGTTCTTGCGGAATTTTTAATTTTGGTTTTAAATGATGTATTTTCAAATTAATTTTCGTTAAATTACTTTGACTTTATATATCATTTTAAAGACCGTTTTTTTGCTCTATCTTATTGTGTTACTCTTTCTTTTTGAATAATTAGGCCATTTTTTCCGGAACGTTCAATACATGGACAAAAAGCAAATTCGCACAATTTTCTTATTCCAGTTCAAGCTAAGCCAAAAAGCTGTTGAAACAGCTTGCGATATCAATGATGCATTTGGCCCAGGAACCACTAATGCACGTACAGCATAATGGTAGTTCAAGAAATTTAGTAGCGATGACGAGAGTCTTGAAGATAATACATGTAGTGGTTGACAACGATCAACTAAGAGCCTTAGTGGAAGCCAATCCATGCAAAACTGTTTGAGAGCTTGCTTCTGAATTAGACATAATGTATACACCAATTTCCAGCCACTTGAAAGAGATTGGAAAAACAAAAATACCTGAGAAATGGGTGCTGCACGAATTGAACGCCAACCAAAAAAATGCCGTTTTGAAGTGTCGTCTTCCCTTCTTTTACGCAACAAGAATGACCCATTTCTTGACCAGATTGTGACTTGCGATGAAAAGTGGATTCGTTACGACAACCGGCGACACTCAGCTCAGTGGTTGGATGTCGACGAAACGCCACACCACTTCCCAAAGCCAAAGTTGCAGCAAAAGAAGGTCATGGTGACTGTTTGGTAGTCTGTGGCTAGTCTCATCCATCACAGCTTTTTGGATCCAGGTGAAACCATTATGGTGTAGAAGTACTGTCAGCAAATGGATGAAATACATAAGAAACTCCTACAACAGCCAGCATTGGTCAATAGAAAAGCACCAATTCTTCTCCATGACAATGCTCAGCTGCACGTTGCACAACTGACCCTGCAAAAGTTGAATGAATTGGGCTACGAAACTCTGCCTCATCTGCCATACTTTGCAGACCTCTCCCCTACTGACTACCACTTTTTCAAGCATTTCGATAACTTCCTGCATGAGAAAGGCTTCAAAAACTAAGATGATGCCAAACACTACTTCAACGACTTCATTGCCACCAGAATGCAGCTACTGGCATAAATAAACTTGTTTTACGTTGGCAAAAGTGTGTTGATTCTGATGGTGTTTATTTTGATTAATAAAGTTTTGTTTGAGCAGAGATATGTGCATCTGAATTTAAAGGTTAAAAACTGCAAGAACTTTCTTGACAACCTAATATCTTTAAGATTGTTGTTTGTGATTCAGCTGCTAGTTCTAGCGAGTCTAATTTACTACAAAGTGGTTACTTCGCTGGCTCATGCGTTAACTGAATTTAGTTGCAGCTGCTGCTCAAATAAGTGTCAGTTTACTAAAGTTTTGTCGTATACACTGTTTCCACGAACACCACTTAGCAGGTCAATCTTGCCGACCTACTTCATTTGGCTGTACTCTTGGGTAGTTACAGTTCACTGCTGCAGGACCAGCAGAACTGAAGGAAGGAAGTGTTTTAAAAACCTCCTTAAAGAATTACAATTCATCCAGCTGACTTGCTGTTAGATTTACTACACTTTTGAAATTATTCAAGACTGCCCCAGCATGGCTGCAGTCTAATGACTAAAACAAGTAAAAGATAGGAAATAGGTACGCATTTTAAGAACATTGCAATGGAAGGTGCTTGTCTTCTCTTCCATTACGTTACAGTTCCCACGTTTACTATAACACAAAAAGAGAAAGAAAGAGAGGGTTATCAATTTTAAATTCATTCAGTTCCTACTCGACAAGTTGGAAATATAATTGAATGATTGCTGAGCTTTCGTTATTTTGTAATGGAGATGTGCCACCCGTAAACAATAACTTCTAACGCTAAATTAGACTGGGAGATGTTGACACAGACCAGAAGTTTATCACGTTTAACCTAATACATTAATTTGATTCTTTTCTTTAAAATTCCATTCACATCTATGGCACACAAAAGGAAGTGCTTTACTTTATCGACTCCAGAAGAATGAAAAGCTGAACTGACAGCAGTGAAATTTGAACTGAGAACATAAGAGGCCGTCACTTACGCATATCATTTTGTTTTGACACTCTAACCACTTGTCTCCAAGCTATATTCCATATGGCAAACTAATGAAACTTTCAATATATTGCTTATTGCAGTGAACTGCACTTCTCTCTGGTATCTGTTTGACATTTTAGGAAAGTCTCTGCCAGTAGATAGTTTTTGTCGGACAATCAGTAGCAGACTCGAATAGCAAAAGACAAGAATCCAAATTAAACTTGTCTTGATTTAAAAAACATAAAAACTCTTCTACTGTAGCACCAGGCTAACCAAAGCCTTGAGTGGATTTAGTTGTCAGAAACTGAAAGAAAGTGTGCATATACATTTGTGCTTCTCCAAAAATCACTGAGCTACAACCGCTGATGTTACTTCTGTCCATTGCGTCTTTAAAGATGCAAAGCCAGCAGATGATTTGTAGAATAAGAGATTCCTTACTTGAAAAACAGGAAGGGCATCTGGTTGTAAAACAATATCTCAGTAATATATATATATCTGTGAATTGTGTGCATCTTGCAAGTCACTTGGCAACCTTACTGATCTGCAACCTTTGTGAGTTGGCCTGGCATTTTGCCACCATCTCCATTCTGCTGTCTCCCACCCTCCCTCTCTCTCTCCTGTGCTTCCCTCAGGTTGGGCAAGCGTGTATTTCCTTTGTGGTAGTACACCTGTTTCTGTCATCCTGATCTCTCTCTCTCCAGCTAAGCAACCTTGTACTTCCTCTACAAGACCTCTGTCTCACTATAACCTTTCATCATCCAAAAAAAGATCACCTCTTCCAATGTCCCCTCCCCTCTTGAAAGTTTTTTTTTGTCTTGCAAGTACTTGGTGACCCTATCAGTGCACATGCCACTAAAAAGCACCCACTCCACACTGTAAAGTGGTTGGTGTTCAGAAGGGCATGCAGCTGTAAAAACCTTGCCAAAACTGACCTCACATGCTTGTGCCACATAAAAAGCATTAAGTCCATTCGGCTGAGTGTTTGGTGTTAGGAAGGCCTTCCAGCTGTAAAAACAGTCACAGAAGTCTGGTGCAGGCTTCTACATGGACGGCTCTTCTGAAACCATCCCACCCATGCTAGCATGAAAGGCAGACGTTAAACGATGATGTATATATATATCTATTTATATTATAAATTCTGTTCTGTATGTGTGTTAAAGATTTTGACAGCTGTATTTTTCCACTGACATTCCCCAAACTGGGAACATAATTTACTTACGTTCCAGGGATGGTTTTAGACTCTTAAAATTTTTCACGTAATGAGTAACAGGGCCTGGGGGTGCAGAAAACCTCTATTCCGGGGTTACTTAGAGAAGGGAGGTAAGACTTTGCAAAGTGGCTTACAGAAACTGATTGTCTCCCTTACATACATTGGGCATAAAAAAAATTCTTAATATTGTATTTTACATTAGATAAAAATATTTTCTTCCGACTTTCATATATATATATATATATATACGTCAATACATATATACACACATATATATATATATACACACACATATGTATATACACACATATATATATACACATATATATACACACATATATATACATGTATATATGTGTGTATATATGTATGTATATATATGTATGTATATATATATATGCATATATATATGTATGTATATATGTATACTCTTTACGCTTTTTACTCTTTTACTTGTTTCAGTCATTTGACTGTGGCCATGCTGGAGCACTGCCTTTAGTTGAGCAAATCGACCCGAAAACTTATTCTTTGGAAGCCTAGTACTTATTCTATCGGTCTCTTTTGCCAAG
>NC_068983.1:137088448-137094539 GCF_001194135.2 Octopus bimaculoides | reverse complement strand
TGATTTATTATTAGTGTCTGTGTATATGTATGTCGAAATATATTAGTTTGTATATATATAATTAAATATTGTGTAGATACAATATTTTATTGTATATTTATTAATATTTTATATGGTGTGTACGTGTGATTGTGTGTGTATATATGTAATGTACGCACAGAGAAGCGTGAATGTGTATATATACCTATGTGTGTGTATATATATATATATACTTTATTTAAAAGCAGCAGAAATATAACGAAAAAACCGTTACTCTGAGTTTCACGTTCCCGTTCATCGGACAGTTTTGTTAGATGAACGGGAACGTGAAACTCAGAGTAACGGTTTTTTTGTTATATTTCTGCTGCTTTTAAATAAAGCATATTACTCTACCTCTGATATTTGAGTACTCTTTTTTCCACCTTGTTGCACATTTCATGTGCTTACTCCGGTATATATATATATATATATATATATATATATATATATATACATAAGCGTGTATGTATAACCACATTGAATATGTATGTATATTTTTTACAGAGTCATGTTTTTCCCCACCCTTTCTTTCGTTTTTAGTTGTTATTCAGACAGCACTCATTAAATATTGGATATATACGGAAATGAAATTAACCGCAAGTAGTTTGTTTACAAACGTTCGCGTACACACATACATGACGTGACATACACACATTTGCTGTACGTGTCTATATTTGTGCGTCTTTGTTGATGTTTTCTTCAACCTGTTGATACGTGGTTTATTCACCACAGTCTAGAGCCGGAAATCTATATAAGGAAAATAGAGGATCGTGAATATGTGTAAAATGCCGGGGAATCCGGCCAGACATTGGCTGTCGTATATCCGCCTTTATTGTTTCGAGAACGTCTTGTTGATGTAAACAAGAGCCGATATTTGTAACGATTCCTTTGATAAGTGAGTAGTGTGTGTTGTAGATAACATGACCAACAACTGCAGGCTATTCTCCCGTTTTCTTTCTCCGTCTTACTGTTCATTACATTTACTACGCTGTTGATCGGATTATCATTTGTTTTTCAACATTATATTTGGAATCTATTTATTAATGTCGATCTTTCAGGACGTGGGACATTGTTTTCTTCATGGTCACTCATACACTCACTACGTTGCATGTCCCATGACGAGTGACCTTTTAGTTAAAAAAGACTGTTTTTATTTTCATTAATCGGGGGAAAAGAAAAGAAAATTTATTAATACTGATGTATATCATGATTTTTATCGAGAATATAATGGACGGAAATGTTTGTATTTACTGAACCAAGGTATCTTTGTTCGACCAATAATGGAAGAATCGATCTCGTGATAAAAGAATTGTAAATTTCTTGGACTGTGCAGGAGTAAACTGTATCAGTCGTAAAAATCCACGGGATTCTCAAATAACAGTAGCAGATGTGGTAATGCTAATAATAAGCTGATATTCAAATGAGTTAAAATGAATTGTCTGGAAAGCACTGGTACCTTACACAACAGTAGCCCTCTCATAGACCCCGACTTATTTTATCGCTACATTGATCTCATGACAAACCATTTAGGTTCTAAAATTTCCAGAAAACGAAAGTCCCTTGGCAGGATAAGGTTTGTTGATGTAAATTCTTCTTCGGCTATTTCTTGCTTTCCTTCTTTTGCTTTTTTGTTTGTTCGTTCTTTATATTTTTTCTCATTTGGAAAAAGTTAGTGTGAAAATTATTGCTGTTTTTGTCAGCTTGAGTATAAAATGTTTGATCTGGGATCTTAGGCGCATTGGCCCATTTAGCGTCATTCACACGTACAATGTATGGACACGCTGTATATATGTGTATATTTGATGTGGATTTGTTGCTGTTAAATAATAAACATTATTCAAGTATGATTGAATATATCTGCAGCACAAAAATAACAGAAAAAGCAGGCAGGACAACATAAATAATATTTTCTTTATAAGGGTATGCACTAAGATTGATTGACTAAATGTGGCTTGCATCATTATGACTTGGATTGGAAACGAAAACAGAAAAGATGTTGATGTATCGTGAGATTTTTGTTTTAGTGTGGTTTGCAAATGAAAGATAAGACTTGAAGAGTTTTACTCGTAATTGAGTTGTTGCAGTAACCATGGTGAACACAATTTCAGTGGTGTACTTTATCGATAACCCTAGAAGTGCAGTCTGGTCTGGCTGAGAGTCATTAAGTACTCTATAATGAAAAGTACTGGTTGTATAGGATGTAATGTGGAGCCAGCGTATGTTGTGGGGTTTTTTTCTTCTTCTAAGTCTGTTCATGTGATAGGTTCTGACAGTTTCAATGGAAATAAGGTAGACTGTCGGTTTCAATTTCTTTTGATATATTTTAGTTGTCAATATAAAAACATAACAAAGAGTTTGGGTGAGAGAAAAAGAGAGAATAAGGTGAAAGTGATGGTGGCTGTAGAATGTTAGTAATGTGCTTATGTTTTTAACTATTTGTGGATTGGAGGACGTCTAGTTGCAGGAAGTGTGTTGGAGCTGATTGCATTCAGTCATTTGAGCCAGTGAAGGAGAGTATGTGTAGTTACTTCAAGTACTCAACAAAAAAACTTAAGCTTTTCCCTGTTTTTTAATCCATATTTTAAAGCTCTAAATATTAGGATAGCAGATTACAATAAACAGTGGATGACTATATCTAGAATACTGATAGAAAATCCAATATCAATCCAACATTCATACATCTTTATAAATAGTATTTTGAGAGTGTGTGCAAGTGAACCTGTTTTTATTTATACCATCAAGGGATGAATGTCTATGCAAATTGTTGCTATATTGTATTTTCCTTGTACAAATGCAATATGTCTACATGAAATTGTAGTTCATGAACTTGATCTCTTGACCACCACGTGTTATGCAATATCTATTATGGCTAAAGTACAAACGTTTCAGTGTTATTTCAATCATCACCATCCTATTCAAAGCTTGACATTTTTTTTTTAATCTGTTGTATGTTGATGAAACATTATCTAAGTGGTGTGCTGGCAGAATTGTTAGCACAGCAAACAAAATTCTTAAATTGTAAAGAGCCACAAGAAATGCCATTGAGTCCAATTTTTGTTTGGGTCCCTTTGTCTTTCACTCCAGGGTCAATAAACTAAGTAACTAGTCAAGTGCCGGAGCCAATGTAATCAGTTTGCCTCCTCTCTTCAAAATTGCTGGCTTTGTGCCAAAATTATAAACCATGTTTATCTTTGTGCTTTTGCTGTCCAGCAGCACAGATCAGTGTCTTGGACAATGTTTACTTTTGTCTTTGAGTTTTCCTACTGTAATATGTGAGCAATACCTAGTTGCTTATTTACAATATGTTGTGTGTATGTAATTCCTAATATTTTAGTTATGCATTTGTCTACATCTCTAAACTTTCCCATGGTATCTAATATGAGGTTTGTTTGCTTTCAATTCACATATAAATCCTTATATCTGGATAGTGTCTGAATTTCTTTTAGAGAGATAGTCATCTTTCAGAATTGATATATTAGTTAAGATTTCTCTTCTTGATAACTGATTGTCTTTGACAATATTGTCAAATGATCTGCCTTAATCTATATGAATTGGCATGTTCCAAAGAGTGATAACTTTGTCATTCTTTGAGACTTTGTCTTTATTTTTATTCCAGCACTTCCTCCAACAGCAACAACCTTTTTTCACTCTTCGGTACACACAAAGGGTTTTGGCATGTCCATCAGCCTTTTAGAAATTTTATATTAAAAAGACCCAACAAATATTGTTTTCAAACTAAATTACATGAACACATTACACTTTTCATCAAAGGAATATACATGCCCTCTGAAGTGTGAAACAGTAGTTGAGAATGTTTCGTTTGTACCATATCTTTGCTGTGTGTATTTTAATTCTAACATGGTTTCCAATGTATGGTAGGTGTGTGCGTGCATGCATAGATGATTATTGCTCCATCTTCACAAATACTTGCTGTTTCCCTGTGCTTCATCATTGACTGTACCATTTCTGACTTTCTAGCCATCACCTCTCAGTTCTGTTGCAGATCTGCATGGTTTGAAGTATAGGCGACAAACAAAAGTGTCCCTCTCCTTGAACGATGCTTTGGCAACAACAAGAGGTCCCTCACTCTCAGTGGCTTTACTTCGCGCGCTACACTTGCATGCACACACACACACGCGCATGCTTCATATAGTCTCTTTTGGTTAAGACCGAGTAGCTAAAAACAAAATGATTTGTTTCTTAAAAACCTCCACGGTTTTTCAGTTACTTTTTTGTCTGCTATTAAATATTTTTAGTAGGTTTTTGGTCTTGCACCACAATCAGAAACTCCAAGTCTCAGCCATTGTTTTTTTTCTTTTTCTTCTTATCATTAATAAACTACATGCATGATACTGCAGTCAGCTGACCTGTCCAAATGTTCTGCTCACACTTATTCCTTTAGTACTGATTCAGCAATATTTGTTAAGTGAATATTACTGACTTGCAACTTATGTTGAACAGCTATTAACATATGTAGGATGGACCAGGCTATCAGCCAAGTCCAACATGTAGATTCCCCCACATACACATACATCTTTAGTTTAGCTTAGAAGTGCAGTTCTCTTCTGTCTAGTAGCTATGATAGATATGGTGAGGAGATTGAATGGTGGAAAAGATCAAGATTATTGAAGAGAGATGCTTTCCTCTTTGGTCAATCCTTCATGAACTTTCAAGTTCCACTTCGGGAGATACTACTTTCCAGTAAATTTGCTAATCTCAGAACCTGCCTGTAGGCTGGAGAATACAGCTGGGAGAGGATATCTACTCTTGATAGCCAATCATCTTAGATCTGTGGGGGTTCATATTGGGTGGGACATCTCATTTCATCCATTTTTGTATACTTTATTTTTTAGGCTTGTTTTTCCATTATTTTGCATAATCCTCTTTTTTTTATTTATCTTTGCAATGTTCTTTCATGCATTGCTTTTATGGCAAATAAATGGTTACTATTTTATCGTCGTGGTTAATGAGGAAAGTATTCTAACAAGTTTAAACTGCATGAAAAAACAATTTTTAGAATTACTTTCATTTGAGTAGTATTTGAATATTTCAATGTCTGTCATACAGTATATATATATAACAACAAAAAAGGCTGTTAGATAACTTTTTTCCTATTTTGGTGTGGCTGTTCTTCCCAACCACATTATGGTTTTGGGTTCAGTCCCCCTCCATGGCATCTTCAGCTAGTGTCTTCTGCTAAAGCCCCAGACTTGAGTAGATTTGGTAAATGGAAACTGAAAATCTCTTTCTCTCTCTCTCTCTCTCTTTCTCTTTCTCTCTTTCTCTCTCTCTCTCTCTCTCTCTCTCTCTCTCTCTCTCTCTCTCTCTCTCTCTCTCTCTCTCTCTCTCTCTCTCTCTCTCTCTCTCTCTCTCTCTCTCTCTTTCTCTCTCTCTCTCTCTCTCATGAAGTGTTTCATTCTTTTCTGTGTGAACACGTCTTGCTATGGTGGAAATATTACCTTGGAAACTGACAAATGTTGATGACAGGAAGGGCATCCAGCTGTAGAAAATTTGCTTCAATGAACTCCATCTCACCCATGCAAGTGTGGAAAAGTGGACGTTAATATCATGATGATGATACAAGTATAACAGTAATGTGTAAGATTCATGAAGTCAAAAATCATTAAGGTGAATGCATTTCCAGGAAGTTTAAACGTGTAGAAAGAAAAATCCAATCCTGTTCCCCCCACCCACAAAATTTGAAGCGAAACACATGACATTGGAAGAAATGTATTTCTATGGTAAAAAAAAAACACTTGAAATTGAGAGGGGTTCTAATAATATGTTTGACAAAAACAACACGCACTCATGCGCACATGATCTCTCTCTCTCTCCCTCTCTCTCTCTCTCTCTCTCCCTCTCTCCCTCTCTCCCTCTCTCTCTCTCTCTCAAAAACACATACACAGTGTTGCCAGACAAAAGTCACTTTGTATTTCTTAATGAAATAGAGCTTTCAATAGATCAACTTTAGATATGACAATTGTTTTATTTTTGCTTTTTGATTCACATCAAATCTTTTATGTACATTATATAACATTCTTATCTTTCCCTTCATTTTTATATAGTTTTGTCT
>NC_068983.1:137083053-137088438 GCF_001194135.2 Octopus bimaculoides | reverse complement strand
TTGCAGTATTTCTTCCAGTTTCATGTTCTGAGTTCAAATTCTGCCACAGTCAGCTTTGCCTTTCATCCTTTTGGGATCAATGGAATAAATACCAGTTGAGTTCAAATTTCACTGAGCGGTGACTTTGCCTCTCATCCTTTTGGGGTCGATAAATTAAGTACTGGGTTTGATGTAATCGTGGAGTCACCATGATTGTAAGATTGTGGTTTCGATTCTTGGACCGGGCGACACGTTGTGTTCTTGAGCAAAACACTTCATTTCACGTTGCTCTAGTCTACTCAGCTGGCAAAAATGAGTAACACTGCGATGGACTGGCGTCCCATCCAGCTGGGGAAAACATACGCCATTGAAACCAGGAAACTGGGCCCATGAGCCTGGCTAAGCTTTAAAAGGACACATTTATTTTTTATATTTGATGTAATCAACCCCTCCCACAAAGTTAAGGCCTTGTACCTATAGTAGATAGGATTATTATTAACCTGCATGTGTAAGCGAATGCAGAGTATTGTAGTTACTCGTCTTTGTCTCTGTGTTTTCAAAATTACTGGAAAATGGCTGAACGGATTTTCACCAAATTTGGCAGGAATACTTATTGGTTGAGTGGCTCAAAGTGATGAAAATTTGGTTTATCTCCGAACATACATTGATATGTGACTCTGTGTGTGTGTGTGTGTGTGTACAGTGATGGATTTGAGGGTTTCTTTTATTTATGAGTTGATTTCTTTATTTCACTGGAGTATAAATAACTATAATGGTGATACTTAAAAAAAAAAAAATCAAACTTACAAATTTCCCAGGAAGCAAGTTTAGTCAAACACTTACAAAGCTTAATTCAGTTCAATTAAAAAGCTTGGGTAAGCAATGCATTGTTAGCTACACTATAATCTCAGAAAATATTTATCTGTGCACAGGGTATGCATTGCTTCTCCGATGCCTTTTTTTAACATTATTATTGCAATGAATTGGCAGAAGCTTTGAAGAAAAAGCCTTATGGCATTTGTTCCAGCTCTGATTAAAAACCCTGCTGAGGTCACCTTTGCATTTCATCATAATGGTGGTTGATTAACTAAAGTATCTGCCCAGTACTAGGGTCAATTTGATTGACAAACTCATTTCCCCCAAAATTTCTGACTTTGTAGTTATATTAAAAACAATTATCATTAGGCTGGCTAACAGAGCTCTTAGTGCATCAGAGAAAATGCTTAGCAGCATTTTTCAACTCTTTATGTTTTGTGTTCAAATTCTGCCAATTTTTGCCTTTCATCCTTTCAGGGTTGATAAAAGAAGTCTCAATTAAACTTTGGGATTGATCTAATTAGTTTTCTAAACAATTATTGGCCTTGTGCCAAAATTTGAAACAACTATTATCTGATGGTATGCACAAATGTTACATTTGTAATCACTATCCTTAATCCTAGATCACAACCATTTTCCTTAGATATTGAGGACCTGAACAATCCTTGCTGTTCCTAATAGAGCAAATTTCTGTAGTAATGTGATCTTGTAGTTACACCAATCTTAAGAAAATTACTAAGACTTTTTATTTAGGCGGTGGATCAGCAGAATAGTTAGGCATTGAATAAAAAACCTCGTGGCATTTGTTTTGGTTCTTTAAGCTTTGATTAAAATCTTATCTTTCATCTCTCTGGGCTTAATAAAACAAGTACCAGTCAAATACTGGAATGATATAAATCAACTATCCCCTCTCCCAGATTTGTGACCTTGTGAGACCATTGATATCTATACTCTCATCTGGTTAATTGACTATGAAATATACACACTTACCCTTACCAAAATCCATTCATGTGTTTCATGAGAATGTTATAACTGTCTTGATGTTGTGAATATAGATTACAACTTAAGGTTCTTGACTAAAAAAGTGTAGATATTTGGTTCTTAGCTATGTTATTCATATGGCTATCAACTAGTTTAGAACATCAAGTTCACCATCCATTATCCTTTTAAAAAGGTTTAGAGCTTCCCTATAATGGAATAACCATTAAAAGCTGATCTCCATCACCTTGAATCTCTTTCTTCAGTGACCACCAGTACAGCTTCCACAGAACTAGATCTCCTGGTGACCTATTTCTTATGTCATGCACCATTAATACTTTAGATATCAATTATGTCTAACATGCAACTGTATCAAAACTTCTTACCTACAAGTTCCATTCATCTTTTGTCTCTCAGATCAGTAGCTTCCTTTCAAATTATCATTTCAATATGTGTTGATGGAGCTCTTTCTTCTCCATTCTTAGTCAACTTTAGTGTCTGCCAGGGTTTGCTTATGCCTACCACTCTCTTCCTTCTGCATATGAATAACCCACTTGCCACCAAATCCAACAATACCCACTCTTATACATATTACACAACTCTTCATTTCCTTCTTTCCCTGGCCATACATCTACATACAACAGACACACCACACACTAAATCTGCACTGATTTCATAAATGAAAACACAGTATCCTTCAACAAAAATAAACTCAAGCACTGTTCATAACAAGAAAACACATTACCCCCTTTAAATATAAGCAATACTTGACTAGAGCCCTCAGTCACTCCTAATACTGGCCTCTCTATCAAGGATCTTCTCTCTTGACAAAAAAAAACGTTTTTAATTTATCTTGGACTATATCCCAAAAGACTAGCCCTTCTCTTCAGGGCCAGATGATATTTTAGCTCCTATCAGCTACTGTCACTTTACAAAACTCAAGAGAGGCCCACATTGGCATTCAATTACAAATGGACACATTCAGCCTCCAGCTCCCAGGCATATTATCTCTTTGTTTTTTTAAATTTTTTTATTGCTACTATAATGACCTCTGCTCCTCAGAGATAGATCTCCTATTTCCACTACTTAGGCACCCCCAGCCTACTCATCTCTCCTGTTCCTATCACCCTTACGTCCACCATTACCCCAGCCCTGCACTAACACTATACCCAGTTCTTTTTCTCCAGAACATTGACCTTCTGGAATCTTCTCCCTACTTATGTCTTACCTACAGTTGTTGGCTTGTAATAGTTTAAATGGAACATTAATGGCATCAACCTCACTGATCTGAGAGTACTGGCAAAAGTCATGAATACTGTTTCATCCTCATAAGTTTTCTGTACAAATAACCAACAACTGGGTCACTTCTTAGTGATTTTCCATTTGGCAGTTTTGCAACAACTGTCAGGTGACACTGATAAAGTTTTGAGAGAAACATTTCACAGTTGTTACTCCATAGTTTATTTAGCCATAGTGCATCGCAGCTTTGCTGTTTATTTACATTCTAGATTAGCTTCCCCACCCTTCGCAAATGACTGTAGATCATCTTGAGATATCTTTACAACCTTGCTGGTATGGATGGTATGACTTTTCATGTTGTGAAACCACCTGTAGGTTTAATAGAAACATGTGGCTGATAGTGATACATTCTTGTAATTTCTTATGACAAAGCTTTTGACTTACTACTTGTAGTTTGTGCTTAACGACATTTATCTGACTGTCTCTGCTCTCATTGACAGTTTTTATGGATTTTAGGAAAGTCTATCATAAAGTTGCAGCTGGTGGTTTGTGATTTTATTATTCATTTTGCATCAGATACTATCCAATTGTCCTATAATTTTCTTGAGCCTGTCAGAATTTATGTGTATCTGTGTGGTCATATTATTATTATTCATAATGTCATTGTTGTCAATGATGATGGTAGTAGATTGCAGAATTTGTATATCAGCAAACTTATGGCATTTAATTATATCCCTTTACAGTCTACATTCAGATCCCACATGGTCCTCTTTTAACCCTATTGGGTCTGTAAAACAACCAAGCAGAAGGGTTGATATAATTGATTATATACTGTTCTGCAAAGTGTTTGGCCATGTATCCACGTTAGAAGCCATTAATATTACTTATGTTAAGGTTGGTGGCTAGCATATAAAGTGCTGGGCTTGTGGTATTTAATTATGTCCCTATTTGTCTCAAGTTCAAATTCTGTGATGCTTGGCTTTGAATTTCATTTCTCTGGAGCCAATAGTATAAGTGCATGTCATAAACTAGATTCAATTCTATCAACCTTGTAGTCATGTTCTAATATCAATTTTTCTTTTTATATATATATATATATATATATATATATACACACACACACACACACACACACACACACATAAAGTAATGTGATAATGAGTTGGCAGAAATGTATTGGATTAAATACTTTACATTATCTCACTTTGCCTACTTCCCTTGCTCATAAGTACTTATATTGACTTTGCCTTTCATAGCAATATTTTCTTCTTTAGATGATCACAGCTGAGATGCATTTCATTGTGCAACACCAGGAACTTCTCTATCATATTGATATTGCTAGGTCATGTTGCGTCCCACCCAACGACATCAATGTGTTTTCCAACTGACATTACAGTGCAGGATACTATATTGAACTCTATTAATTATACTACATTATTACCATAAATAAAATTATATTGTACCTAATCAAAAGTAACAAATATTAGGATTTATGTAGAAAGCAGAATGTGTAGAGTACCAACCTTGTTATTTATATTCTGAGTTCAAATTTCATGAAAGTCCACTTTGTCTTTAATACTTCCACAGATGATAAAATAGGCACCAGTCAAGAAATGGGATCAATTTTAATCAACTTTGCTTCTTCATACTATTTGTAGCTTTGCACCAATGTTAGAAAACCTCATGATTAATGTGACGAGTGTTGTAGGGCAGAAGTTGAGCTTCTGGTAAACTGAGTTTATGAATTGGTTTTTGTCAGATGAAGACAGTTGTTACTTATACTAACAATATTCTTGAAAAAGGGGAATAAGTTTTAATGTAGTAGCATTTTCAGTATCATGAATGGAATGTAAATTGCTCTACCAAACTTACTTGAGGTATAGTCTTTGTCCAAGTTGTCTCCAGATGCAAATGACTTTTGAAGTCAACTTCAGTTGAAACCATTCTAACACTTTAACTCAAACTGTAGTTCTGTATGGGCGACTGCCACACACTCTAACATTTCTGCCAAGCAACTGCACATCACTGGTATTTCATAATCCTGGAAAGATAAAAAGCAAAGTTGAACTCAGAAAGCCAGAATAACTGCTGTGAAAAAAAAAAAAAAAATACACTTCACAATGTTATATTTTGAGTTCAAATGCTGCATAGATCAACTTTTTCCCTACTCCATCAAATACAATTGATGGAACTGGGAATTAATTCAATTAACTAACTATCTATATTACTATATCTAGCATGGTGGTATCTTTTAGATGCCCTTAATTATAATTTTAATAATTATTACCTATGAGGATTTTATTCCCATGCTAGCCACTTGATATGATTTGTATTTTAAATAACGATCTTATCCTTATTTATATAAATTTATAT
>NC_068983.1:137071489-137082236 GCF_001194135.2 Octopus bimaculoides | reverse complement strand
ATATATATATATATATATATATATATATATATATATACACATACACACACACACACACACAAAGGGATACCCAAAAGAAACCAGAATTTTGCAGGATTATTTAATTCACTTAGTCCAACCCATGCTAGCATGGAAAGCGGACGTTAAATGATGATGATGATGATAGTGACTGTGTCGTTGTGCTGTTGAAATCTTCTCTCTCTTTTCTTTGCAGGATCCAAGATGCTGTACTTCATATCTTTCAGAGACGCCCATTACCATATTCCTATTATACCTTACAATCAAACTTGAGGTAAGATATTTTGTCTTTATCAAAATAATTTTATCATTTAAGCATCTACTTTTTACTCTAGGAAATATTTAAAGATTAGCAAAATTTCTGCTCAGGTGATCTGTGGCATCTTTCAGTTTGGAGTGAACATTTTAAGAGTATGGAGTGAATTGTCCATTGCAGGAGGAAAGTATTTGTTGCATTTCATGCAAATGAATATTATGGCTTGTTTTGATTTTAAGGGTACTGTTCTTGTTCAGTAGCTGGGGTTTTTTTTCTGCTTTTAATTGAAGTGTCTGGGGTCACTGTTATAGTCATTTCTCAGTTATCAGTGTTCATGTCGTGTGCTTTATATATATGTTTTTGAAGTGTCACTGGTCTTTCTGTTGACTATTTTCCTTCTGAATTTTTCTAGGAAATGCAACTGTTTCTCTTTCATAATTTGTGCTGGAGCCAGTGCAGTAGTCTCTGTATAGAGAATATGATTTGTATTTCAACTTAAGTATCATGATTTTAGTAACGTTGTCCCTCAGGGATATATTTAAGCAATGCATTTGGAAAATCTTCAGCCCACTTTCCTGGAAGGAGTACAAGGTATAAATTTTGCATTCTGGCAGAATGCAAATCTTATACACCTCAAATTTGGTGTGTACAGTTAGATTTTGTTTAACTACATATTTATCCAAATGTTACAAAGATATTTAAGACACTTTAAAACAAAAGCAATTATTTGCACTAGAAGAAATTCTATACTTTGGTGTCAGTATCAGTAAATCAGACTGGTTCAGCCATGCAGATTTCATTTTTTTTTTTTTTTTGACACAGTTTTAGGGTGGGATGCATTCTACCATAGCACCAATGCTGGAGAGGTTGTCATTTTCTCAGCCAAAATAAAAGGCTCTCCCCATTGTACTCTCAACCTTTTGTTGTTTCCATTCATTTATCACCCACTCTGTAGTGTTCTGGGTCATTTTACCATAGCACTAACACTGAGGTTGCTTTGTGCCCTACAATGCTTCCATTTATTCCAAGTAACCTGACCAAGGAAGTGGCTAGGAGAGTGCTGAAAGAAAAAAAATTATGGTTATTAGATGAGGGGAGTGAGTATATGTAGGAAGAAAGAGTGATAACAATGAAAGGCTAGTAGTGGAGTGAGTAAATGAAATAGATATACTAATGGCAGGGTGTAATAGAGAGATGGTGATGGTAAGAAAAAGTGATGAATGACAATAACAGGTGGCCTGGAGAAGAGGGAGTGATTGGCTGGCTGTGCAGAAAGAATGATGGTAATATGTATTGGAAATTAGCAGATCTAAAGCAATCCTTCATTACACAAGCATCTTGATAAGATGTACAGTGATAAGGATGGTAGTAGTGGGGGCTGAATAGGTATATCACCTATTGTACTGACATCATGGTACAATAAATAGAAGGGAAAGTGAGTGGTAGAGAGATTAGAGGGTATTAAGGTGGTGAAGGAAGCATGGAAACATTGGGTGGGGTATCCAGCTGTAAAAACTATGCCAAAACCGACCTCACCAATGCTGGTGCCACATGAAAAGCACCCAGTCCACTCCAACATGGTTGGCATTAGAAAGGGCATCCAGTCATGAAAATTATGCCACACAGACCTTGCTGGTGTTGGTACCACATAAAAAGCATCCAATTCTCTCGGTAACATGGTTACCATTAGGAAAGGTATCCAGCTGTTAATACCATGCCAATATAGACAGTGGAGTTAGGTGCAGTCTTCTGGTTTGCCATCTCCAGTCAAACTGTTCAACCCATTCAGCATTTTAACTTGTTTCACCATGCTTCCAAAGGTGGCAGGGTCTTCTTTAGCACTGTATGTCATTAATCACCTTGGTCTTTTGTCATCTCCTCCATGAGGCTGAATATCTTTGAGATTAGTCTTCATCAATTCATCCCGTGTCTTCCTAGGTCTCTTCCTTCTACTGATTCCATATACTAAGTCACTGCTCTTTTTTTCCAACTGTCATTCTCCATTTGTATCACCCACCTACACCAGTAGAGCCTCCTTTCTCACATACTGCACTGATTCTAATTTTTCTCAGTTCATTTGTATTTCATTATTCATCATCCAATATGGCATATTTGCTAAATTCTTTTAGTTTTTACACATTCTCTGTATTCAAGGCCCACATCTTGTTGGTTACCATGTAATATTGCATTTCATACACAAGCATCATATTATTCTGTCCTTCACTTTAAAAGACGAATCCTTTGTTACCAGCAGAATAGAACCTTAAACTTTTTCTAACTTGTTCTAACTCTGACTACTATGCTTTCAGAATACCCACCTCCACGACTGATTTAGGCAAGAAAACTGCAAAACTGTTCTTCAAAGACATATATTCCTTCAGAAATTTGTCTAAATGTAGGGAACTTGCAGTTCAAAGAATTGGAGTCCTAGTACATCGTTGGCTTTCAGTACAATTGAATATTCATTGTTGTCTAGCTTGTGTATCCTAGACAAATTATCTTGTCAGGTAGAATCCATATTTCTCCCAGCTATATC
Source organism: Octopus bimaculoides (assembly GCF_001194135.2). Taxonomy (NCBI): domain Eukaryota; kingdom Metazoa; phylum Mollusca; class Cephalopoda; order Octopoda; family Octopodidae; genus Octopus; species Octopus bimaculoides. The sequence continues at coordinate 137,079,426 of NC_068983.1, read as the reverse complement.
TGCAAGAGTATTTAACTTAGTATTTTAACTGAATGAACAATTTCATAAAATTGCTGATTTTATGGTGCAGCTGCCTAAAACAGTAAATTATTTTTATCCCATGGTTCTATTTACAGACAGATTGTCTGGATTATTTGAGAAATATGCATTTTGGCCACTAGCTCAGTGCACTGTTGGTGACAGGATATGATCCATTGACTCGTCTGAGTGCTTGATTGATATTCTATTTGCTCACTATATATTTGAAACAGTTGTATTTAAAATAATAGAAGAAAAGATGGTGTTCATTGTCCTTTCCCTTTTCACCAAGTTGTTAAAAAAAAAAAATCACAAGTTAAGTCAGTTTGTCTCCAACTTGTCATTTCAGACGTTTAATCCGGACTGATACTGGACCAATTATTTATGATTACTTTAAAGTAAGTACTAACTTTCATTTTCCATGAACAGTTGGTCTTGGCTAGTATTTTTTTTTTTTTTTATGCAATCCAACTTACCAGATTTGCATCTTCTGGTGTTTCCTTTCTCACAATATTTCTTCAACTTACTGAAGTTCTTAATGAAACAGTTAAATTCACTTTCATCACACACTTACTACCTTCTTTCTAGTGTGGATTTTTTAATATTATTTTGAGATCCTACTTCTCAAACTTTGTATTTTACTAAAATATAGTCATTTCAGGACTATATTAATAATGTAATGTCTTGGTGTCTCAAAAAGGACACACTTGAATGATCCTTGGTGCCTACTGATTAGAATAAAAATCTGAAATTCTTAGGCAACAGTAAAATATGATTTGTAATTGTCATGCTTTCCCTAGTACATTTGTCAATAGTTGAGATGAAATAGAAATTGAAATGCCACACTACAGATTGAGGAGGAAGAACTTGTCTATTCTCACTTTCAAATGATAAATATTGTTTCTTATACAAGCATAAAACTGTTGATTGTAATGGAAGGGGAAATGAGATTGTGGAATGAATTCACTCATTCTGCTGGTAGATGTTTCCAATCATATTGCCATGCAAATGGAGAATAAACCTTTTATCACACAAATATACAATTCTAAACCCTTTTCTAGTTAAACTTTTTTTTCTAACTATATTTTGGGATATGACTAATCTGGTCTTATTTTTTAATTCAGGATCAACTCCTCAAGAAAGGAATGGTGATATTAAGGGAGTCAATGAAAAATTTAAAAGGTGTGTTTTATTTGTCATTAAGGTAGTGCTACAGCATGGATGGTGATAGTAACTTCAACATGGGCAGTATTAATAACAAAGATGGTACTCTAGAATGAGAAGTACTATTTATAAGGTGGTTCTTCCAACTTTATGGTGCTAATAACAGTAATTCAGCATAGCCTAACTATGAAGATTAAAACAAAATTAAGTAAATGTAGTTGACATGAGACAGCATAGACAATGCAAATATCAGAGATCCAGGATAAATGGTTTATAATACCTAATTTGGGACCACACAGTTTAAATTCAAATCTCTTATGTCGACTTATTGCTACTGACATTTTATACTCAATAAAATTAATAACATTAATATACTGTGCTTTAAGTAAAAAAAATTCCATATTCCAATAATTGATTTTAATACAGAATATGAGGAATGATTGCAGATTTTTGTTACTCAAGCTGTTTGAAACTAATGGTTATTTATATAATTACCAGTTTACATCTTTCTGTGCTAGCCTGAGTTGGATGAGTAATCACAGTCCAAGCAATTTCCTATTGGGCACAACAATTCCATAGACTGGTACATGTACATGTCATTTAACTTAATACCTGTGGTTGGATGCCTTTCCTATCACCAACTAGAATATACTGGGTGTTAGTATTCTTCAGTATTGATGTCTTGTGGCATTCACCAACTACTTTACGTTGTGTACTGGGTGATTGTTTTTCTCCTTTGTACACCTGCACTAGAAAGGTTATCTCACATCTCAATCACTGTAGAGGGAGTGTAGCAAGGTGGGATATTCCATTAAGATACAAGCACAGAAAGGGTTCCTTGTATACATTTTAATCAGTAACCTAAGATATGTAGACTGAAGAAAGGGAAAGAAGGTGATGACAGCAGAAAAGCCAGAAAGGTGCAGCTGAGAGGTGAGGCAAGAGTGTAAGTGTAGTGAGTAGTGTACACTTATATTTGTGAGCACATTTGTTCAGGTGACAAAGAAGAAGAATAGAAGAGATAGAGGAATGACATTAGAAGGACCAGAATGAGCGGCTGAATGGAACAGAGTATGATGAGGGTGGGAGAGGGTTATTTGGGAATGGTGACTGGCGAAAGCAGAGGTGGACAAAGGTAAGAGTGGGTGATGTGGTAAAGGCAGGAGTAGTTGATGGGTGGCAATAGAGGAAAGAGTGATGATTGTCAGCACAGAAAGATGAAGTTAGTGTATTTGATAGGAAATGAGAATGTGTGTATGCAGAGGTGGACTGGCCAGGTTGCCAGCTTGCCCAATAGCAAGTGGGCTCCTGCGCCATTAAAATCCATATATAGGGGCCCATCCCCCCAAGTTTGAGAATTTTTTATTCACTCCTGGAAAATGCATTATTTCAGCCTGGTTATGTTTGTAGACAACCAATATTTTTAGACCCAGTTTGCCACTGTATGTGTTTGTGCGTATTTATATATATATGTGTGTGTGTGTGTAAGTCTATATGCTTGTACATAATTTTGATTTAAATATTTTAAACATGGTTCCGGGTTCAGTCCCACTGCATGGCACCTTGGGCAAGTGTCTTCTTCTATAGCCTTGGGCCAACCAAAGCCTTGTGAGTAGATTTGATAGATGGAAACTGAGAGAAGCCTGTTGTGTATGTATATATATTTATATGTGTGAGTCTGTGTTTGTCCTCCCACTATTGCTTGACAAGTGATGTTATGTTTACGTCCTTGTAATTTAGTGTTTTGGCAAAGGAGACTGATAGAATAAGCACTCGGCTTACAAAGAATAAGTCCTGGGGTTGACTTCTTCAAATAAAAAATCCTTTAAGGCAGTGCTCCACCATGGCCACAATCAAATTACTGAAACAGGTAAAAGAATATAAATATTTTTGCTGTGTGCAGAGTTTTTAGAGAACTTGAAATAAATTCTGATGCACACTGTGGTTGACTGAGACAGTTATCACCTTTCACTGATGATATCTTCACTACTTAGGCAAAATGAAAATTCCTGCTATCAACTTCTGATGCCTAACTGTAATTGAAGGAAAGATTAAAATGGATTAATCATCAAAGACTGAATTTTTGGTGATTTGATATCACAATACTTTGTATTTTGTCTGTATGAATGAAGTGCAATGAGTATCTTGTAGAGTCAAATATACTTGTGATCTTTTTTCTTTTCAGGTGTTGCATTACTGGAGAAATTATCTGAGACATGGAATTATTTCTACAAAGAAATAATATTTACATTGCAGGCAATACTTTATCCATTCCAGGTAAAACAACTCAAAATTAATCAGTTTTAAAATTAATCTTGAGGCTTTCTTACCACAATTAATTCCAATTTTTTTTTTGATATTTTATTTATTGGGATCACATTGACTCTACCTATAATTTCAGTATCTTATATTACCAGTTGATTTTTACTATTTCTACAATCACTGACATCACCAAACCAAAGAGAACTAACCCCAAAAAATCTATACTTTACATTCTACTATCTTAGAAAAGTAAGCACATTGTATTATGTAGTCCTAGATACACTGGATAAAAAAAAAGATGGAATGGTCATGACTGGAAAATTTTAAAACAAAAACTTGTTTGATCCAAGTTAACCTGAAGTTAAACAGCAGCAATAACAATAATTTGTTACTCCATTAGCTTTAATGCATTATTTTTACTTGTTACCCCCTTAACTGTGCCACATTAATTTCACTAGCAACACCACTAACCACATTACCTGCCACATCAACTCAAACCAACAGTTGTTACTAATTAGACTTTGAGTCATTGAGGGAGCTTCTGCATGGTTGCTCTACATGCTGGAAATAGCAGTCAAATTTCGCTCAGATTACATCCTACTAACATTTTTTTTAAAAATGGATATATTAGATAATGATACCAATTACACTATCTGAAGGACAAAAGAGACTGAATAGTCACATCTAAAACAGCGTTTGGTCATGGATCTACTTGATCAGAGCCGAGTTGTTCTAAACAACAACAATAAGCAAGCCATAAACCACCAAGTTCTTTCCAGAAGTTGGAAATATCCAGTCGATTTGAACAGCAGCCTTTTTCCTACTTCAGCATAGATGGAACATATCAGCTGTCGTACATTTATTTTTTATGTTTTTTGCCAGTAACTTTGCTGAGAGAGGATGGAGTGAATGATCATAGCTAATCTACTCTTGTAAGTATATGAGAGTTCCAGAGATTCCAGCATGTCCCTCTGATGCAGAACTCCTTCAGTTTGGTGATACAGCTTGACTAACTGGATGATAATTCACAGGTGATGTGCAGTCACCTTATTTGAATAAAAAAAATAACCCCTGCAGTTTCCCACTGTTTTATGGTTATGCAATTATTGAAAAAGTAGTGAAAGCTGGTACAGTAGAAAGAGCCCACTGCATTTATGAAAGAGATGAACAAGGGAGACCTAGTTGTGCATACACTTGACTCGGCATCATAGCATTGCAGGAGTTATGGAATGTGACTCTTGTGATAAAATTACATCATGAAATATACTAGTTTGCTTTCTCTATCAATAACATAAAAATCAAGTAGATGAAACATTTTAATTAGTTTTCTTTTCTGTCTTTCAGGATAATTCTACAGAGGAAATGCCAATGACAATACGTCAAGTAATTTTAGCTGACTTCCGAGATACAGTCTTGCTGAAGATTAATCAGGATGTGGAAGGTATATAATTTACAATTTTCAAACTGCTCTCTTTCTGTGTGTGGGTGGGGTGGAGGTAGGGATTGGAACACACAGACACAAATAGAAGAGAGACAGAGAGAGAGAAGAGAGACACAGTGAGAAAGAGAGAGGAGAGACATCGATGGACTGACAGACACGGATGGACGGACAGACTGACTGGCAGACACGGAGGGACGGACAGACTGACTGGCAGACACGGAGGGACGGACGGACTGATTGGCAGACACGGAGGGACGGATGGACTGATTGGCAGACACGGAGGGACGGACGGACTGATTGGCAGACACGGAGGGATGGACGGACTGATTGGCAGACACGGACGGACGGACTGATTGGCAGACACAGACAGACGGACGGATGGACGGACAGACTGACTGGCAGACATGGACGGACTGACTGGCAGACACACACACACACACACACACACACAGACGGAGAGAGAGAGAGAGAGAGAGAGTATAAGATCAAGGTAGGACAGGAATGTAGACTATTGAATTGACTTAGTGTTTTTATAGTATCTGTTTCATTGATATTGAGAGGGTGAAAGGTGGTGAAAACATGAATGAAGGCAATGTTAAATGCTGTAAGGTATTTAGTCTGGCACTGCACTGTTTCTGCTAATTTAACACCTTTTATACACAAACATCAAACGCTTTAAATGTTTGATATATACACGCACTTCAATCATTGCTATATTTCAACAATTTCTGAGAGAAGTTAATATTAATTTTTTTTTTTTTTCCATTTTGGCACAAAGCCACAAATTTGTAGACAAGGTGTGCAGTCATTTGAATCAACTCCTGTACTTGTTTGTGACCTAATGTTATATATAGTTTTGGCTTTACCATATTTAACTTATTCATATTACTAGAAAAATGAAAAGTGTTCTGAAAAGTGGTGATTTCTGGGGCAAGGAATGTTTTGTAGGATTTTACTCAGCCAAACAGTGATCAGAATATCAGTTCTATAAGTCTTGGAAGGTAGCTGGAAATTTCTTCCTCAAACATCTCATTTTTTAAAACTGTGATAACTTGCAGATAGTTTGCAAACTGTAGCATTCGTATGAACATCCTTTCAGTTGGTTACCAATATGTCTTAGGTTTGCAAAAGTAGAGCTGACGTGTGGTTAACTTAATCAATATTTATAAAAATTATGGCTGAGCCTTTGACAGTGAAGACTTCCAGCATTCTCAGCTCCCCGGACCATATCCTTGCTCACTGCTATTGGGGCAGAGACCACTGTCTGCAAGTGTGAGCCTTGTGAGTTAGAGTGGCTGTTCCAGTGCATCCCCTTTGCCATCCTTTGGGACAATGTTTTCTACAGTTTGTCTCCTGGGACCATAAGGTGGTCTGACTTACAGGAAAAGTGCATAAATGGATTTAGATTGTCCTCAGTGTCCAATACTGAGGTAAACTATTGCTATCATTATCATCATTTAAAGAAAAATAAAATCATAGTTTGGGGACCCTTGTTACTTGCATCCAACTGATAAAGTATGACATCATAGAAAAATATAAATTATTGTCTCTAAAAAGATGTTCAAAGATTTCTATTCTACCTTGTATTGATTATGTTAGACTATATACTGTATTTCCATTGTTTCATTGGGAATAAGAAAAATAAATCTTTAATTTAAGCCATTTTTGCTTTGTAGCTAGTGGAGACGCAATGGCTCAGTGGTTAGGGCAGCGGATTTGCGGTCATAGGATCGCGGTTTCGATTCCCAGACCTGGCGTTGTGAGTGTTTATTGAGCGAAAACACTTAAAGCTCCACGAGGCTCTGGCAGGGGATGGTGGCGAACCCTGCTGTACTCTTCCACCACAGCTTTCTCTCACTCTTACTTCTTGTTTCTGTTGTGCTTGTAATTCAAAGGGTCAGCCTTGTCACACTGAATATCCCCCAAGAACTATGTTAAGGGTACACGTGTCTGTGGAGTGCTCAGCCACTTGCACATTAATTTCATGAGTAGGCTGTTCCGTTGATCAGATCAACTGGAACCCTCAACGTCGTAAGCGATGGAGTGCCAACAACAGCTTTGTAGCTAGATTGTACTGAACATTTCTGAAGATATAAAAGAATTGTTTGGAAGGGATTCTTTTTTCTTCATTTTTGTTTTTCAGTGCTAGCCTCTAAATGCTGAAGTGCCACATTTTTATTAAAACAATGTGCATTGTTCCTAAAAGTTAATCATTTTCTCTGATGGAGATTAATCACTCATTTACCATAACTAATGCCCCTACATTGTTATATCTCCTTCATAATTGCAGGAAGCTGATAGAGTTTCAGATCTTTAAAGGACCACCATAGTATTTGGCAGTCTTTCAAATACGTGACTTGTAAAACAGACCTAGAGGTGTGTGTGTGTGTGTGTGTTCTGACTGTGTTCAGTAGTGTACATAAAGACCGGTTATGTCTGCCTTATTCTACCAGTCACTACTGTTTGTCCATTATACATGATTATGATATCTGCTAGACTGACAGTTATACAACCTGGTACATATTGTACACTTAATAGATGTTACACTACCTGCAGCACAAATCACCATAATCAGATAAGATACTGATAGAATAATTCAAACTAGTAGGCTTAAATAGGCTTATATTATATTACTATGTCTAATTAATGCATTGAGCCAATAAAAATACTAATTAAAATTCATGTAAATATATTTTTTTTTACTTTGTGATACTCTTATTTCCTCTTTTCTTTCTTTCTCTTTCTTTCCTTCTCTTTTTCTTCTCTCTTTCTTTCCTATCTCTTTCTTTCCTTCTCTTTTTCTTCTCTCTTTCTTTCCTTCTCTCCTTCTTTCCTACTCTCTTTCTCTCTTTCCTTCCCTATCTCTCCTCTTTCTCCCCTCTTTCCGTTTTCTCTCTGTTTCTTTCTCTTTCACACACTCTCTCTCTCTCTCTTTCACTCTCTCTTTGGCACTCTCTCTCATTCTCTTTCACACTCTCCCTCTCTCTCTTTCACACACACTCTCTCTCTCTCTCTTTCACACACACTCTCTCTCTCTCTCTTTCACACACAC